>NC_038242.2:40027898-40385372 GCF_000004515.6 Glycine max | reverse complement strand
ATCAAATAACAAAAAATATGGCGAAATCTGATCAAATTTTGTTGATTAAATAATAATAAAATTAAATTTACGAAATTCATTTTAAAAATTTAGTCTAATTTTTAAATGTTTACCTTTTGAATTTATAATTGTTTCTTAATTATTATATATTTTTAATTAAAATATAATTAATAACGCAATATATGATTTTTTTAAAATATATAAAAATTAAAAAAAAATCAATATTAACATCGGTTTTTTGAAAAACCGATGTTAACATATGATATGTTAACATCGGTTTTCCAAAAAACCGATGTTAATATAAATTTTTTTTTAATTTTTATATATTTTAAAAAAATCATATATTGCGTTATTAATTATATTTTAATTAAAAATATATAATAATTAAGAAACAATTATAAATTCAAAAGGTAAACATTTAAAAATTAAACTAAATTTTTAAAATGAATTTCGTAAATTTAATTTTATTATTATTTAATCAACAAAATTTGATCAGATTTCGCCATATTTTTTGTTATTTGATTAAGCAAAGTTTTTTCTTCACTGCTTAAATGACCAACATACAAATGGACGTAAAATTTAATATTTTGGTTATTACCAAATGCATTGTGTTAAGAGTAAATAGTGGATGCTACTAAAAAAAAGAGTAAATAGTATATGTTAATAATTTAATTTTTTACACTAATATTTAATAATAAATTATTATGTACAATTTTTTTTCATGTTAGTTATCCTAAAAATTGTAGTAATAATAAATTTTAACTAATGAATGATATAAAAAAATTATATGGTTTCTTTATAGAAATTAAAATCTTGCGTAACTTTTTTTTGTCAAAGATCGATCTACTGCAAATGTCCAAATGTAGTGTGTGACTACTATCCAAGTAAGTGTAGGGTCGGATTGATTAATTTTTTTTATTCGTAAAAATTAAACATAAAAATATATAATAACTATTCAACCAAGAAAAGACAAAAAAAAAAAATTGTTTAGTCAGATCTCTATGACCGATAAAATAATTTATTTCAATGGACATATTTCAGAATAAATATAAAATCATTGTTATTTATAAAAAAATTCTAAAAATTAATTTAAGATATGATTCTTGCATAATATTAAATACATGCCGTTAAAAAGATACATATTTTAGAAAAAAACGTTAAAGAACATAAAATACCACGTCAATTGGTTAAAAATTAAAAAAAAATAAAATCAGTTAACAGTTTCACTGCAATCGTGGATTTTACATTAGGAGATGCTAAACCGAAAATACACTTAAAAACAACTGATTGATAAGTATTTATAATAAAATTAAATAAAAATTATACTGGTAGTAGTATTCAATAATATTAAATAAAAATTATACTGATAAGTATTTATAATCTCTTGTGATTTATATAATATTTTTTTTTAAAATTTTTTAATTAATATTCTATGAGCACCAATTCAATGTCAGCCTAACATAAAATGAAGCTTAAAACGTAAATTGAGAAAGGATTTTCTACTTTAAAGAAAATAGTGATTTGTGGGGGCATTCATTCGACCATTCCGAGTGGACTAAAGTTGATGGCTGCGTATCTGTGTTTTCCCATATCCATTGATTGCTACGATGTCAAATACACCACAGGATTATGCAAACAGTTTGTTGCTTCACAGGATTGAACGCTTCCAACAGACTGAAGACTAATTGGTTAATTAAGACTTTCAGCAGTAAGAATGCGATCAGAAACCTCATGGATTTGTAGTTTTTTAATAACCCTAAAATTTAATAACACATTGCTTAAAAGCTACTATCAGGCAAAGAAGATATTGTGTCCGATGGGTATGGAGTATCAGAAGATTCATGCTTGCCCTAATGATTGCATACTGTACAGACATGAATTTGAAGAAATGTCAAAATGCCCTAGGTGTGGGGCGTCACGGTACAAGGTGAAGGATGATGAGGACTGCAGTTCTGATGAAAACTCAAAGAAGGGCCCTCCAGCGAAAGTGTTGTGGTATCTTCCCATCATTCCAAGGTTTAAGCGTTTATTTGCTAATGAAGACGACGCAAAAGATCTTACCTGGCATGCTAATGGGAGAAAATCTAATGGAATGGTCCGTCATCCAGCTGATTGCTCCCAGTGGAAGAAGATTGATAGTTTGTATCCGAATTTCGGCAAAGAGGCAAGAAATCTTAGAGTTGGACTAGCCAGTGATGGAATGAATCCATATGGCAATTTAAGCACTCAACACAGTTCATGGCCAGTTCTACTAGTAATTTACAATTTTCCGCCTTGGTTGTGCATGAAGCGAAAATACATGATGTTGTCTATGATGATATCAGGCCCAAGACAACCAGGAAATGACATTGATGTTTATCTAAGTCCGTTGATTGAAGACCTGAGAAAGTTGTGGGATGAGGGGGTTTTAGTGTTTGATGGGTTTCGCAAGGAGACTTTTCAAATGCGTGCAATGCTATTTTGTACCATTAATGACTTTCCAGCATATGGGAATCTCAGCGGTTATAGTGTTAAGGGTCATCTTGCATGCCCCATCTGTGAAGAAGACACAAGCTACATACAACTGAAACATGGTAGAAAAACAGTGTACACTAGACATCGCCATTTTCTAAAAGCTCATCACCCTTACAGAAGATTGAAAAAAGCTTTTAATGGAAGTCAAGAGCACGAAATTGCGCGGACACCGTTAACTGGTGAGCAGGTCTTCCAGCGGGTTGAACACCTTAATACTGTATTTGGAAAGACCCAAAAGAAGGATAAAAGTAAGAGTTGCATATGGAAGAAAAGGTCCATTTTCTTTGATCTTCCGTACTGGTCTGATCTAGATGTTAGACATTGTATTGATGTTATGCATGTAGAGAAAAATGTATGTGACAGTGTCATTGGGACACTCCTTAACATTCAGGGCAAGACGAAAGATGGTCTAAATACCCGTCAAGATCTAGCTGACATGGGCATACGATCGCAGTTGCATCCAAGGTCTGATGGTAAAAAAATATACTTGCCTCCAGCTTGTCATACTTTATCCAGAAAGGAGAAGATCAGTTTGTGCCAGTGTCTGCGCCAGGTTAAAGTACCACAAGGATACTCTTAAAATATTAAGAGCCTTGTGCAGTTCAAGGAGCTTAAACTGGTGGGGTTAAAGTCTCATGATTGTCACGTGTTGATGCAACAATTGTTAGCCGTGGCCATACGAGACATTTTGCCTAACAAAGTCAGGTTAGCCATAACTCGCCTGTGCTTTTTCTTCAATGCCATATGTAGCAAAGTCCTTGATCCGGTCAAGTTTGATGACTTGGAAAACGAGGCTGTAATTATACTGTGCCAGTTGGAGATGTATTTTCCTCCTGCTTTCTTTGACATCATGGTCCACTTAATTGTTCACTTGGTCAGAGAAATCAAATGTTGTGGTCCTGTTTATCTGCGCTGGATGTATCCGGTTGAGCGCTACATGAAGATCTTAAAAGGGTATACCAAGAATCTACATCGTCCAGAAGCATCTATTGTTGAAAGGTACATCGCAGAAGAAGCCGTTGAATTTTGTTCAGAATACATTGAAAAGGCTAAACCTGTTGGCCTTCCTGAGTCTCGCCATGATGACAGAGTGGGCGGTAAAGGTTCAAGAGGATTGCATGTTATCACTCCAAGTGTAGAAGATTTGTTACAAGCTCACTTGTATGTATTGAATAACAGTAATGAAGTTTTGCCATACATAGTTCAGCATCAACATTTAGTCAAACAAAGTAATCCAAAAATGTCAAAGAACTGGGTCTTGAAAAATCATAACAAGACTTTCTCTGATTGGTTTAAAGATACAATCTTTGCTGACGAAAATGCTTCTGAAACATTAAGAAAGCTAGCTCATGGGCCTAAAAGAAATGTTATAACTTGGCAAGGATACGACATAAACAAGTATTCCTTTTACACAAAAGCACAAGATGACAAAAGTACAATGCAAAACAGCGGGGTCACCCTAAGGGCTGAATCTCAACACTTTGCAACTGTACATGATGACAATCCCTTTGTAGCTTCAATCCCTTACTTTGGCTTCATTGATGAAATATGGGAGCTTAACTATGTCAAATTTACTGTTTGTGTTTTCAAATGTAAGTGGGTTGACAGCAACACCGGTGTGCGGACTGATGATATAGGATTTACGTTGGTAGACTTAAAGAAACTAGCTTACCAGAATGACCTTTTCATCATGGCAGAACAAGCTAAGCAAGTATTTTATGTGCAAGACCCTTGTGATGAAAGGTGGTCTGTGGTTCTAAACGGGAAAACAATTGGTGTTAATGTAGAAGATGATGATTCATACATGGACACTTATGTTAGTCCTTTGTCTACACAAATGACTTCTAACAACGTTGGAGAAGAAGAAGCTGACGATGTTCATGCTAATCGTAATGATCATGATGAAGGAGAATTAATTAACATCGTCTAACGTAATTTTCTAATATAATATTTCATTTCGGTACATTCATTTACATAACTCATACAGTGTTTTTTGATAATATTAACTAACTCAACTTTTTTTCTTTAAAGGACCATGGATACTCCACCTGCCTCGCCTCCTCCTCCTCTTCCTCCTCCTCCTGCAAACGCTGATGTGTCTCCATTTACGTTGAAGCGGACACGCAAGGCGACACGGCTACGATCATTGGCCACTAGACCACCTGGGGCAGAAAGACCTGTGGTCAACGTCGATCCTGCTACCGGCAAGGCCGACGGTCCCTACAAGAAGAAATTAAGAACATATTTGGGGATTGTCGCTCGTGATAAGGTCGACGTGACATATGACACCTGGAAGGAAGTCCCTACTGCTCAGAAGGATTTGATATGGGAGGATATTCAGGTATTTGAGTTTTCTTCGTTGATTTTCTTTAATAGTCTAAATTTGTTATTTACTTACAACAAAACCTAATTTATTGTTTGTCAGGCGGAATTTCAAATCCCTGAAGCTTCTGACAATAGGACAAAGAAGAAAATTCTTCAGATTGTCGGCGAGCGCTGGAGGCAATTTAAATCTGACTTGACTAGGAAATGGGCACTTGCAGTCGACAAGGACGGTGCGGACGACATTGTCTGTGAAAAATATGGCATTAGCAAGGAGAAATGGACTCAGTTTTGTCAGACCCGTAGAGACCCCTCATGGGAGGTATGTACTTTGTCATTTTAGTTGTTTTCCACAACAAAATCATTTCTTATAATTTATTGTAATAATCATTTTCATTAATGTTAAACTTTTGCAGGATGTACGAAAAAAGGCACAGGCCTCCCAGAAGCAAAACACTGCCCCCACGTATTGTCTCGTGGGGGTTATGAATATTTAGAAGAAAAGCTCATGGCTGAGAAGGCAAAGAAAAGACTGGAAGAAGCTGCCCAGTCTGGAAGCACTGAGGGCATCATTGACCCTCCATCTCCCTTCAGACGCCACGTGAAATGGAAGATGGCCCGCACGAAGAAAACTGGACAGATGACGTCTGAGGCAGCAAAAGAAATAGCTGACAGGATTGTAATTATCTTTGTGTATTTTGTGAATTCCTTGGACAAATATGTGTTCGGTACAGGATTCTTTGGACGAGCAGGCGTCACAGGGATCGTTTGTCCCCCATGGACGTCAGGATATCCTGACTGCTGCCATTGGGCGACCAGAGCACCCTGGCCGTGTTCGTGCTGTTGGAGCCGGTGTCACCATAAAGCAATACTTTGGATCAGCTTCACGAACATCCCGCAGTTCTTCCTCCATGCCTCTTGAAGACCTAGAACAGCTGACCCAACAAATCAGAGACCAACTGGAGGAGTCAATCACAGAAAAAGTGACTCGAAAGATGATGGAATCCTTCAGCCAGATGCAGTCGCAGTTTCAGTCTCGGATGCAATCACAGGGAATTGCACTACCTCCAGAGCCAGAGGTTGGTCCCTCAGGTCCTCGTGTCAGTACAAAGGAGAGTTGTGTTGCTCCCTCAGGGAACAATCCAGGGATGGGTGACTCAGACAAATGCGGCCTATATATTGAAGAAAATCCTTTCCGCTTGGTTGCCCTAGGAAGACTTTACGAGGGATCCACAACAGTTCACAACATCCTGTTGTTGCATGGCCAAGTCAAGGTTGGTGTTGAGGAGGTTAAAGATACAGAGGCTCTCGTTCCTGTACCCACTGCCGAGGTTACCTTAGTGGGGCAGGCACTTAACACTTTCCTTGCTTGGCCAACACATCTTGTGAAGCGTTTATCAGAACAGGTATTTTACTCTGATTATATGTTTATTTTTTTCAATTAATTTGTTCACTGTAATCAAAACTTGCTAATTAACTATGTTTTATCAATAGGCAGCTGTGTCTCCAGCAAAACCTCCAGAAAGCCCGGATGAAGAGGTCGATGATCCCCTGTACCTGATGACATTGACCATCCCACAACTGTTTTTGAAGCCGCTCCAGGTTATGTGGGATGCTACCATATTCGGGGTGTTTAATCAAAACTTCCCATTGTATATAAAGCACGAAGATCTCTCTGAAATTGCACATGGTGGTCAATGTCTCAGCATATCAGTTATACAGTTGTGGATTCTGTAAGTCATTTTAGATTACTATTAATTACCAAAGTAATTGTTTTAAATTCATACATAATTAACTTTGACTTAACAACACAGCCATCTGACTGAGACAAGTGTGCGAGCGGGGAATTCTGATGTGTATGGATTCCTCGAGCCACAGTCCATTCAGAGATCTGGACAATCACAATTTGAATCCGAAAGTTACATCAAGAGTTGGATACAGAGTTCAAAACGAGATGTTTACCTTGGAGCCTATCTGAATAGGTAAGTCAAACACAATAATTGAATTTAAATAATCTATACTACTACAATAAACTATATTCGTCTCTACTGCAGTGGACACTGGCAAATGGTCGTCATTCTACCTAAGGAAAACCTAGTTGTCTGGTTTTGTTCTTTGCATAACAGGCCAGACAACTACCTTAAGGGAATAATTAACAGGTCAGTATTGTTTTCAATACATTTTCATTGGCATAACTCAACAACATCAATATTTTAATGTTCCTTATATTCAACACTAGTGCTTTGAAAGGACTTGATGATACTCCACAACCGAAATCCAAGGCTGCTGCTAGGTGGATTGTTGTTAAGGTACGTGATTTAAATAAAAGTTCTACTTATATATATTTTATGTGTGTGTACACTAATTGTAGTTAACGTTTAATTAATATCCAAATTTCATTATGTATTTAGTGTAATAGACAAAAAGGAATCACTGAATGTGGCTACTACGTGATGCATTGGATGTCCACGATAATCTTAGGATCTTTCAGGAATAATTGGGAGACGGTAATTGTTTATTACAAACAAATTTGGTTTTTTTATAATTGTTATTACATTATTAATTTATTTTTTTATTTCATCATGCAGTATTTTAATGAAGTTAGACCATTGGAAGCAGAGAGATTTAAGGCACTTCGCATACAGTGGGCACAATATTATCTAAAAGTTAGAAATCAAACATAGGATGTTAGGCAACTATGTAACTTTAGGTTAATAAATTAGTTTACGTACTTTGCATTACATTTTTTACAATTGTTGTTTCATCTTAACATTGAACAACCTTTGTTGATAGCTAGTTTTTTGCTAAAATCTATTTGAAAACTGAATGCAAATTATATATGTTGTGTGCTGTGTGGCCTGATTTTAAATTTACAGGTTAAATTTTGGTTTTTTTTGTAAAAACAAAGACATTATATAAAAAAAATTCCTGAAAACAACATCGGTTTTTTATAAAAACCGATGTTAACGTGGGTTAACATCGGTTTTTTTATAAAAACCGATGTTAACTGTCAATAGCAACACATTCGTTAACATCGGTTTTTTGAAAAAACCGATGTTAACTGTCAACAATAACACATTCGTTAACATCGGTTTTTTGAAAAAACCGATGTTAACTGTCAACAATAACACATTCGTTAACATCGGTTTTCTGTAAAAAAAACCGATGTTAAAATTCAATAGTAACACATTCGTTAACATCAGTTTTTTATAAAAACCGATGTTAACGTGGGTTAACATCGATTTTTTGAAAAAACCGATGTTAACTATCAATAGTAACACATCCGTTAACATCGGTTTTTTGAAAAAACCGATGTTAACCCACGTTAAAATCGGTTTTCATAAAAACCGATGTTAATTGTCAATAGTAACACATTCGTTAACATCGGTTTTTTATAAAAACCGATGTTAACTGTCAACAGTAACACATTCGTTAACATCGGTTTTTTATAAAAACCGATGTTAACGAACGTTAACATCGATTTTCTGTAAAAAAACCGATGTTAACTGTCAACAGTAACACATTCGTTAACATCGGTTTTTTGTAAAAACCGATGTTAACTTTCAATATTAATATACATTTTCTGGGTGTAATTCATATTAGCAACATCGGTTATTTATATAACCGATGTTGGTAATTTTACTTTAACATCGGTTTTTGAAAAACCGATGTTAACGATAATATTATCAACGTCGGTACTTTCAACATCGGTTGAAAAACCGATGTTGAAAGTCATAAATAACCGATGTAGAAAGCATATTTTCTAATAGTGATAGCTAGGACTTTTAATATTATTTATTGTCTAAATATGTTTTTAGTCTTTATAAAGTGAGTGATTTTTAATTTTGGTCTCTGAAAAAAAAAATTGTTTTGTATGCTTCTAAAATTTGAAATCATCATTTTGGTCCGTATAAATGAATGAATATTGATTTCAGTGCTGTAAGAAAAAAAATTTATTTTTATCCCTCTAAAATTTGAAATCATTATTTTTCATTCTTAAAGTTTAGTTTGAGATAGATAAATAGTAGAATTTTTTATGTTTATAGTCCTTGAACTATTTTGTTTTTATTCCCCGATCTTTTTTATTTGTTTTAAGTCATTTGAATTTATGTCCGTCCTAACTTTTAGTTCATTGACTTTTTTTTATCATTATTTTTAGTTTCTTAAAATAATTAAAAGTAATGAAAAGAAAATTAAAGGACTAAAAGTAAGGGTTAAAAAATAGTTAAGGAACCAAAAACATAAACAAAAAATTCAGGATCTAAAAATTAAAGATTTTAAAAAATTTAGGGGCTAAAAAATAGTTTACCTGAAATAGTATTTAATTTAAGAAAAAAAATAGAGATATCACATGCTAACACAATACCAAAGACACTAGTAGAACCTCTTCGAATGGTCACAAAGTTTTTGGACTAAAAACAATGATTTCAGCTATTGAAAGATTATAAAAAATAACTATAACGACTTAAATTAAAACACACTCATTTTTAAAAAATAAAAAAATATTTAAGTCATTTTTATTTAACTTTAACATCACAATTTTTCTATTCTCTCTACATTATATTTTTATTTACCTTTAAAAAAATATTTAAGTCATTGTAGGAAATTTTGGTTGGAAAATGGTCTGAGGAGCTTTGCCTTCAGCTAACCTTGTGACTCAAGATAACCAATTAAAGTGTTAATAATTAGATTTATACGATAAAATTGAAAATGTGCATGATATTAACTAAGTAGTATAAATTTAAACATTGAAAGAGAAATTAATAAATTAAACTAGCTGGCAACATTTTTTATTTGTTGGAGTGGGAGAATGAATGAAAGAAGGTGAATAATACTATATATACCTTAAGTACAATACTGGGCACAATGTCCAAAAGGACTTCTACATCGCACTTATCTTCATCATGGAGGTGGGTCAGATAAACTTTCTCAAGGATCTCAGAGTCAGTGAGATCAAAGGGGTTCGGAAGCATGATAACAAATACAATATATGAAGATTGTTGATTCGTGATGCTAGGCCGTGGTTGAGATTACATGGGAAAAAAAGGAAAAATGTTTCATCGACACTCAAATGTTGAAAAAAATTAAGAGAACGAAATAAAGATCTAATAGATAAGATGATGTTATAAGAGAGAAAGTAAGAGAAAATAAAGGTTGTCAATGAAGTAGTTACACTGTCGTGATATCCAAAACCAAAAATTACTATAAAACACTATTAATGTGATACCTTGCCATCAGAAGGAAGAGAGAGAGCTGTAGAAAGAAGAGAAAAACCCGTGAAAACTCCAATTTCTAGTGTTTTAATTTCTTTGCGTTCATGATTTTTAGAAGAATAGATAGGAATTGAGCCTCATCCACCGGTACATTCATCATGCTCCTGCCAGTGCCACCATATATACATACATATGACTATTTTTTTGGTATTAAGGGGGCCAATGGCCCAAAAACAAGAAAGACTTCCTTGATAAGACACTGCAAATTAAAAGGTGCTGAACTAGTTGTTTTACACATTTTAAGTGTGTGTCTAATAGAAGACTTACTCCCATCTGTGTTGCATTTCACTCACCCAATTGGAGGGGGTACCCATCTAAATTTAATGAGGCTGGGTGGTATATGCAGCATGTGATTTAGATAAATTCCGTAGGCCACTCTCATCAACATACTATTCAATAATCTTGGATGACACCTATCCACCTAAATTGACACTCATTTAATATGCAATTGCCCATCTACCACCTTTCATAATCCACTCCCAAGTACTTTGAATCGCCCTCCAAACCTTCTGGCCAGAGGCTTAATTAAGCCATCAAGGCACTTCATGATAGTATCCATATGATATGATTAATAGAGGCTTCCCCCAAAAGGAGGCCATCCGCAAAGCTAAATCACTATGTATGATGTACCGTTACGTTCCTTGACCAAATGTGTTATTTACATACTTAATTAAAAAAAATCAAAAAGAAGAAAAGGAAAAAACTGTAAGATCGTTGTGCGTAGCTGTAACTTACTCAACCCCGTATTTCTGTTATTAAATTCTATAGTGCAGCAAAGACATCCAAAATATCCCCTTAAAAACCAATTCATGAAGGGATGACCTACCCAGCTATATAAGCACTTATCAAGTTATTTAGTGTTATTTCTGGGAGTTGCTTCAATTGCTCGTGCTCTTTGGGATAGTCACTCGTTTCAAAGATGTAATAGTTAAAAAACATGCAGAAAAATAAAGTTAATGTGTTTTTTGTAGGTTCTAAGGAAGCACAAAGTAACTTAATTGAATTAGGAATATCACACGAGCCATATACATAAGAATAAATGGTTTGCGAGAAGTTAGATTTTTTGAATGGAGATGTAGATATGCAAATTCTTTTCATATTAATTTTGGGAAAATGATGAAGCTAGACTAATAATTGATTAATAAAAAAATATTTTACACAAAATTGATAAATGGGGCTTGATGGGGTTGCTGATAGTGCCAATCGCAGAACAAACATGATGGTGTTTCATTTTGCTTGCAGAGAAAGAATTGATGATTATAGCAAATTAAGGGTTATAATATTATATTACATGTATGAGATTGATTTTAAGTGTATGTGCATACATGAAGGGCTTAATTTAATTACCTTAAAGAGTGCTGGACTTTTGAGGATGCTCTTCTGTGCTGATGAGCCCTCCATGGTTGACATACAGAGCAAAAAATAACAAAACATAGACTTTGAAGAATTAAGTTGTAACTTAGAAAATTAAAATGGTGGAACTAAAATATATTTATAAATCAAATTGAAAGTCGACTAGAATTGATGATACATGAGATTTAATAGTCTTCAAAACAGTCCGCTACATGCAAATAGAATAGCTAGAGATATGCTAGCTCCACTAACATTTCCCAATAGTGTACTTTGGAAAATTTACAGACTTGCTGGATGCCTCCACCTCCATATTGGATCAAATTAAACACTAATGCGGGTTCTGGTGGTCTGCTAAGGGATGAAAATGGAAATTTATAACAGCTTTCTCATCTATAATTGGAGCTTGCTAGCTCTATCACTAATGTGGAGCTTTCGGGATCAAGAAAGGTTTAAGACTTCCTTGGGATCGTGGTTTCAGAAATCTAGTTGTGTAATCAAATTGAAAAGTTGATATCACTCTCACTTTGGAGGATTGTTCTAAGTCCCATCCTTGTGTCTAAGAAACTCGAGTACTTTTTTGTTGATGGTCATATGATTCATCAACTGGGTGCATGCCTATAGAGAGAGCACATGTGTAAAAACATGCTTAGTGCAGAAAATAATAAAAAGATATATAAACAACTGGTTGCATGCCTATAGAGAGTGGACATTCAGCAAACATAAGTAAAAACATGTTCAGTGCAGAAAATAAAAGCATAACAAATTAAAATAGAAATTTCATCTTGGTTATCAACATATGAATTGAAATAAGCTACCCACCCACAATTCCTGATATAAACCCCACCAGAAAATAGAACCCATCACAATTAACCAAGACTTCTTTGAGTCAAACACTTTTGCTCTGTAACTTGTTAAGTAGCTTTGTCAAACTGATGTGCCTTCTATTCTGCCTATCCACAAGTATCATTACACATTGTAATTATAAATTATATAATTTACCCCCAAATTCATATTTATGATGCATAAACTCAACTACAACAAAGATTTTAGACAGGCAAGTGGATTACAGTATAAGTCCTTCTCTTACGTGCCTCACGGGCAAGATCCTTGATCTCCATTCTGAGGAGCAAGTTGTGCCCTTTGATACCTATAATTAAGGGAAGGAGAGGAGAATAACTACCAAATAATGAATGGTGGGTGCAAATATAACAAAAAAATCTAAACCAAAGAAAATAATGAAAAAATAATGCCAATCATAAGAAGCTTTTTGAATAGATTTACTTGCTTTCTAACTGCTTTTGTGATGCTAGAACCTGGAGGAAATGAAAATACACATGTTTATTGAAAACATCCATTTATATAGAGTTTGCAATATCATTATGCATTAGCAATCCCCATTTCTTACAAATTGAATAAAAGTAAAACCCAAGTTGGAATATAAAAATTGATCTCTAAGGATAGAAGGATACAAAATGTGTGTGAGTGTGTGAATAAAACAAAGAGGCTTGACAAACTCATTACATACCCATGTTTTAGCTTGGCAAACCTTTATCAAATTATTGTTCATATCCAGCACACCTTGTTCTAATATCTTAGGATCTATATGAATAATATTGAATGCACATCAACAAAAGGATCTATATATTAATATTGAATGCACACTAAGGTGCAACACCCTTGCAATCAATTTCTACTTCAACCATTTGGATACCAATCTCATTCAGCAAATTTAGAGCCTACAAAAGAGTCGATGCTCCCCCTTATGTAGAATCCAGACTGCCATGACTTCATAAAGTCTTAGTATGTCAGTCAAATAATTAACTGGCCAATATAAGGCATTTCCCAAAATATACTATTAACATTGTACGTACTTTCCCCTCATTGCTGATATCTTAGAATTGGTTTTGATAGTTGTGGTTCATATGTCTTGGATTTAATATTTTTTATACTACAAAAGGAAGGAAAAAAAGGAAAACAAATTGAAGATTGATTCACCAAGGTTCCACTTTACTGATTGACTTGGCAACCAATTAGAGAACTAGAGAAATCGTGTAGCTCAATGTGCAATGATCCCCAGGTCTACTAGACATCAAAAAACGCTTTATCCACCTCCACTTACAAATCATCAATGGATTTCAAAGCCCAACCCAGTTTGTAATATTGAATATTCTTATATATATTGTCAAGTCCAATAGCCTTCTTGAGCATATTAACTATAGGGCATATAATCACAGCAAAGTCCCTCATTCTAACACAACTCGAGTTCTTCCATGGTTGTTTTATTTTGGCATTGGTAGGGAGCATTGAGCTATACAATATGAATTTTCATGCGCATATACTTGATAAAGAGCTAAAAGTTAGTAGCTGCAAAAATATTAAGAAAAATTGAAACGTAATAGCAACACCAAAAGTAACAAAATGATTAATACGCATAAAGATATTACGTGAACACTAAAAAAAACAACTGATTTTTCTTGTGCAGGTGAATATTTAATAGTGGTGCAATATATATAATCTAATTTTTGTGCATGCCTTAAGAACAAAACAAAGACAAAAAAAACATAGCCAAAGCTGTATAGAATGGAAAGAAATCCATATTGGAATGTGTTCTTGACCATATTCTGCACCACCAAAATCCCTAGTGAGAAAAAGTAAACGAAAATTAGACGTGTGAGAGAGATGAACAAAAGCGAAGTAGATATCTGAAATCCAACTATAAAGGAACACAAAAAGAGCAAGATCCAATTCTCAAAGACCAAGACCTTTGCAGTGTGTGTGAAACCCTCTTTGACCAACTCAACTCCACCTTCCGCCAATTTTTCTTTGCTCTGCCTCAGCGCCACCATGACCATCACACTCGGTCTCTTCCACCTCTACATCCAATATTATGAACGAGCGATCCAATCATGCATCTTGTTGAGCCTCTTGGAAATGGTGACGAGAGAAGCGTTGATGTAGCTTCTAGAAAGCGACGCCAATGTCAGGATTTCTCTGACATATTTTTCATCGGCTGGGACTTATTCATGGTTGGTGGCTTTGACGATGAAGACTTTGAGGTTGGGGGCCAAATTGTCGGTGAATATACTACCTTGGATTGGGGCTTAGGGTTTCCTCCCAGTGAGAGAGACGAGGCGCGAGTTAAAGAGTCACATGCCCTTTAAATAAGTTAGATGTGTTTTCAAAGACGGTTCTTCATGAAACGATGTAGTAATGCGTTTTCAAATATGATTTTTTCAAAACTGTCTTTGAAAAATTACATTTAATTATAAAAAAGTTACCGCCCTTTTTTAAGACGATTTTTATAAAACCGTCGTAGATCCGTTGTCGTTGTAAAGTTTTATTTTAGTAGTGGCCCTTGAATATGTATTGGGTTTGGGTCGAACACCACTGGATTTAATTGAATGAAACTGAATCTGACCATTTTAACCAACAGAACCCAACTATTTTTAACCCGCAAATATCCACTATTTGAATCGAACCGAACCGTCTATTAGCCTGTTTTATGTCTTCGATATTTCATTTTTTGATGTTTTAATTTTTTCTGCTCAACCCTATTGACTCCATCATTGTATTCTTTGGGATGCTTTGATGGAAGCTGTATAGCTTTGCTGAAAAAACAATTGAGAAAGTTATGACTAGAAATTGAGACAAATAGGATTTCTTAGTCTTTTATGTTGTATCTTGTTGAATTTATTGGCTAGCTAACAATTTTGTAGTGATTCGACAAATATATGTTGGATTTGGTTTTTCATGAGCCGAATTTGAATAGTTTGGTGAAGCATTAAGGAGTATAAATTAAAAATATTTGAAGAGGACTTCTGAAGCATATTCCTTAATTCTACACCATTGAAAAATTCTATTATACTCCAAGCTCATATGATCTCTAACTCATTTCTCGGCTTGTATCAAAACATACAAAAGGCTATATAAATCAGTTATGAAATATTTGATTGGTGTTTGTTTCTTGTTTGAAGCTCCTTTAAATATACACTTAATTATTATTCAACCTCTCACTTAATTTTAACCATTTGAAATAAAATTGTCGTAGGTTGCTCGATTGGAAGAGAAGGACAACACTCTAGTAATAAATGATATCAAGTGGTTAGCATGTGGTTCACTAGAAATAGTGAGAAGATATGAGTTAGATTTCATACAAAGACACATGAAAGGTGCTTAAAGACTCAAAACAGTAGCATTGTTGTAACTGTTAAGACATTAAGTTATGCTAGTTCAAGAATAAAAAAACCCAAAGGAAGGAGAAATCCACTTCTATGGTGCACTAACATATATAATACAATTGGATTATTCAGGAAGATATGAGGTTGTACTTTTCAAGTGTGATTGGGTTGATATAAGCAAGGGTTGCAAAATTGATAATTTTGGTATGCCATTGGTGAATTTCAATTATTACAACATACAAGGAATGATATATGTGATGATCCATTTGTTTATGCATCTTAAGCTAAAAAAGTATGTTATGTGGAGAATAAAACACAAAATGATTAGCTTGTTGTTGTCCATGCTAAAATCAGAGATGTATATGATATGGGTGATGAGCAATCCAATGACATAGATCAAGGGAATGAACAAGTCTTACAAGAGATAAATGATAATGATTTGATCAGACCAAAAGCCAATGATAGTGATGATATCATTGAAGTTATAATACCTATGGAAAACATTTTAGCACATGACAAGGATGATAATTATATAGATGGTGATGAGTGATGCAGACTTCTTTTGATTTGTTATTATCTATTCTATTTGAACATTTGGTTATATTTTTAGTATACATGTATTGAACATTTTGTCACATTTGTATACTCTTATTCCTTTCTTTAGTTTTCTGTTCTTATTGTTCATTACTCTTGTGTTTATTTTTTGTTGTATAAAAAATCACTCAAAATATAATGATTTTATCAATTTGAATTTCTATCAAAAATTTGTTTGGTTGTTTCCTCAGTAGTTTGATTCTTGTTGATTAGATATTGGTGAGAAAAAAGAGGTTACAAGCAATCTAAATTCACATTTTAGGTAATTTCATTCATACCACTTGTTACTACTTTATTCTTCTTTTATTTTTTGGCATGGTGTTTAAAAAAATCACAATCAATAATATAGATATATATATAATTTATATTATATTTTAGTTTTTGGATTGATTTATTCAGCATACTATGGGAAAGCGTAGAAAGTTGAATACCATTCAGAATGATGATCAATCACAAGCAAAAGAGCAATCAATTGAAAGCTCTACTGGAGTGAACCAAAATAACAACTCTATAATTAAAGAAAATGCACAATTTGAAAGAGGTATAAAGATTTTATTAACTTAATTTCTCTATTTTATCTTGAAATGTTTATGACACAATTGTTTATTAATTAAATCAACAATCACAAATAGAACAACACATACAAGAAGAAAGTCATGTTGAGTCTCATACTTCTCTTGGAAGTGCAAGGAAAGTTCAACTAAAGGTAATTATAATTTTTGGTCTTTTTAACAATACAAGTATATATATATGTGTGTGTGTGTGTGTGATAAATGTCATATCCATGAATGATTTAGGTAAAAAAAGAGGACTAGAGGTTATACAAATATGCTAGATGTGTGGAACTTTCCATATGGAGAATTCATACTTATTAAAGTAGATCGTTGGGGCAATCCTATGGGTTGGGAAGGGAAAACTCTACTGAATGCAATTGGGAGCTTGGTAAGAAAACACCAATGTGCTCTTATCAATTTTCTTAACTGAAAAGACATGTCGATCTAAAGATTATATTACTGACATGGTTGAATTGATTCAAGTCTAGTATAAAACATTATAATTGTTGTTTCTTGTAAAATTTTATGTTTTGTAATGTCTAACTAAATGGTCTTATTTGTTTTTTAATGATACTCATAATAGAGTAAGTTTATATTTGTTCTTGAATTAACTTAATAAACAAAGGAAATATTGTCAGATGACATGAGCCTCAAATGGAGACAATTTAAATATGAACTGAAATCAAAAGGATATGATGAGAGCAACACTAAGGAGGAAATGGTTGCACACATCCCGAATCCAAGGGTTGATCCTTCTCAATTTTGTGATTTAGTACATTATTGGTGTTCTGAGAAAGGAAAAATATATATGTATAATGTGACCAACCTTTGGCTAAAATAACAATTATATATTACATGCCTATTTTTATTATTGACTTTTTATATTTTTCGGTAATAGAAAATAAGCAACATTAACAAAAGGAATTGTTCAAAATATGAGAACTTGCATTGCATGGGAACCAAGAATCTTCCAAGACATATTCATGAGTTGGTTTGTCTTTTTTATAGTTTTTTAATATTTAATTGCTTAGTATAAATAGGATGATTGATTTTTTTAACTACTGTTAGAGAAAAAAGGCTAAGGGAGTGCAACCTTCTCAGGAAGAAATTTATATTGACACTTGAACTTCAAAAGATGGAAGCATCGATACTGAAAAGGCTGCTACTGTAGTTATAAGAATTTTAAATTTTATTTCAATACTTTCTCTTTGTTTAATGTTTTGTTTTGCTCAATTTTCTAATAGAGGGTTATGGTGTGAGGAGGAATAACTAATGAGGAGATTAATTTTGTTGAGTGACGTTGAAGTATTAAGGATATTGATGCATGGTAATAATTTATAAGGTGTATTTTATGTATGATGAATTAAAAAAGAAAATGGTTGAAGCAGAGAGTTCACAAAATTTACAAATTGGACAAATGAGATATATTCAAAAGTCAAAAGACCTAAAAAAAGAGGACGTGTGCGTTGTCTTGGCAAGCTTCCACATTAAGCCAGTTCATCTCAAAGCTCTTATGCCGATAATAGAATTAAAAAAATTGGAGAATTTGTTTGGAAACCTTGTTGTCCTTAAAGTAGGATTTGTAGAAGATCCATAAATTAATCAAGTCTTATAAACTATAGATGAAGAGGTATGAATTTATAATTAAACATATTCAAAGATTTAACTATGATATGATACTTTACAAAGAAAAAACATTCTTTTACAAAGATTTAACTATGTTATTGGTTACTATAGATGCTATATATCTTCTCATCTTTGTTATGTGTTTTGGGATACATAAATACTCTTGATTATTTTTGTGATTATGTGAATTCCTTTGAAAATGGACCTTTGTCCCCTTCATCCTGTGGAAGCAAAGCTTCATGATGAATCAACAATGATTCAAAGGTGTTTTGATGATAACAATGATAACAACAAAAGATGATGACAAAGGTGATGAACAAAAAGCTCAAAAGATCAAAGAACAACTCAAGTGAATCAGAAAACATCCATCTCAAGAATCAAGATTCAAGATTCAAGTTCAAGAATCAAGAAGAATTCAAGACTCAAGAAGAAAGCCTACAAACAAAGATTCAAGATCTCAAGAATCAAGATCAAGATTCAAGATCTCAAGAATCAAGATCAAGATTCAAGAATCAAGAATCAAGAATCAAGACTCAAGATCTCAAGAATCAAGATCAAGATTCAAGACTCAAGATTCAAGAATGAAGAAAAGACTCAATCAAGATAAGTATTAAAAAGTTTTTCAAAACTTTGAATAGCACATGAGTTTTTGACAAAACCTTTACCAAAGAGTTTTTACTCTCTGGTAATCGATTACCATATTGTTGTAATCGATTACTAGTAGCAAAATGAGTTTGAAAATGTTTTCAAACTGAATTTACAACGTTCCAAATATTTTCAAAAGGTTGTAATCGATTACAATGTTTTGGTAATCGATTACCAGTGTTCTTGAACGTTGAAATTCAAATTTAAAAGTGAATAGTCACATTGTTTCACTCAAAAGCTTTGTGTAATCGATTACACATATTTGGTAATCGATTACCAGTGTTTGTTTCTGAAAAATCTAAAGATGTAACTCTTCAAAATAGTTTTGACTTTTTCAAATGGTTTTTAAGTTTTTCTAAAAGTTATAACTCTTCTGAATGGCCTTCTTGACCAGACATGAAGAGTCTATAAAAGCAAGGCTTTGTTTTGCATTTTGAATCAATCATTTCAAATATTTCTAACAAACTCTTACAATCCTTTACAAGCCTTGAAATCTCTTTGAAGTTCTTCTTCTTCTTCTTTGTACCAAAAGCTTTATGAAGTTTTCTGGTTTTCCAAACCTTGAAAACTTGTGCTATTCATCTTTTCATTCTCTTCTCCCTTTGCCAAAAAGAATTCGCCAATGACTAACCGCCTGAATTCTTCTTGTGGGACTAACCGCCTGAATTCTTTTGTGTCTCCCTTCTCCCTTGTCAAAGAATTCAAAACGACACAGTCTGAGAATTCTTTTGATTCTTCCCATTCCCTAATACAAAAGCATTCAAAGGTTTAACCGCTTGAGAATTCTTTTGTATCCCCATTCACAAAGTATCAAAGGTGTAACAGCCTGAGATCTTTGTCTTAACACATTGGAGGGTACATCCTTTGTGGTACAAGTAGAGGGTACATCTACTTGGGTTTGACTGAGAACAAGAGAGGGTACATCTCTTGTGGATCAGTTCTAGTGGAGGGTACATCCACTAGGTTCAAAGAGAACAAGGGAGGGTACATCCCTTGTGGATCTTTGCTTGTAAATGGATTTTTACAAGGTTGAAAGAAATCTCAAGGACCGCAGGTCACTTGGGGACTGGAGGTAGGCACGGGTTGTTGCCGAACTAGTATAAAAACTCTTGTGTGTTTGTTTCCTTCTTCCCTACTCTTTTACTTTCCACTGTGCATTTAAGTTCCGCTTTTACTTTCTGTTAAGTTTCTCTTCCACTCCATATTCTCTTAACAACATAAGTAAAAGCCTTAAAAGAGTAATTTTTAATTGGTAAAGTTTTAGGAATAATTAATTCAACCCCCCTTCTTAATTTTTCTGAGGCCACACGATCCAACAAGTGGTATCAGAGCAGGTTTCCTGTAGGATGGCCTCCTCAAATCCCTTGTTTCCTAAAGGAAATTATATTCACAAACCACCCATTTTCAATGGTGAGGGTTACCATTATTGGAAAACCCGCATGCAAATATTCATAGAAGCCATAGATCTAAATATATGGGAAGCAATAGAATTAGGACCACATATACCCACTATAGTAGATGTAAGCACAAGTACTTCAACCCAAAAACCTAGAGATCAGTGGACAGAAGAAGATAGGAGAAACATCCAGTACGATCTCAAAGCCAAAAATATCATCACTTCAGCCCTAGGGATAGATGAGTACTTTAGAGTGTCAAATTGTACTAATGCCAAGGATTTGTGGGATACTCTCTAGTTAACCCATGAAGGAACCACAAATGTAAAAAGGTCTAGAATAAATACCCTTACCCATGAATATGAGTTATTTAGGATGAATCCAAATGAAAACATTCAGAGTTTACAAAAAAGGTTTACACATATTGTAAACCATCTTGCATCATTAGGAAAAGTTTTTCCTAATGAGGATTTAATTAATAAAGTCTTAAGATGTTTAAGTAGGGAATGTCAGCCCAAGGTAACTGCTATTTCTGAAAGCAAAGATCTCTCCTCCATGTCTCTTGCCACTTTATTTGGTAAATTGCAGGAACACGAGATGGAACTTCAACACCTCAATCAGAATGAAGAAAATGACAAAAAGAAGAGAAGCATAGCCCTTAAAGCCTCATCTTCCATACAAGAAGAAAACGAAGAAGAAGATTCAGATGATGAAGATTTTTCCTTCTTTGTTAAGAAATTTCATAAATACATCAAGAAAAGAAAAATTGATAGGCGTCAGAATTTCAATAATGGAAGAAAATCACAAGAGGGTTCTCAAGTCCTTAGGTGTTACAAATGCAACCAAATTGGTCACATCAAGGCCAATTGTCCGTCAAATGAAGAATGGTCGAAGAAAAGTGAAAAGAAAAGATTTGACGAAAGAAGAACTAAGAAAGCATACATTGCATGGGATGACAATAATTCATCCGATGGTTCAGAAAAGGAGATTAATCTTTTAACCAAAGATTATGAAAGTGACGAGAACATCTCTCAATGATGAAAAACAAGGAGAAAAAGAATGATTCTCATCTTTGAAGATATAGACACTTCAATCCTGAAAAAGGTAATATCAAAACCATTATCTTATTAAAATTTCTCTTAAAGTTGAAATTTTCATTCAAACAATTTGACTATGATGACTAACAATTCTTTATTTATTTGTCTTTTGATTGATTGAAATCATGAGTATATTTGCTTGATTGATTTCATTCTATTTGCATAAAATATTCATTCATTTATTCAAGTAAAATCAATATTCTTCATACTTGTGTTGTAATTGTTCTTGATAAAATTGATTATCTTCATGTTTTGAATATTTTTGCATGACATGATATGTAAATTACATGATTGAAAATTAGTCATAAAGTATTTTTAAATATAGTATTTTCAAAAATAGTTTTCAAAACTTCTTTTCTCCTAGAAAGCCTTCTATTTTTGTTTTCTGGCTAAAATAACCACTGGTAATCGATTACCATAATAGTGTAATCGATTACAAGCAGTTATTTCTGGCAAAGTTGCTCTCTGGTAATCGATTACCATATTTGTGTAATCGATTACGACGCGTCCCTGCACCTATATATTCAAATTTCAAATTCTGAAACCTGCAACCTTTCATTCTCTCGAAAACCCTCGCCCCCAATTTTTCTTCCAGCCATATCTCACTCAATTCTTATCCAAATCACTCCCCACAAAGCCCAAACTTCATCTTTTTTCAATCTCTTTCATTTGAACCGATTAAAATCCTGAAAAAACTCTTCAAATGGCGGAACCATCGAAAAAGCGGAAAGGAACTTCGAGTCAGAGTCAGCGGCATTCCGGGTCACAGGAAGCACCAATTCCTCCCTCCATTCCCTCTGGATCATTATTCTCATCAGAGGAACAGCGTATATGGTACACAAACCTCTTTTCCTCTCATTCCATTGTAGACCCAAAATTCATAGATATGGAGTTATGAGAATTTTGAATGCTTCCAAGCATTTGAAAACTCCAATCTTATTCCATTCATGTCTCTGAAATTACCTGTCTATTCTGAATTAGTCAAAGCCTTTTATTATAATTTAGAAATTCATGAAGGTGTTCTAATGTCTGAAATCTATGGGATTAAGATGGTCATTGACCAATCCCTATTTTTTGACTTAACCAAATTTCCTAGTGAAGGTGTGCATTTTGAGGGTGCACTGATTGATGAATGAAAATTCAATTTCTTTGTGCATGATGCCCGCCGGTTGGTTTGCACCAACCAAGCGGATATGACCGGAAGACTTCTTGCCTGTTCATTGGCTTTTGAAAGCCGCATCCTCCATTACCTTATAGCTCGCATTTTGCTTCCTAGATCTTCAAACCTTGCCCAGGTTTCTGAAGAAGATCTCATTGTCATGTGGGCCTTTCATAAAGGTTTACAAATTGATTGGTCACATCTTGTTAGATATCGCATGCATAAGGCATTGCGATTAAATGCCCCATTGCCTTATCCTCACCTTGTTACCCTTTTCCTTCAACATTTCAACATCCCTCTTGATTCTGAACCTTATGTTCCAATCAAGAGATCATTCCTTATAGATGCTTCAGTCATAGCATCCTTTGGTTATATTAAGGAGCATGATGGATCATGGGTAAAGAAGGGTGCTAGAAATATTGGTGAAGAAGGACATGAGGGAGAAGATTCATCTCTTCTTTCAAAGATTTTGGAAAGGTTTGATGGCCTTCAAACCTTTGTTGGTGAGAGGTTTGATACTTTGGAACTGCAAGTGGATATGCGCTTCAATGAAATGGAGTCAAGAATGACTAAGGTTGAAGAAGATGTATCTTACATCCGGTCAAGCTTTGATCTTCCACCACCGCCGCCACCATCATTTTAGACTTATATTTTAATATTAGTACTTTGATTTTCAGCCTTGTATTTTGGCTATATTATTATACTATTTGAACAATTTACTATTTCCCTATTTGCATGGTATGTTTGAACAATTATTAAGTATGTTATTTGACTATGTGGAGTTTATAATTTATCTATGCATGGTTGTTTGCTTCATGGTTTCATGGTTCTTGCTTCTTGCTTCATGATTTGGTTGATATTTTTTTATGAACATTGTATGGATGTTTAAATTAAATTTATTTAATACGCACTTTGGCTTTTTGTTGATGCCAAAGGGGGAGAGAAATGGGATTAAATCAAGAATTCACATGAGTAATCAACTTATTTTTAAGATAAGCATAAATTCAAAAACAAAGGGGGAGCATTTATAAGAGTGATCGACTAGGAAAAAGTGTGTGTGTGTTTCTTAATTTCAGAAGTTGTCATCATCAAAAAGGGGGAGATTGTGGAAGCAAAGCTTCATGATGAATCAACAATGATTCAAAGGTGTTTTGATGATAACAATGATAACAACAAAAGATGATGACAAAGGTGATGAACAAAAAGCTCAAAAGATCAAAGAACAACTCAAATGAATCAAAGAACATCCATCTAAAGATTCAAGTTCAAGAATCAAGAAGAATTCAAGACTCAAGAAGAAAGCCTACAAACAAAGATTCAAGATCTCAAGAATCAAGATCAAGATTCAAGATCTCAAGAATCAAGATCAAGATTCAAGAATCAAGAATCAAGACTCAAGATCTCAAGAATCAAGATCAAGATTCAAAACTCAAGATTCAAGAATGAAGAAAAGACTCAATCAAGATAAGTATTAAAAAGTTTTTCAAAACTTTGAATAGCACATGATTTTTTGACAAAACCTTTACCAAAGAGTTTTTACTCTCTGGTAATCGATTACCATATTGTTGTAATCGATTACCAGTAGAAAAATGAGTTTGAAAATGTTTTCAAACTGAATTTACAGCGTTCCAAATATTTTCAAAAGGCTGTAATCGATTACAATGTTTTGGTAATCGATTACCAGTGTTCTTGAACGTTGAAATTCAAATTTAAAAGTGAATAGTCACATTGTTTCACTCAAAAGCTTTGTGTAATCGATTACACATATTTTGTAATCGATTACCAGTGTTTGTTTCTAAAAAATCTAAAGATGTAACTCTTCAAAAAGGTTTTGACTTTTTCAAATGGTTTTTAAGTTTTTCTAAAAGTCATAACTCTTCTGAATGGCCTTCTTGACCAGACATGAAGAGTCTATAACAGCAAGGCTTTGTTTTGCATTTTGAATCAATCATTCCAAATCTTTCTAACAAACTCTTACAATCCTTTACAAGCCTTGAAATCTCTTAGAAGTTCTTCTTCTTCTTCTTTGTACCAAAAGCTTTATGAAGTTTTCTGGTTTTCCAAACCTTGAAAACTTGTGCTATTCATCTTTTCATTCTCCTCTCCCTTTGCCAAAAAGAATTCGCCAATGACTAACCGCCTGAATTCTTTTGTGTCTCCCTTCTCCCTTGTCAAAGAATTCAAAACGACATAGTCTGAGAATTCTTTTGATTCTTCCCATTCCCTAATACAAAAGCGTTCAAAGGTTTAACCGCCTGAGAATTCTTTTGTATCCCCATTCACAAAGTATCAAAGGTGTAACAGCCTGAGATCTTTGTCTTAACACATTGGAGGGTACATCCTTTGTGGTACAAGTAGAGGGTACATCTACTTGGGTTTGACTGAGAGCAAGAGAGGGTACATCTCTTGTGGATCAGTTCTAGTGGAGGGTACATCCACTAGGTTCAAAGAGAACAAGGGAGGGTACATCCCTTGTGGATCTTTGCTTGTAAATGGATTTTTACAAGGTTGAAAGAAATATCAAGGACCGCAGGTCGCTTGGGGACTGGAGGTAGGCACGGGTTGTTGCCGAACCAGTATAAAAACTCTTGTGCATTTGTTTCCTTCTTCCCTACTCTTTTACTTTCCGCTGTGCATTTAAATTCTGCTTTTACTTTCTGTTAAGTTTCTCTTCTACTCCATATTCTCTTAACAACATAAGTAAAAGCCTTAATAGAGTAATTTTTAATTGGAAAAGTTTTAGGAATAATTAATGCAACCCCCCCCCCCCCCCCCGCTTCTTAATTATTCTGAGGCCACACGATCCAACACATCCTTGAGAGAAGGAGAAGATTTTAATTAGTTCATGTTTGTCAATTTTCAATATTTGCTCCAATGTTTCTAAACTACTAGAACTTTTTTTAAAGCAAGACAATTATTTTATTGCATAGATTAGTTCATTGAACTTATAAAAACCTTAGACAATTAACTTAGATACGATTGATATTCATTTAATCTAGATAACTAAATAATAATATTAATAATAATTTGGAAACATAAAGTATCTCAATAGATAACAAGCAATGTGATTTTTTTATTATGTGGCTTTTACCTATGATTAACGCTTATAAGTTCAAGTAAATAGTTTGTATCTAGAGTCTTTCAATGGTGAGCATAAGTTAATGACTTTTACCTATAGTTGGAGGTTGTAGGTACAAGTTAATGTTTTTACCTATAGTTAGAGGTTATAGATATAAGTTAATGAATTTGATCTACGTACATTGTGAATTGTAGAAATCATTTATAGTGATAGTCAAATGTAATTGTAGGTGAAACTAAATTCACAGGTAAAACCTCTATCGACAGACTATAATCCATTCCTGTACGCCCCCTCAAAGTTGAAGGCCAAAATGTCTGTAGGACAAAGTCTTTTTATTACATTTACCTATGCATTTTTAACATCTAGTAATGGTTTTTGTCCGTAGGCCTGGGTCATTTTTCTTGTAGTGAGTACGAACATCTCACCCTTAGCAGTTAGGTTCCCAAATTGATAGGTTATCTCTAACCACTCTGTTATTTGAATATGCTGCAACCTCCTTATCATTTGACAGTTATCCAATCATCTATAAGCTACACATTATTTGTTAGCTACAATTATCTACTAGGTATTATCTACAAGCAAGTAATTATCTGCAAGGATTGTTACACCACCATAACATCTCCTACAAACAAGGACCCACAACTCTCTCTACTTTACAAGTACCACGTTTTATGTCACCCTATCCGTACTCACTCATACTCTCCTAACTCATGTACTTACTTGAACGTCATAGTCCTTTGTTTTGTAGGTCCCTCTCTTGTCCTCTTAACAAAGGCCACTATGAGTCCGACGTGTGAGACCTTGGAGCCTACTTTGGCCACGTCCATCCTCACATACGACAACTCTGAATTTTTGTAAGTACATGAATCTTGATCAAGTGTCTAATCCTATTATATAATAATTAAAATTCATTGTGTGACAATATCCAATTCAAATAGAGAGGAAGATGAAAGTACTAAACAATATAATTGTGCTACTTACACTCAGAGGCAAGCCAGATGGCAAACACTTTCAAAGACCACACATATATGGGAGTGGGTTTAGAATTATAATGAAAGGAACTCAGGAAGTCACCTTTAAGTTAATTATAGCGTACACAAATATAATGGTTGTATTAAGATTAAGTTACCAACATAGCTCTCTTTAAAGAACTTTGTGTTTATTGCATTTTAATGATCAACTCATAACAAACCATTCACCTTGTATTGTCCAGGACCCACAAATCCTACGTGGCACTCAGAGGCACGTGTTCACCCTTCAAATCAGCCCTGCTACAGGAGCACGGACACCTGGCCCTTAGCAGTCAGACTCCCCAACAGACATATTATCTCTAACCTAACTAATATCAAATGTATTTGAATATATTATCTATTGGCAGGCATTAAATTATCTATAATGCCACATTATCAATAAGGTACGATTATATTCTACCTTTACAAGCAATGACAAGCACCTTTGCTCAGCTACTATAAATACACAGGTTCCATTGAACCCACTCACAGGACCTGCTCACACACACTTAGCACATGACAACGAGCTTGTGCCTCACTCTCTCTCTCTCTCTCTTTTTCTCTCATATGAGCACCATTACAACATATGCTTGCTTTACTCTCCTTATATACATTCTTACTTGAGCGCTAGAGTCCTTTGTTTTGCAAGTCTCCTTCCTGTCAAAGGCACCCCTCAATCGATGTGTAAAGTTCGATACCCACTCAACCATGTCCACCCTGACATATCATGGTTTTGAATTTCGGTAAGAACATTTGGCACCCACTGTGGGGCTGCGGTACAACATACCTTGTGGTGTCTTGTCAATCCTCCACATTTATCCATGGTTAGCACTATTAGTTATCATTTTTGACTAACTTTTGTATAGAAAAGTTTTATAAATTGTATATATTTTCCCTAATTTATGGTTTTTTTTGTAGGATTCTGAATAGTTTCTTGTTAAGTTTAATTTTTTCTCAGTAGATACTCTCCACATAGGAATTAATGCATTTTTAACTTCAATTTCAGGTTAAAGGAGAAAATTTAGGAAGGTGCAGCGGCTGGTGTCTCACTAAACAAGGTCCATGTGCTTAGCGAGTATCATCCGCTAAGCGAGACATCAGCCCGCTTAGCGAGTAAGAGGAATCTTGAAGGAAATTTGCCACACAAGCACGCGCTCAACATGTCATCAGCTCGCCTAGTGAGTCGTTTGTCTCTTCTGGCGCTTAGCGCACCTGGCTTACTAAGCCAAAGATCACTTATTCGTGCTTAGCGCGAAAATGGCGCTAAGCGCGCCTTCGAGGATAGAAACCCTTTTTTTAAAGCCTGAAGTGGAAAATCAGAAAGAGGAGGAGAAGGGAGTGCGAAGAACAAAGAGCAAAAAGCGCAAAATAGAGCAGGGAAGCAAAAACCCCAGCTTTCAAAAGGATCTTAGGTTTAGGAGACATCCTCACCACTGTGTAATTTGCTATTTTCTCTCAAAACCCACTTCTTGTAGCTGAAAGGTGCTGCCTTGTGATGGAAGACTAAACCCTTTGTTGGGGAATTCTGCTGAGAACTTGATGTAAATTCTTATCCTATCTATTTAAAGTTGTTTGTATGTGTTCAATGTTTCTATCTGTGCTTAATTTCTGCATGCTTATGGATTGATCACCCATTTGTATGTAAAGTTAGGAGCTTTAGCATTGGAAAATGTACTGCATCCTTAGAACTGGATAGAGCAGGCTAGGTTATCGTATGTCTGGACACGGAGTGCGGTAATTTAGTTTTATTATGCTATAATTATAATGCAATCCGTTTAGGCTAAGTTCGATGAGACATCCGAGAGCAAGGTTTAAATAGGATTAGTCCATTCAGCATAGAACACATGAGTTTAAATAGGTTTAAATTGTATGTCTGGACACGGAGTTTTTTTCCCTCAACATAGAACACATGAACATCTTTGAATAGTGATAAACACTTAATTGCATCAAGTAACTCAATGGGAGGACCCAACACTTTTAATTATCTATTTTTACACCCAATTGCTCATATGTTCTGTAATAAGAACTTAGAATAGAAGACAACATAGCTTTTATCCATAATTACTATTTTTATACAAATGCCTACCTATTGAATGATAATTTCACTTAATGAAACAAGTTCCCTGAGTTCGATACTTGGTTTCTTATCGTTTTAATACTACTTTCTTGACTTGGTACACTTGTCAATAAATTCGCAGTTGTAAAAAGAGCGAACAAGCACCCAGCTTGGCATCAAACTGGAGACCCACCCTCACAGACTCACATCCTCATCGAACAATTATGAAAAAAAACAAACACTTTATAGCAACTCCAAAACTACATAGCAAAGATGGAGAAACACCTTGAGGAAGAGTTGACAAAGCTAAAGGATGACCATGACCAACTAGAGGCTCATGTCAAATGTCCCTAGGGCAATGAGCAACCCACCCACACCTTTTTCTGAACCACTCAAGGGGAATCACACCCCTAACACACAGGCAACACATTTGATGACTTAAGTCTCTCTCACATACATTGTCCAGTAGGGGTGACCATCCGTCGCTATCCTTTTGTCGACCGCATTATTGAGGCACACATACCTTTGGGGTGGAAGCCACTCAACCTTGAGCGGTACGATGGGATAATAGATCTAGAAGAGGATTTGGATGCCTTTCTTTAGTAGATAGTCCAGTCAATCCTAAAAGCAGCATCTGCATGCCATCTAGGAGATCAACATTAACTTTGTCGATGCACCCTTATAGCAAACTCTCCTTCCTATCACTTTTACAGACAAGGACTTCAAGGGCATTAATCCCGTCAACCAAGATGAGCTCGTGGTTGTCTCCATCATCATATCAAATTTCATGGTGTGTAGGGTCTGTAGGGTCCTCATCGACCAGGGCAATTCAGCTGACATCCTGTATTAGAAAACCTTCCAAAGACTCGAGGTCTCATCTGACACTATCCACCTTCACGCAGTCCACTCCTTGACTTTGCAAGCGAGAGATTCGAAACTAGAGGCAATGTAGACTTGATGACCAATTTCGGTTAGGGCAGGCTCTCTAGGAGCTTCACCATCAGATATCTACTAGTTGACTTGACCACATCATACTTTGCCTTAATCTGTAGAAAGACACTAAAAGAGCTTGGAGCCATAGTCTCCATGCTAAATTTGACGATGAAATTCCCTACACCGACATGGGAGATTGTAACCATCAAGGCTGACCAAAAGCAAGCACGACAGTGCTATACAGAGAGCTTGAAGGTAGCACCATATCCTCATATCTGGGAGTCGACCGTGCCTTACACTAGAATAGCTGAAGGCATTCAGGTCATGACAGTGGACGGATAGTCTCCAATCCGAGCTTTGACTGTCTACCAAGCCAGCCTGGGCGGTGAATTTGACATAGATCCATGAGACGACACCTCCAATAGAGGCTCAAAATCCATTGAGGAGCTTGTCCAACTGCAACTCGGACCTAAATTAGGTCAGTGCATGCAGCTCAGCATGGACCTCTCCAGTTACAAACATCGGTGCCTCATCGACTTTCTACACAGAAATGCTAATCTCTTTGCTTGGCAGGCATCTAGCATGTCGGGGATCCATCCCAGCATAATCTACCACAAGCTTGCTATCTACTCCTAGAGACGCATGCCCTAAAGACCCATACCCTCTGCCCAACATTCATAGACTAGTCGATGGGACATCCAGGTTCCAGGTGCTTAGCTTCCTAGATGCTTACTATGGATACAACCAATTCAAAATGCATCCTCTAGACAAGGAGAAAACGACATTCATCACTAAAGATGCCAACTTTAACTACAGGGTCAAGCCAACTTTAGTGGTGTTGGGTATGTTAGCGTAGGTTAATGTCTGAAAACTCCTTTCCTAGGCATCATCCCATGAGGGAACATGTTTCCTCACCAACCCAATGAGTGGTGCTACAAGTATAGAAAAATATGGGACACAATTTTTGTAAAAGTTTGTTAAGTCATGGAAGCCCAAATTTCCCTTATACTTGGTGGAGTGGGCTACTCAGGAATGACCTCTATTCTCTTAGGGTCTGTGGGAACTCTTTGACCACTATTTAAAAAAAAAATAAGGAAAGTAATACAATAAAACATATTTTTTCTCTATTTTCATGTTGATTACTCCTACCAAAATGTACAAAAAACCTAAGGTGTCCCATATGAGCACCTAGGTTTGTATTGAAACTAAGAACAAACCTACCTAAAGAGTCTCTATATACATGAATCATGAAGATGTTGGATGCATGAGTAATTTTACAAAAGAGTGTTGCACCACTCAACACATTCATCATAACACATATCTTAGGGACTTGGTGCCTAATAATACCTATTGTGGGCACCAACAAAGCATAAGGATTTAAGCTCTTACGAACCAAACCCTCATCCAAAAAATTCTTTGCTTAAGGAATAACCTCAAGCCCAAAAGGTGTGGCAGTGCCAACAAGTGTCCTTTTACCAAGGAGAAGATGTGGAGGTTGTCTAAGAAGGTGTCAGACCCTAATTTCTTCCGAATACTATCGTTTGCTAATATTTTGATTCTTGCTAGTCAAATTATGGTATTTGACACCAGTTATAGCACAAAGGAAGGAATCACTAAGTGTTTTGATCAAGAATACAAAAGGATACCAAAGAAGGGGGTAAAAGGGTCTTTTTTGGATTTTTCTAGACCCTGGCTCGCCCAGGATAGCATCTGACTCACCTGGGCCATGAAATTGCTTCATACCTAAGAATCCAGCTCGCCTGGGAAAGCTTCATGATGTTGAATCCAGATTGATTCAAGTTGTTTTGATGATAACAAAGATGATGACAAAAAGTCCAAGAGAATGATTTCAAGATTGAGTCAACAACAATTCAAGAATCAAGAGAAATTTGATATCAAGATTCAAGAAAAGATAAATTCAAAATTCAAGAGAAGAAATCAAGAAGACTTCACAAGGGAAGTATTGAAAAGATTTTTCAAAAAACAAACATAGCACAGTTTTGTTTTTCAAAATAAGTTTTCACAAAATTTTCTAAGTTACCAGAGTTTTTACTCTCTAGTAATCGATTACCAGATTCCTGTAATCGATTACTAGTGGCAAAGTTTGTTTTCAAAAGCTTTCAACTGAATTTACAACATTCCAATTAATTTCAAAATGGTGTAATCGATTATCAGTGTGTTTGAACTTTGAAATTCAAATTAATTTGTGAAGAGTCACATCCTTTCACAAAAATGCTTTGTTTAATTGATTACAAGGATTTGGTAATCGATTACCAGTGACAAGTTTTGAAGAAAGATCAAAAGATGTAACTCTTTCAATGGTTTTCAGGTTTTTCTAAAGGTTATAACTCTTCCAATGGTTTTCTTGACCAGACTTGAAGAGTCTATAAAAGCAATACCTTGATTTGCATTTGAAGACAACTTACAATACTTACAACCTTTACAAACAACTTTTCCATATATTCTTTTACAACCTTTGAATCTCTTTGAACTTCTTCTTCTTCTTCTTCTTCTTCTTCCTTTGCAAAAAGCTTTCTAAAGTTTTCTAGTTTTCCAAACCTTGAAAACAAAAGTGTGCTATTCATCTTTTTCATTCCCTTCTCCCTTTGCCAAAAAGAATTCGCCAAGGACTAACCGCCTGAATTCTTTTTGTGTCTCTCTTCTCCCTTTTCCAAAAGAACAAAGGACTAACTGCCCGAATTCTTTTGTGTCTCCCTTGTCAAAGAATTCAAAACGACACAGTTTGAGAATTATTTTGATTCTTTCCTTTCCCAAAAACAAAAGATTTCAAAGGACTAACCGCCTGAGAATTCTTTTGTTTCCCCCTTCACAAAGTGTCGAAGTACTAACCGCCTGAGAACTTTGTCTTAACACATTGGAGGGTACATCTTTTGTGGTACAAGTAAAGGGTACATCTACTTGGGTTATTGTGACTGAGAACAAGAGAGGGTACATTTCTTGTGGATCAGTTCTAGTGGAGGGTACATCTACTAGGTTGTTCAAAGAGAACAAGGGAGGGTACATCCCTTGTGGATCTTTGCTTGTAAAGGACTTTACAAGGTTGAAAAGAAATCTCAAGGACTGTAGGTCGCTTGAGGACTGGATGTAGGCACGGGTTGTTGCCGAACCAATATAAAACTCTTGTGTTTGTCTTATTCTTCCCTACACTCTTTAATTATGTTGTGCACTTTAATTATCGCTTTTACTTTTGTTTAAGTTTTTATTTCTATTCTTTACTTTCTTAACAACATAGTAAAAGCCTAAGAAGGGTAGTTTTTAATTAGTAAAGGTTCAATAATAATTAATTCAACCCCCCCCCCCTTCTTAATTATTTCGAGGCCACTTGATCCAACACTTCAACCACCCCAAATTGGTTTTTTTGCTATAAATGGGCATGCTAAGGGGGTTTTAAGGGGTTCCAAGGTTTAGGAGTTGAGAGAATTGAGATAAGAGAGAAAGAATAAGAAGAAAGAAGAAGAAACGAAGCCGAGGCGCTACCAAATCGTGACCGTGATCATTCCCTACATCGTTTTCTTATTTAGTGTTCCTTGTGCAATAGTCGATTAGTTTTGTTTTTCTTCGAGGATTGAATGTAATCTATGTACCCTTAGGGGTCCTCTCTGTTATTTTGTGCATATTCATCTTCTCTATTTAGCATTGGTGATCTCATTTTTATTCATAAATTTTAATCCTAATCGATCACTAGTATCGTAAGATTGTCTTTAAAAAGATTGAAAGTTAACAAACAAAACCAAAATAAAGAAACCTACTCATAACCAAACTTCTTTTTTATCAAATATCACTTGAGATCGTTTCAAGGTCCAACGCCTTAATGACTCCATTCTCTTTTCAAAATTATAACGTCATTTCAAGGTCCAATCCCTTAACGACTCTTTTTTCACAAATAAAATAAACCTTTCAAAATAAAATAAAAAACATAAAATCAATTTAACACACAAACATTCGGACATAAAGAACTACATGAGTTTGAATTCCTCATCGCACCTGAGGATACGTAGGAACAAGGGCAGCCCCCTTGTCGACCCCAAAAAAATAAATAATATCAAAAAGGAAAATAAATAATTTTGAAGTCATGTTGTGCAAACTCGATTAAAGGTCATCGTCCCATGTGACGAGCGTATGAGGTGCTAATACCTTTCGTATGCATAAACAACTCCCAAACCCTTATTTTCAAAATTTGCATGCCTCTTTTTGGTTTTTCTAATGTTTTACTTAAATAAACGTTGGTGGAGAATCCCATGCGTTTTCTATTTAGAAGATGCATCTTTTGCTTTTCGCTCGCACGTCCTTCGTAGTGTAGGTTGCGACAGAAGGGAAGCTTGTTTTTTTAACAAAGGAATTGCAATAGAAAAAATTCAGCATTCAATTGTTCAATTACAGCAAATTTAACAAAGCAATTAAGGTCTTCAAATTTTCCTTCAATGCTTGTTTTTTTTCTCAAGTACTTTACTCAAAATTTGTTGAGTATGTTGTTGCTTCAAATCCAATGGTGCTCCTAGGATGTTTAACCTCTAAGACTAAAAATCCTTCCTTCAAGTAATGCACCAATTTCCTCTTCCAATCCTTATTGTAGGCATTACTTAAAAACAAAAAAAAAATAAGGACAAGCAAGAAACCATAAGATTAAATGAAAGCTAAACCAAAAGGAAACTTAACATGATATTAATTGAATGATATAAAAGGAAAAATAAAGCAAAAGGATAGTATCACATGCCATGGTGGAACACAAAGGAAGTCCTAGAATGGCACTAGATTAAATTGACAAATTGAAATCAAGACTCAAAGAAAAATTCTAGTTATGTTAATTTGGAAACACATATAAAAGATATAAAAAATTCAAGAAGTCAAGTAGGTTTGTAATACAACTCAAAATAATGATTAAGTTTCAAGCAAATCAAGCATACACATTTATTTTATTTTATTGTTGTTGTCTTGGATGTGTATTTTTATGTTAATCTTTATTACCTTTTCTTGCTCATTTATTTTTCTTTATTGTTCATTCTTTTTCCATTGTTTTTTACAAATGTCTATTTTATCCAGTTAAAATTTAAGCTCAAAACTCAAAGTATTCAAGCCATAGAGGAGTTAAGAAGACAATGTGCCAGAACTGACAACAACCAAAATTTCAACCTAGAAATCAAGAGTAGTGTTTATGTTGCTTAAGGCTTGGATAGTTACAATTTGTGTTTGCTTATGTTCAATCATCTTGGATAACACAATTCAAGAGAGCTTAAGACTTATTTTGATTCAGAAATTCAGCCACAACTCAACACCACAACTCAATTTCTTCATATACGTCATATAGGAAACTTAGAAAACAAGAAAAGTTTAACAACAAGATTACTTCTAGGAATTGATTTAGAATATTTTATGAACTAAATAGCATCATGAGTTAGACAAAAAATTAAAATGATAGGCTAAAAACTGCAAGAATGCATGAGTAAATGCATCTAGAATTCAATCAACAAAATCAAAATTCAGCACAAACTTCACAAAGTTAGAACATAATGTGACAATTATTATGGCTAAACATGACTCTAAGACAACATGAATGAAGTGATTTATACTTAGATTTTTTGTGTTTTCTTTTCTAATCAATATTTTGCAAGAAAATTGAGATCTAAAGGTCCAACACCAGAAGATTATGACTGAAAAATGATAGAATCTAAAATCAACCCAAAAACATGATTCAAGAGTATATCTATAAAATTTGAACCATAAAAATACAAGAACAAGTGTAGATCTAAGATTTAATCGGTTTATTTTTTTTAATCTACTCTAAACAACACCAAACCACAAGAAAATGAAGGAGATACATGGAGAAGATTATGAAGAATAAGGAATTAAAGTAAATTGACGAAACAAAAGATAGAGGAAGCAAAAGAACATTACCTAGATGAACGTGATCTGATACCACATAATGTAGCTCCATGTAGAGCTTGTAGGCTTTGGATCTTCTTCATTAATGGAGTCCTTTACTTCTAGAGGATATATGGTAGTGGAATGGAGAAGGAGGAAAGGTGATTAGAGATGCCACTTCAAGGAGAAGATGAGTCAAGAACAATCCCACCACCATAGGAAGCCACGGATAAAAGCTTGAAAGTAGGAGAAGATGAGTGGAGGGAAAGGGAGAGAAGGGAACGAAATTTTGAGAGAGAAGAGCGAGAATGAGGTTTGAACTTTGAAGTCTAATTTCTCAAATCATCAAAGTTTTAAAATCCACACACAAGACCCCTAGAAGTGTGCAAAAAGATAGTTAAAGTTAAAACAGAAGAATGTACCAAAAATAATTAAATAAATAAATTTGCGGAAATATACAAAACCAGGCTTTAGCAAACTAACCTCACAAATTTTTGTCCCTTTGTAGTCATGATTAAGATACTTCCGCATGCAATGAGAATATTTATGCTTTATAGCAAAAACACTTTTCTTGCACAACAGAAGATTCAGGCCTACAAAATCCAACTTCAAATTAAAAACTTGTACTTCAAAAACTTAAAATACACATGTAACTAGGGGGACAAAGGTGAACTAATTATTTATGACTTTCTTTTATTTTTTTCATCAAGCTCCCATTTTTTGAATTCTAGACTCAAAATGACTCCCTAAGAATCAGTACTTTTAGCTAGGCTACAATATCTTTGATTTATTTAACATTATATTAGTTACAGATTCAAAATTATAACACTAATAAGAAACATCAACAACTCAAATATTTAATTAAATCCATCAAGTCAATTAAGTGAATTTTCTAACAACAAAGTGAAATACACAACACCCCAATCAACCACAACCAGAATCAAATGAATTTTGGAAAAACCACATGTTATTATAGAGAAGGGGGGGGGGGACAGGGGTTGAGTTGAACCATAGGAACCAAGTGAAAAAATTGACTAGTATTAAATTAAAAAAAAAAATAAAATGAATGAATTAATGGATTATAGGAATATCGAATCAATGAACAAGTAACAAAAGGCTAATATGAAACAGATGAATACCAACATGTGGAACATAGACATATAAAGATAGCAAAACTTGTTCAATATTAAAAAAACATCTAACTTCAAAGTTTTCCCATCTTTGGGATTGTTGCTAAACATTTTCCAACACTTTCTCTTGATGTAATACCATTTGAAGGATGAGGACCACAAATCTGAGCTGATGGCTTCATTCGATCCAGCTATCGCAATATAAAGTTCCCAAAATTCCATCCCACTTATATGTCTCTATCTTGAATGTTCTGATGCACTTTGATAGCTACATCTAACACAACACGAGTCCATCTGTGAAGCACCATAGAAGAACACAAGTCACTAACAATTATGCATTCCAAAAAATATCCAAGTTAGAATCTACACTCAATGATCAACATCATCATTCACGGTACGCACTAAAGCTAAACACTAATAGCAATTAATTGATTATCAATGTTGGATACGAAGGTCACAATGTATTTGTGACTAGCTATAAACATAATTATTTTAATTTAAAAGTATCATAATGAAAAAATGTCTTGGCGAGGAATTCGAAACATTGGAATCGAGAGAAACACATGGTTTTAAGCCTGATTTTTCCATCATTGTGAACAAAATCAAGACAATATTATTATTACTAGTAATGGATAAGAACAACATTGTGAATCAAAGAGTGAATTAAGAGAGGAATAGACCAGTGAATAAATTAGCAGCTTAGGGTACTTAGGGCTAACGATCCTATGTTGAATCCTGAGAGTGAGCCTGTAAATTCGCTTTAGACCCAATAAATATGCAGTTCTGAGCGTTATCTCCCACAGGCCACAACACCAGTGAACCTTCTTCTCTCTATAACTTTTTCACTCTCTCTCGATCTCTCTATAACTATAGAACGTGAGCCTCAAAGCAGACCCCTGAACCTCGTAATGACACTCATCTTGAATCAAAATCACAGGTTGTTCACTCTCTTAAGCTTGCTACATCAACTTTATGTGAAGAAACACATCCTTCATATCAAACTCCACTTGTGCATAACTTCAAAATATCAAGAAACAAATATGAGAAGAAGCCAAAAAAAAAACACCCATGATTCCATAACTCATGTTTATGGACTTTTTAAGTTGTTTAAAGCTAAAGCAATAAGCTCAAAGTTTTTAGAAATAGTCAATGACTATGATTTCATTCTTGATGTTTTTGGGTGTCTGTTTGTCACCGCAATTTTACCAAGTTGACATCTCTTCCTTTTGGTAGTGTTGAGGTTCTTCAGCAATTTGGGACAAAGCGTATTTCCTACGAAACTAAACCCTAAAAAGCTATAATTTCTTTTTGAAACAATTCGTGGCATAATGAATTTGAAATATGTTACCCTATCACAATCAAATCCATTGAAAACATTATGGTTATCCCAAGTTATGTAATACAGAGTGCTTCCAAGAGCAACAAAAAAAAAATCACAAGCAAAAAAGAACAACGACATCACAAATTTTGAAAAGGATAATAGGAAGAGTAGTACCAAAAGAAATCCTGACTGAGAATGTAGTCTCTGTTGTCGGAAGCAGTAGCAGCATAGTTGGTGAGCACCATGCGAGAGGAAGATGCGTTGGGACCTTCTGCATCTAGAAGGTTCTAAAAGCAAGAAATTGTGGTAGAAGTAGTAGCAATAGTAAAAGATGGTTGTTGGAGTGGAATGAGGGACACTTGACCTAACTAAAGTTGCAAGTGTCTAGTGGTGTTGGTAGTATATAAAATGTGCTCTTTATCTTTCTACTCTTCTTGGCTTTGGCAACCATCTTGGAATGACAACCATTCTTAGACGGTTTTTGCGAAACCATCATAGAACGGTAGTTTCTAAGATGGTTTTTTGAAAACCGTCTTCATTGAATAATCTTATATTTACAAAACTATCACCATGTGACATTCTGAGAAAGTTCCATATAATCGTCTAAGAATGGTGGAGTAGCATCTCCACTTGCAGAAGTCATACCTACAAGGAAGGTTAGTGCACAAGTAATCAATAGAATAGGACCTCACCACTCAAACTCAGTGTTTCACTCAAATTCACTCGTGTATCACTCTTTCAAGGTTTTTTTTAATAATTTGCACTCTTGCCTTTTACCACTCTGGCTCCTCTTTAGTTCTTAAGCAGAACCTGCAAACTCAAAATCAAGAAGTATTCAATGTGAAATATGTCAAATCAAAACTCAACTCCACAAGCCAAGAAAATAAATACTCTAAGACAAAACTAATGAAATCTAAAGACAAATAAAAATAATGAAAGGAATACTCTAAAAGAATGCCAAGGAAGAAAAACTAAGACTCCAGAATGAAGAAAAGGATTGTCCAAGAATTGAGCTATACTAGATGTAAATAACCAACAAGACACATTTTTTTTTTGAAATATAAGTATGTAAAAAAAGAAAGAATTTGAATGCAATTTTTTTTCTTTTTTTTCATTTTATTTTTTCATCCTTTTTTTATCTCGGTACTTTTCTTATTTTGGTACAAAATTCAAATTTGAATGCAAATATGTGTTTGGGCAGATCCAAATCTAAATTGTAACAGGATTTTGGCTCCAAATCTAAAAATTGGATTTCATTCTTTTATTTTACTTCTTTCTTTCCTTTTTTGCATGAATTTTGATACTAAATTTATATAAAAAAGAAGATAAAAAGATATTGATACTAGATATAGTTCAGAAAAGAAAGATAGATTCAAAAGAAATAAAACAAAGAAAGATAAAATAAAAATATAGAGTTAAACAAAAGGGATAGAACAAACAAAGAAGGAAACACGCGAGGAAAAAAAACTCAAAGGATAGATAACACTTGATTTCAAGAACCAAAGCTCTCATACCAATTGATGGATAATCCTGATTTAAGGATCCAATTTTTAGCAACAAAAAATTGGGAACCTGTTCGGGACTCTCTAAAATTGGTGAAAATAAAAAGGAAAAAGTAAAATTTTAAAAAAGAAGATGGAAAGAACAATGCCACCATTCTTGAAGATTGTTAAGTTAAGGATGATTTTCCACAAAGAATAGAATTTTTTTTATAAGAACCTAAGGTTTCACACAAGAACAAGGAGAAGTACTCTCTTAATTGTTTCTAATCTAAAATTTGATAAAAAAAAAAATTACAAACAAAGTGTTTAAAGAGTCTATTTATAACTCATGTTTATAACCTTGAATTAGGCCCAAGGCCCAATAACTAATATAATGACTAAAAGACTTAAAATAACAATAAAAAGGTAGCAACCCATTAAAAGTCCAAAAATGGGCCTAGAAATATAATTAACAACGAAAATAAATCTTATTCTCAAATTTGGCTAAAATAAATAAGCTTTGTTTCTTCTTTTATTTCCTCTATGAGAGGATTTATTCTCTCGTAAAGCTCTTCTTGTAATCTCTTACTCCTTGCTCTAGTGATTGGTCCATTCATGTTGAGCCCACCCAAGCCAAACTCTTCCTCCTTGGATAGTCCTCTATCAATCTCACTCACTCTCCTTCGTGGTGTAACTCTCTCTCTCTATCTAACTCTCTTGCATATGTCTCTTTCCAGAATACAAGTATTGTTCCTATAGCTCTTCCAAGACCAACAACCCCCCTCACTCTTTCACTGTTACCCAGTACCCCCTCCCTCTCCCTTAACCTCTTAATCTCCAAAACACTTTCCCTCATGGCCACCACTTCCTCCTTCTTTGACTTCGACGCTTGTGCCTCCTTCTGCTCCAAAACACCCTCCTCCTTGTCATAGAAAATGTCGGTGAAGAAATTATAGATAAAGAAAGATCGGTTAAACAAATTTCAAATTATGTACAATTCTTATATAAGGCTGGACAGTTTTTTCTCTAAGAATCACGCACATAAATGGTATCTCTTGGTATTAGTGGGTTGCTCAAGGACTGAGAAAAAAAAAAGAGCACATATTTCTTGCTTCAAGAGATGAGTAAAACAACTTTTTATACCTCCACGGTATGAATTCTTGAAAATGTGTTTTCCTGATATATATATATATATATATATATATATATATATATATATATATATTAATGATGTTATACTCTGTTTGAGCATCTATATTCCATTCATAGATGTTGTTTGCACTAAAACTTTTAAAGTTATTTTTGCCTTTTTCTTCTAGTAGAAGATTAGGGGCAGATGGTTTTTGGTAATAAAGTTTGGAAGGTGTTTTCCAATGTTTGGTGTTAATCGGATTGATTACCTTTTCAAACACTAAACCTTTTTCAAATACTTGTTCTGAATTATTTTCACTATCCCTGTTAATGGAATTTATTAGTTTTGAGGTGTGTCTAGTCCTGATTTTGGATTATTTCTACAAAGGTTGAGGAATTTCAGGGACAGTTTTAAGTAAACTATTAATCTTGCTTAATAATTTCACTATTGCTATCACCTATCTCCTTAGTAAGGGATTTTTGTTTTCTAAGTTCCCTGAATTCCTGTTTGGCTTTTTTGCTAACCTTAAATAAAAGGTTTGAAAAAAGGTTTTTCCATTTGAACGGTTGATGATGACGACTCGTGGTCCTTGGGTTTAGTTAAAACCTTTTCTTCACTAATAGATTCCTGTAACACCTGAAGGTATTTGTTGGCGTAATTAGCCTGTTCCATTAAGCTCCTAATATCCTTCGTGGTTATTTCCTCATTGACTTCCTTTGTTTTAAAAGGTGTGGTCATGATAGGTTTATCACTGTTGACCTTGACCTTTGGCAGATGGTATTGAGTTGTGGGAGGTAATTTTGATTAGATTAACTCACCATCTTTGATTTGCTAGTTGGTAGTGACATTGCTTGTTGGATCACCTATTATGTTAGGTTGCCAAGGGTAATCTATGTTTTCTTTGACAGTATACGCATGAAACCAATCAAAGAAAAGAATATTAGTTTTGACTCTTTCAAAGAATTTATAAAATTTCTCTTGGATTTGTTGCCTTTTTAATCCCTTAAAATGCTGAAAAGACCATCTCCTTTAAGGTTCATTCGCTGGAGAATAAAATTCTTTTCTAAGGGTTTCCTTATCAATGCTAAATTCATTAGATAACATCATAAGGTTTATGGATAGAAGAGTATGTTAGAGATTGAATGGACTTTTGGTCATCTTCTAGTTCCTAGTTATACGTGGTCCTAAGTATTCTAGAAGTCATATCTAAGCCTTGGAGGTTTATTCTAGAAACTGGTTGTGACTCAGATCTAGATAATCCTACTGGAATGGATCGGGTCTTGACTGAGAAGGGCCTTCTTGTCGATTTATACTCAGATTGTCTTGAGGCTTCTATTCTGGATGAGAACGAGTTTCTCCTATTGAAGGTTATTTCTACCTTACCAGAATTATCCTGTTTGAATTGTTCTATGGTAGGGGTAGGTCTGGGGATTGAAGGTGTAGCCTTATCCATAACCCATTTTTCAGGAAGGGTTACCTCATCCCATTTTATAGTTCTTGGGATAGAAACATTAGCCTTTGTCATATTAGTGATATACAAAGTCGTCTCTCCTTTTTGTGGTTTGAGAAGAACTGTCGATGCACAAGTGTTCATCACCTTATACTAGATTCTATAAAGCAAGGCTGCTGAAATTGAACCCTATTTTATGTCTAGGCCATGAAAGTGGATGTTAAGGAATAGATTCAAGGATGTTTCTATCCATTAGACTCATTGTTTTGTTTGGATAACAGTTGAAATAGACTGGTCCTTGCCCTAGGCTAGTTTCTATTGTCCCTATTAAAGAATGTTCAAATTTGTTGTGCCTAATGTCTCTAAGACACATCAAGACTGCGATGTCTATGCCCATGTCAATTAATGGTTTGATTACCACCTGGACACATCCTATGTGTAGGTATTTGTATTTTCAGCTATGCTCAAAAATTGAATTTTTGGATAATAGATGGACTTCATCCCCTATGTCTTGTCCTAAGGAATATTATTTTGAACAATCTTAATTAAGTAATCAAAATTGTGTTTATTTTTAATTGCCTCATGAACATATAGTGTATCCTGAGAGATTTCTGGGATGCTCCAGTCATCCATGTTTTGGTTAATCTCCTTGAAGCGAACTTCTTCATCAAAGAGATTGTGTTTAGGGGTGACTTCATGGGTCTGGTTGTCTTGCTCAATGAGCAGATTTAGGTTTCTTGGATCTGAAGTTGAGGATGAAGATGAAGAACTAGTATGGAAAGAAATTCGGAAAAACAAACGCATAAGACGAGACATCCTAAAATTCATCCTCCAATATCTTTGCCTTCATTTGGTTTCATAGGAAGATTTCCATAAGGGTATATGTCACCAAATTTCCTGGATCTGGAAAAATAATTTTTTTTAACTCTTTTTCTTTTTTTACAGTTTAAACCTTACTCCCATAGCCACCAATATACTATCTCTTAATATTTTATTTAAACAATAAACCTAAGCCTTATTGACCTTTCTCAACCACAAGACTTACTGCTACAATATCATTCAACTAAAATATCAAATTGTTGTACTTCCAGGAATACAGTTCAAACACATACTATTCAGATTAAAGATATTGTACAAAACATTTAATGTTCATACTTCCAGATCCATGAAATTAGTATACATATTTCCTTACGGATTACATTCCTACTTCGCCATCAGGCTCTGATACCAGAGATTAGCCGAAGGATCGAATGGACAGAAAAGAAGTAGGATACACAAAAGAAGAAAAAATATTATATGCAAGTTATGAAATTGTAGAAAAAATAATAGTAATTAAAAGCTTAAAATTGAAACAAAATCATAAAAAAGGGAGAAGTGAAGAAACTTAAACGGTAGTAGTCCACACTAGATAAGTAAAGAGGGAGAAGTGAAGAAACTAAAAGGGTAGTAGTCTATACTGGATTAGTAAGGATGGAGAAGGGAAGAAAGATAAAGAAAACAAGTTTATTTGAAAAGAAAGAAAAGCTTACAAAAATTGTTTCTTAGAGCTTCCCTCTCTAACTTCTCTCTAAACTATCTAAGTAAAACGGTGCCTCAAGTGTATTTGAGGACTCCTTTTATAGAATTGAAAATTGATGTAGCTACAGCTCATGTTAATCTAACCGAAACTATTTCTACAATAGAGGTTTACAATGAAACTTTAATCTTTAGCTAAATTAATACCAAAATAGTTATCTTCGTTCTGGTAAAAATCATCTGAAGAGCTTGTTGACTTGGCATCTTCTTTCTTTTACAAAGAATCTCCTTCTTCGTGATCTTGAACCAATTGAAGAACTTCTTTTAAGTTCGTGGCCAGATGTTCCTTTGACTTAGACCCTGCTAGGAAAGTCGCTAGCTTGGATTTCTGATTAAGAAACATTGAAGTTTCTGGATCAATTGTCTTACGTAACTCTGGATGAGCTTCAAACCAGATTTTCACCTTGTCTGGTTCTGCTTTTGTTGTGTCAAATTGATTCCACCACCAAACAAAGGCATGTCTTAGCAAGGACTGAAATTGCATGTTGTTTTCTGTTTTTTTGTATTTGTATTGCCAAAAAAATATCCAGGAAACAACAAAACTAGAAAATATTTTATGTTCGGTCTATATATCTCAAACTAGCTATTAAGGGTTCAAATTTGTAGCAATTAACCCACTTACTTCATCCTCTCCTCCGTTGTCTAGAATATTTAGACAAAGGGATTCTAGTTTGGCCTCTGATGAATCAAAGGGGTTCTAGTTTGTCCAGATTATTTTCAAAACCAGTCCGAATTGTTGAGACATGTTCTACTGATGAAGGGGGGGATTTTGGTCTAACAAGCTGTACACAACACTCTCCATGTCAATGTTATTGGAATTACTAACTTTTAAAAAGGAAAACAGAACATGCATATTAGTGGAGAGGGTTGTTATATCCTAGGTTTTGAAATCGATCATACCTCAATAAACACAATCGATGCTTCACATGGTTGCAACTTTTGAACCACCTCTGCAGCTACTTTGTGCAAGAAACAACACAAATTATCAACAATGATGGGTAAATATTAGGTACTGGAATTAAGTTAGGACTGGAATTAGCAGTGGGGGAGGGGAACAAGACATTGTAGTAAAGCTGATTAATTTCCGCAACTAGCAGGCAGTGCTAGTATTAAAACTGCTTAATAAGAAGTGAAATACTAGAAATACAATTTCTCACACACTCTTTTATTAGTTGAAATTTATTGAAAATGACAATTTGTTGATCTCAAATCATATTTAATGATTTGTTCTCCTGATTTTTATAGTTTTCAATAAATCATAAGCTATTAGATAGAGTGTGTATGAAGAAGTGTGTTCTTAGCACTCCTTGGAAAGAGAAAATTAGAGTTGTTGGGTTATGGCAGGAAGCATTATTTGTAAGTAATAAGAAGTGTCAATCTTGTCAAGCTAACTAGTAGACCATTTGTTTAAATGTCCAATTAAATCATATTATCAGACCATTTGTTTATCAAATGCTGAATGGTTTTCAAAATCATTACATTACAAGATTGCTTCCTAAATCACTTGCAACAAACATAAACACTTCTTAAGAAAATAAATTAAATGGTAGTATGGTCACATCAAATAATTGTGGATGGTCTAACTAAAATAGCATAAACAGTGAGATTAAAGTGCATCTCTAAATCCATCGCCACAAGATTAAAAAATAAAACTACCATACATATAACACATAGGGAAATACATAGTATGCTAATTCTTCATTGAGGGAACTAATCATCCGAGGAACATTTCCTAGAAAGCAACATAACCAGAGCAAATACTTCGAACAACATGTTATATATACAACACCATCTAGCCTAGACAATTTTCTTTTCTATATATAGCCACCTTGTGCTGCTAGTATGAGCATGTGACTTAGCTACCATTCAATGATGGCATTATTCTTTTTAATAGTGCAAATATGGATTAGCCTTAACATGCAATGCTAAAAGGCTATGGTCGATCGGCAATCCATGTTAATATACTCAACTAAACCTATTAATACAGTATATCAGTAGTTCATTGGGTATATGAAGATGAAGCAACATATTAGGTTGGAAACTAAATATCCTATAAGGTAATATAATGTACACTTTTCACAAAAGTTGGAAACTTTTCCAAAGAGGATAAGCATATAAACAAGGAAATTTCCAAAGAGTGGAGGGTCATTGAATAACAATGTCCCTAACTAATAAGAGTTGAATATTTATATACTTAATATTGTCCATTCTTGCATGTTTTCATTACTCATTGGTCATACATGAATCTTTGAGATTATAATGGTTCTGGAATAAATAACCACTAGCAACCTAAAACTAGAATTGAGAAATGATCACACTTTAAAATTTGAGTCAGTCACGTATTTCCAATTTAGTCAAAAGTTAGAAAATCACACACATAGCACTCTTATTTTTATATCTTATATTTATAACAAGGAAAGGTGAAAGCTTCCTATAGAAAACTATGTTTCCGTTAGGTCTTCAATAGAGGAATCAGAACTCAACAATTTGCTAGAAGGTACAGGATAATCAGCCAGCACTTGAACTTCTGGCCCTGCTTCAGGAATTGCAGGGGCACGAATAAAAATTCCTCAAAATGTTTCTTGACCTCCTTCCTTGGAGACAAGCTCTGGCACTGAAAGCTCTGCCTCAAAGCTTTGAATCTAAATAAGTAGGTATTTTAGTTAAATGTTATCCAAATTATCAAAGTGCACAAAAAAATTTGTTCCTCAAACCAACTATATTATTCTCTTCACTAATTTCATGTAGCTTTGTGCATCACATACTATATTTGCATTCATAGAAATCCATGAATCTTATTAATTATAATGATAAAAATGGTAAATGTTTTAAAACAAAAGAAATTTGTTTTGGAAAAATAAACTTGTAATTAATGTTATCAATGGCGAGTGGCAGAAGGCCAAAATTCTGCCATATAAACACACCATTGCACCTTATGGCACCGCCATGACGGGCCTCCCTTCACAAATTTCCTATGGAGGTTGGGTTGTTGTGGTTGTCAACAGTTTGCTTCATAGAATATACTATAGCTTAAAATGCATAGCACATGCATTTACCTGGCTGCCAAAGAAATTTCTATGCAGTCTACAATCAAGTCCACCCATCTTCTATCCTGAAATGATGTTAGTCATTTTTATTTTTTAAACTATTAGGACTGTAATTAAGTATTATGAACCATAGCAGTTCATGGCCATACTCCAAAATATTAGTACTGGAATTAAGTATTATGAACCACAGCAGTTCATGGCCTTCTAATACCCTATGAAATTTCACAACATACCTTTGACCTCACCACATAAAGATTCTATCAAATCCATCATCCATAGCTTAGCCAGCAAAGCCAACACAGATTATCAACAATCATGGGTGAATATTTGGAGGTATGCATTATAATAAGATATTGACTTGCAAAAATGATTCATGTAACATTAATTCAAATTAAAACCATTAAGGGTGTATCCCTTAGCTGGCGAGGAATGCTGAGAGTGAAGAATATAAGGGGTAACTCGAATAGATTTTGCTAGTAAATTTCTCACTTATAATCCCTTCCTCTGATAAAATATTTTTATCCTACCCATAATTAGCTAAAGCTTTTATCCACATAGTTCAAATCACCTGTTCATAAACCAATGTAGCATCCAATTTTCCCCCCTTAAGTCTCACTTTCTAATCCATATAAGCACCAAAACTCACTCACTTGTAGTCATAATAGCATGTTCAACTACTGATATCATATCACAAAATAGTGAAGGATTATTAGGGAAGTTTGATTAGTTTGAAACTGCACCAACTTATTGAAAAAAAATCACAAGCTTGCAAAGACCCAGTGACATAAAAACATTTATTGAACAAAAAAAACAAGCTTGCAAAAGCTCACAAAAATGAGAAAATAAGAAAATACTTACCTTGCGTTGATGTCAGACTCCAACGGAGGATGCTCAACCTTGCTGTAGTGATAAACCCCAACGACAGTCACGAACCCCAGCGGCGACGATGATGAGGAGAAGACGGCGGTCACAGGTTGCAAACGATGGTGATAGGTCTTGCAGGTGAGGGAGAGGAGAAAGGTTTTGTTTGTGAGACTGAGCGTGCGGGGGGGGGGGGAGGGTTTTGAGATTTAATTTATGTATAACACAACATCGGTTTTTAAAATATAACTGATGTTAACATCAACTGGTTAACATCGGTTTTTATAAAAAAACCAGTGTTAACGACCTAATGTTAACATCGGTTTTGAAAAAACCGATGTTAACTAGTTGACATTAACATTGGTTTTTTTTAATAACCGATGTTAACTGTCATACCCTAATTTCGTCCGGGGATTATTATTTGATGATATACAACCTTTGATTGGCCGCTTCGAGATACCTGGCACCCTTTGTTGTACAATATGTAAGTCCTGAGACGTGCCGAAATCGAAAGGAAGCAGGCTTACGCGATCCGTGAAATTCCGTAATGTGACGGAAATCGAAAGGAGGTGTTTTTCGCAATCCGTGAGTTTCGTAACTTCTTCGAAAGCTAAAAAAGAATAAATACATAATCCGTAAGGATTCATAACCTTGCGGAAGAAAATAAGTATCGTTATGAAATTGTAAAGTTTCGTAACGTTACGGAAAAAGAATTACCAAAAAAGTAAAGGGGGTTCATTTAGTAAAAAGGGGGTACAAATAGCAATCAGGCCCACTTGGGCCTTTCAGATTCTTCCTCCAGAAGGCTGTTGCTTCTGGAGGAAGCAACCTTGCTCGCCTGGGCGAGCTGGGTGGCAAGCTCCTCCCCTATTTTGCTATAAATAGGGGGAGGAGTGAAGGAGAAGGGGTTCAGCCTTCTTGGCACTTCTTATTCTCTCGAAATTGCTGAGGAAAATTGTTTCGTGAAGAAAATCCAAGCCGAGGCGCTTCCGTAACGTTTCCGTGAGTAATTACGCAAGATTCTCGACCGTTCTTCAACATTCATTGTTCGTTCTTCGTTTTCTTCAGTCTTCAACGGGTAAGTACCTCAAACCGAGCTTTTCAATTCATTCTATATACCCGTGGTGGTCCACATTTTGTTTCATGTATTTTTATTCTCGTTTTCATTCGCTTTCTATACCCCTTTTGACGTGCTTCAGTCATTTATTTAAGTTGTTTCTCGCCTAATCTAAAAATAAAATAAATTTCCACCGATCATTTGAATTGTATCATCCGCTAATTTCTGTTAAAAGAATTCCGACCGTTCGGTCGTGCCGTAACCACGTTGGAAATAAAAAAGAGGTAAAATAATAATATAATAATAAAAAATACCTTTAGTAAAATAAAGCGAAAATCAATCGGACGTTTTCTCTTTGGGATTTCTCATTCTTAATTGAATTGACTAATAACTAAAGTGAAACTAAGGCTAAAATCAACTCGCCTAGTCGAGCTCGTCCACAAAAAATAGGGTTTTGAAAGTTTATCATTTCAGTTTCTTACCAAGTAAAATGGATCATTTTTAAGGTCCAACGCCTTAAAATGATAACCTTTCAAGTAAAAAGAATCACTTGATTCACGCATAAGAAAGAACTACGTAGGTCTGATTTCCTCTTGATGGATGGTACGTAGGAGCAAGAGCCCCGCTTTTGTCGACCTCAAAAAATAAAAAGAAATAAAAGTAAGATAACACAATTCACAATTCTAAAAAAAGGTGTTGTCCTTTGAGACAAACGTGAGAGGTGCTAATACCTTCCTCAAACGTAAATACAACTCCCGAACTTAGAATTTTCATTTTGATCGGTTTCCTTGGTTTTTCTGACATTTTCCACAAATAAACGTTGGTGGCGACTCCTGCGCATCTTTCCTCCTTTGGAAAGCGCACCCGTGAGCCTCGCCTCGCACGCCCGCAAAAGTGCACGTTGCGACAGTTGGCGACTCTACTGGGGACCTTTTTGTGAGTTAGGCCTATTTTAAGGAATTGTGGATTTGTGAAACTTCGTGTGTGCATTTGTTGAACTGTGTAAAATGTAAATAACTGTTGTCTATTTCGCATTCTTTACACTGCATTCTAAGCACCCACGGGTTTGAGTAAAAAAGGGGCCCTATACCCGGGTTCATGGGAATTTAAGGAGTGGAGGTGAATCTATCATCATGCTAGGTCTCCGACTTGCTTGATAATAGTGAAATCTGTCTAGAGCTTTGTCTCTTTATAATGTGTTGTCGCTGGTATTCCATACCGCCACAATATTATTATCTTGAGTGATGATACCTCTAGAAAACAGCCGTGTGAGTTATGAATTGTTGGGGAGTAGTTATTAGAGACCCCTAGATATTGTCCTATAGGTTCCCAAATAGGGGCAAAGAGCAAACACGCTCCGTTCCATTCGTTCTCATGCATTTTTTATAAATAGCACTAGTTTATAGTTTTGCTAGTGATGTTTGGTTTCTTTAGAGTAATCGTGCCTTTTTAATACTACGTTGAGGCGCCATCATGCCCAAAACATAGCATTAAAATTGGATCCTACGGTCTCGTATGTGTGAATTACCCCTTTGTGTTGTTTTCTTTCCGTTTCATGCATACGCATTGCATCATTCATGTCGGAGTCTTGATCCACCCCTTTTTTAGGTAAATGATGGGGACAAATCAAAACGGCAAAAGGTTTTATCATGTCAAGGTTAAAAGTCTAGATGTCACCAGCCTCAAGGAATTGGGACGATTGATGGGACCTCTCCAAAGGCAAGCCTTCCGCAAAGTGTACGGAAAGATTCTAGATTTGACCGCGCGGAGGTATTTACGGAAGCTGTCGTATCCCTCGCCCAATACTATGACCAGCCGTTGAGGTGCTTCACGTTTGGGGACTTCCAAATGGTACCGACTATCGAAGAGTTTGAGGAGATACTAGGATGCCCTCTTGGGGGAGAAAACCGTATCTTTTCTCCGGTTTCTTCCTCCTTGTGCAAGATTGCAGCTGTGGTCGGGATTCGGCAAGAGAGTTGGATCGCATGAAGCAAACTCGGCAACGGCGTAGTGGGCCTGCCACGAAATACTTGGAAGGCAAGGCAAAGGATATGGCGAGCCAAGAGAAGTGGGGCCCGTTTGCGGATATACTAGCTTTGTTGATTTTTGGGGTTGTCCTCTTTCCGAACGTGGACGGTTTGGTGGACTTAGCCGCCATTGACGCTTTCCTCGCATATCACCATAGCAAGGAGAGTCCAGTGGTGGCTATCTTGGCAGATTTGTTTGATACCTTTGACTGGAGATGTGAGAAAAACAGTGCACGGATTGTCTGTTGTTTACCCGCTCTCTGTGTGTGGTTGGTTTCACACCTATTCCAACAAGACACAAGACATCCGTGTCCACTTCAAAGCTATCACTTATGCGCCGAAAAAGGAAGAGTCGATTAGGACCAACATTTGGCTGGAATAGGAGGCAACGCAATCAATTGGTTTCCTCGTTGGAAGGAAGGCAAGGAAGGAGTTCTCTTCTTGTGTGGGGACTACCCTAATGTTCCATTGATGGGGACTAGGGGTTGTATTAATTATAATCCCGCACTCGCCATAAGACACCTAGGGTACCCCATGAGGGGGGTGCCAACCGAAGAAAGTCTCTCGCCTTTCCTTGTGAGGGATCTAGGCGTGCAAAGTCTCAAGGTGATACAAAGAGTCCACAAGGCGTGGAGAAGTCCGTTGAGGAAAGAAAAGGAGCTTAGTGGCATCCGAAATGGCGTCATCGGTGGTTATCATGGATGGCTAAGAGTTCACACGCGAGGGTTAGATTGGCTCCCCAAATTGAAAGTTATTAATGAGGAGAACTTCGAAGCTCCGGAGGAAGATGAAGAAGTCCAAGCTCTAAAATTAGAGCTAGGGAAGGCGAGACTCGCCAAGGAGAAGTTCAAATCAGCCGCTACACACATCCAGAAAGAGTGCACCGAGTTACAAGAGGAAAACGCGGCCACTGCAAGAGCCCTTGAACAAGAAACTAAAAGGGCCCGCAAGGAGGAATACGGCCGAGAGAAATTCCGAGGAGCATTGTGGGGTAGCAACAATGAGCTCAAGCTCCGAAGAGAGGAAAGAGACCGGTCACGGGTGCATGGCATGATCTTAAAAGAAGAGTTAGCTGCGTGCGCAAGATCCAAGAGGAGTTTGGCTCAACACTTGGAAGCCACGGAGCAAAGCATGCTAGCTATCATAGGACAATACAAGGAAGAGTTGAACCAGTCTGTGGCCCATGAACAAAAGCTAGTGGAGGATTTTGCACAAGTGTACGCCGAAAAAGAAGCAAGAGGGAGGGTGATTGATGCATTGCATCAAGAAGCGACTATGTGGATGGATAGGTTCGCCTTGACCTTGAATGGAAGTCAAGACCTCCCGCGTCTATTAGCCAAAGCAAAAGCCATGGCCGAAGTGTGTACGGCCCCCGAGGAGATTCATGGGCTAATCAATTACAGTCAACACATGATAGATTTGATGGCCCACATAATTAGAAACCGTTAGGTTCTCTTGTAACACCTTTGTATAATCTTGGCTAGATGAAAGCTTTGTTCTTTTTATAAAATGAGAAGTTCTGAACTTATCACATCATCTAAAAAACCTTGGGGTGGATCCAAGTGCTCCGATCATTCATTTGCATATTCATGTTTTGGCGGCATACTCACCATTGTTTATTTTTTTAGGAATTTCATCATAACTAAGAAAACACCAAGGCACCCCTATAACACTCGATCCAGAAAAATGGATAATGAAGAGGGCGTGCAGGAACAGATGAAGGCCGATCTATCGGCTTTAAAAGATCAAATGGCTTCCATCTCGGAGGTCATGTTAAAACTCCAGAAAACTATAGAGGATAAAGCCACGGCAACCGCCTCTAGTACAGTTAGGGAAGCGGAGCCGGTGTTGCAGCCCGCCTTAAATCCGGGCCGAGACAGAAACACGGCAGTGTTTGGTCGAAGGTATAGCCCGCAAGCTTATCCTTATGGCTTGCCTCCGGACTTCACTCCCCGTGCCACCCCGGAAGATTTAAGCCAAGCCCCTACTTTCGAGGGGCAGCTCCCACCTTATGACGACTATCCCGGGCAAGACGATGAGGAAGGAGATACCCATCTCGGCCCCTGCTCCACCTCAGAGATCCGTCCCCCCATGAACTACCCCAACCAAACATAGTCCGCCATATCCCGGCTTCACCCACACCCGTAAAAGAATCTGTTCCCTTCGTAGAAGATAAGGGAAAGATTGAGGCGCTTGAAGAGAGGTTGAGAGCATTCGAGGGCCTCGGTAATAACCATTCTCGGATCTAGCGGACTTATGTCTCGTACCCAATATTGTCATTCCTCCCAAGTTCAAAGTACCGGATTTTGATAAGTACAAAGGGATGACATGTCCGAAAGGGCATCTTCGGATGTATTGCCAAAAAATGGGGGCGTATTCTGCGGACGAAAAGTTGTTGGTCCATTTCTTTCAAGACAGCTTGGCTGGAGCAGCTGTAGCATGGTATACCAATCTGGAAGCTTCCCAGATCCGATCATGGAAGAACTTGGCAACTGCCTTCATTAGGCAGTACCAGTACAATACGGATATGGCTCCCGATCGGAACCAACTTCAGAGTATGACTAAGCGAGAGCATGAGTCCATTAAGGAATATGCCCAAAGATGGAGAGATCTCGCAGCCCAAGTCGTACCGCCCATGACGGAAAGGGAGATGATCACAATTATGGTAGATACGCTACCCACGTTCTACTATGAAAAGCTGATAGGCTACATGCCAGCTAACTTTGCGGATCTCATCTTCGCCGGAGAAAGGATTGAATCCGGACTACGAAAAGGCAAGTTTGAATATGCTTCCAATATGGCCCCCAACAACAACAGAAGAGCCCCAGTAGTGGGCGCGAGGAAAAAGGAAGGAGATGCCCACGCGGTCACCACTGCCCCGACGTGGATGAAAGCACCCCAAAATATCCAAAGCTCATACCAGCCCAATCCCCCAAATTTTTCAATCCGAGCTGGGAATTTTCCCCTGACTCAAGTAAAAGGACCGCCCGCGGCAGAGAGAACGTCGGCCCAATGCACAGCTCCAGCCACGCCCCGGCCAGTCAACAATACGGCCCCCGGCACGAGCTATAAAAATGCACAGAGCCCACTCCCGGAAGATAACTTCTCTCCTATTCCCATGGCATACTCCGAATTATGGCCTTCATTATTGGAGAATCATTTGGTGGTAGCCATACCCGGGAGGGTCTTCCAGCCACCCTACCCCAAGTGGTATGACCCAGGTGCCAAATGTGAATACCATAGTGGAGCTCCCGGACACAACCTTGACTCCTGCCGCCCGTTCAAGTATAAAGTGCAGCACCTAATCAGTGCCGGTTGGCTATCGTTTCAAGAGGAAGGCCCAAATGTTAAAACTAACCCGCTAGCTAGTCATGGAAAGGCTAGCGTAAACGCCATCCAAGAAGATGGGCCATCGCGGGCAAGGAGATTAGGAGAGGTGGCTACGTCCAGACGTTTTATCTACCAATCGCTGCAAGCGGCATGTATGGTCTCCTGTGGCGGAGGCGAAGGGGACGAATGTTTGTTTCACCTCGGGGAGTCGCACGACATGGAAACCTGTCCTGCGGTAGAAGAATTGCTTCAGCGGTTCATGGATTGCGGGCAGCTTGAAGTGTCCATAGGAAGGAGGGAAGAACCACAGATTTGCATGCAGTCGGAAGAGAAGAAGGTTACTCTAACCCCCAAGGCCCTAGTGATATGTTTTACTAGGAAAGGGACCGGCTCCACACCCATATACCCCCGGACAGCGCCCAAGCCAATGCCATTTGCATATCAAAGTAATAAGGCCGTTCCGTGGAAGTATACCCCTCCCGCGTTCAGCGAAAGAGTTGCAACCGAAGTTGACTCCCTGTCAGCTAAGGTGACCAACATCACCGGCCTCAGTGGCGTAACCCGCAGTGGTCGGGTGTTCGCTTCCCCTCACCAGGCGGAATTGCCCTCCAAGGGGAAAGCGCCTATGGTCCAAGAGCCCACAGACGTAGCCACCCCCTCGAAAGAAGTAGATCCTCCAGTGGTAAGAGGGGCTGAAAAGAAAGAAGGTCTTCAAGGTAAGACGGTGACTTTGGAAGAGGCCCATGAGTTCCTTCGCCTCATCCAACAAAGCGAGTTTAAGGTAGTCGAGCAACTGAATAAAACTCCAGCAAGGATCTCGTTGCTTGAACTGCTCATAAACTCCGAGCCTCATCGTACGCTATTGATAAAAGTCCTCAATGATGCCCATGTAGCCCACGATATCTCAGTGGAGGGTTTCGAAGGCATCGTTAATCATATAACCACCAACAATTGTATCGCGTTTGCGGAAGAAGAGATTCCCATAGAGGGGAGAGGACACAACAAGGCTCTTCATGTGTCGGTAAAGTGTATGGACCATGTTGTTGCAAAGGTGCTTATCGACAATGGATCAAGTTTGAATGTAATGCCGAAGACCACTTTGGAAAAGCTTCCTTTTAGTGCGTCACATTTAAATCCGAGCTCGATGGTGGTGCGAGCCTTTGATGGTACTCGGCGGGAAGTGAAGGGGGAAATCGACATTCCCATTCAGATAGGCCCCCACACTTGCAATGTGGTGTTTCAAGTAATGGATATAAATCCCGCCTATAGCTGCCTCTTGGGAAGACCTTGGATTCATGCGCTGGTAGTGGTCCCTTCAACGCTTCACCAGAAATTGAAGTTCGTAGTGGGTGGACTTTTAGTGATAGTGTCGGGTGAAGAGGATATGTTAGTGAGCTGCCTCTCCTCCGCCCCATACGTAGAAGCGGTGGAAGAATCATTGGAAATGGCTTTCCAATCCTTCGAAATGGTGAGCTACGCCTCTGTGGAACCAAGTCCGTTGCTACCTTCTCTCTCCAACGTGGCCATAATGGTGGCGCGTGTTATGCTCAGGAACAGATTTGAGCCCGGAATGGGTCTAGGCAAGGACGGCCTCGGAAATGCCGACGTGGTCGATATCAAGGGAAATCCATACAAATATGGATTAGGGTATGAACCCGGGATGCCGGGGAGGAGGAATGTGCCGTCAAGACTTCGGGCGGATAGGGTATGGCCCGGCCGTATTAGCCAGTGTTTCACCAGCGCTGGAATGGTGTCCGAGGAGGAGGTGGCCGCAATAGAAGAGGAGTTCCCTCAAGACCCACCAAGTTTTGTGCAACCATGCCACCCCGATTCCCAAGTGGGGAACTGGCGCGTGACAAGCCAGTCAGAAGTCTATACCGCTGATTCAATGTAATTAAAGCCTATAGATTTCCTTTCTCTTTTGTTTTGTGAAACCTACCTTATTAAATAAACAAAGAGATCTTGTTTCATCTGTTCTTGTAGTTCCACCTTTTCTCATGTCATTTTGCATGTTTTTGTTTATTTTCTCTTGTTTGGTATAGATATGAGGGTCGATTCTTTGAGGATCCTAACGATGAAGGGTTTGACGATCGATTTCGACCGAGATATAAGCCAAATGATGAACGAAGAGGAGGAAGAGGACATCCTTTCACCAGAGTTGGAGAGGTTGGTCGCTCAGGAAGAACGTGAAATGAAGCCTCACCAAGAAGAAACCGAATTGGTAAACTTAGGGACCATGGAGGAAAAGAAAGAAGTAAAGGTAGGAACCGGTATGACCGCGCCTAACCGCCAAGGCTTGATAACCCTTCTTGAAGAGTATCAAGATGTCTTTGCATGGTCATATCAATACATGCCCGGTCTGGATTCCGACATTGTGCAGCATAAGTTGCCTTTGAATCCTGGGTCTTCCCCGGTTAAGCAAAAGTTACGAAGAATGAGACCCGAGATGTCTTTAAAAATTAAAGAAGAAGTAAGGAAGCAATTTGACGTAGGGTTCTTAGCTGTAGCTCGGTACCCAGAATGGGTGGCCAATATTGTCCCAGTCCCGAAAAAGGACGGCAAGGTTTGAATGTGTGTGGACTACCGGGACTTGAACCGAGCCAGTCCTAAAGACAATTTTCCCCTGCCACACATTGATATATTGGTAGATAATACAGCCAAGTTCGCCCTTTTCTCATTTATGGATGGTTTCTCGGGGTATAATCAAATAAAGATGGCACCCGAAGATGTAGAGAAGACCACTTTCATCACCCTATGGGGGACGTTCTGCTATAAAGTGATGGCCTTCGGGTTGAAAAATGTCGGGGCAACCTATCAGCGTGCCATGGTGGCGTTGTTCCATGATATGATGCATAAGGAAATAGAGGTCTACGTAGATGACATGATTTCCAAGTCTCGGACTAAGGACGAACACCTTGTCAATCTGTGTAAGCTGTTTGGAAGGTTGCGGAAATACCAATTAAAACTAAACCCAACCAAATGCACTTTCGGGGTAAAGTCGGGGAAGTTGCTAGGATTTGTCGTAAGTCAGAAAGGGATAGAGATAGATCCCGAGAAAGTGAAGGCCATCCTTGAAATGCCAGAACCACGCACGGAGAAACAGGTTCGGGGGTTTTTGGGCAGGTTGAATTATATCGAGAGATTTATCTCGCAATTCAACCCTACCTGTGAGCCCATTTTTAAGCTATTACGTAAGAACCAGGCGGTCCAGTGGAACAGTGACTGCCAAGAGGCCTTCGAGAAGATCAAACAGAGTCTCGCAAACCCCCCAGTGCTCATGCCACCTGTAACAGGAAGACCTCTTTTCCTGTACATGACCGTGTTGGACGAGTCTATGGGGTGTGTGTTGGGTCAGCATGATGATTCTGGGAAAAAGGAGCAAGCCATCTACTATCTGAGCAAGAAGTTTACCGCATGTGAGATGAATTACTCAATGCTGGAAAGGACGTGTTGTGCTCTGGTATGGGCATCACATCGGCTTAGGCAGTACATGCTCAGCCATACCACGTGGCTTATTTCCAAAATGGATCCCGTGAAATACATCTTTGAGAAACCGGCCCTCACGGGACGAATCGCTAGGTGGCAGGTACTATTATCTGAATTCGATATCGTTTACGTCACCCAAAAGGTGGTAAAGGGAAGTGCCTTAGCGGATTATTTGGCCCAGCAACCCCTCCAGGATTATCGGCCGATGCACCCCGAGTTCCCAGATGAAGATATCATGGCCCTGTTTGAAGAGAAGCGGACGCACGAGGACATAGACAAATGGATTGTTTGCCTCAATGGGGCATCTAACGCTTTGGGCCATGGAGTAGGGGCAGTCCTTGTATCCCCGGATGATCAGTGTATTCCTTTCACGGCTAGGCTAAGTTTTGATTGTACCAACAATATGGCCGAGTATGAAGCGTGCGCCCTTGGGGTTCAGGCGGCCATTGATTTTGATGTAAAACTACTCAAGGTGTATGGAGACTCAGCTTTGGTGATACGCCAGTTGAAAGGAGAATGGGAAACTAGGGATCCGAAGTTGATACCCTATCAAACTCACATCTTGAGGTTAGCCAAGTACTTTGATGACATTTCTTTCCACCACATACCTCAGGAAGAGAATCAAATGGCTGATGCATTAGCCACCCTGGCATCCATGTTTCAACTTGCCCCGCACGGGGATCTGCTGTACATCGAATTCAAATCTCAGGGCAAGCCGGCATTTTGTTATGCGATAGAGGAAGAGCGGGATGGGAAACCGTGGTATTTCGACATCAAACAGTATGTCGAGAACAAAGAATACCCACCAGGGATTTCTGGCAATGACAAAAGGACATTGAGGAGATTGACTACTGGTTTCTTTGTAAGTGGTACCATCCTGTACAAATGAAACCACGACATGACCCTCCTACAATGCGTAGATGCCAAAGAGGCGAACTTCATGATTGAGGAGATCCATGAGGGTTCCTTTGGGACACATGCCAATGGGCATGCTATGGCCAGAAAAATCCTTAGGGCCGATTATTATTGGCTCACTATGGAAAGCGATTGCTGCGCTCATGTAAGGAAGTGTCATAAATGTCAGGCATACGCGGACAATGTCAATGTTCCGCCACATCCTCTGAACGTTATGTTCGTTCCTTGGCCTTTTTCCATGTGGGGAATAGATGTCATTGGGGCCATCGAACCCAAAGCGTCGAATGGTCACCGCTTCATTCTTGTGGCGATAGATTACTTCACCAAGTGGGTCGAAGCGGCTTCTTATACTAATGTCACGAGAAGTGTGGTAGTCAGATTCATAAAGAAGAAGCTGATTTGTCGATATGGACTCCCTAGGAAGATCATTACTGACAATGGCACCAATCTGAACAACAAGATGATGCAGGAAATGTGCGAGGATTTCAAGATCCAGCATCATAACTCCACCCCTTATCGGCCAAAGATGAATGGGGCTGTAGAGGCTGCGAATAAAAATATTAAGAAGATTGTTCAGAAGATGACAGTGTCATACAAAGATTGGCATGAGATGTTGCCTTTCGCCCTACACGGATATAGAACCTCGGTACGAACTTCTACTGGGGCAACACCGTATTCCTTGGTTTATGGGATGGAAGCAGTGCTCCCATTTGAGGTAGAGGTTCCTTCTCAGAGGATAATAGCGGAGTCAGGCCTAGAAGAGTCAGAATGGGCTCAAGCACGCTACGACCAACTTAACCTTATTGAAGGTAAGCGTTTGGCAGCCATGAGCCATGGGCGTCTGTATCAACGAAGGATAAAGAACGCATTCGACAAGAAGGTACGCCCGTGCAAGTTCAACGAGGGGGACCTCGTGCTGAAGAAAATGTCCCACGCTGTTAAAGATAATCGAGGCAAGTGGGCCCCGAATTATGAAGGACCTTTCATGGTGAAAAGAGCTTTTTCTGGGGGTTCTCTGATACTCACCCACATGGATGGCGAGGAGCTGCCCTCGCCCGTGAACTCCGATGTAGTTAAACGATATTACGCTTGAAGTCTGGGGCAATCGAGAGGACCGTTGCATGTTTTTTATTTCTGAGTTTTTCTCGTTCTTCTTGGTTTCCTCTAGGGATTCCCATTCACTGTATTTGTCTCGTTTCTTTGAAAAGAAAAAATGGGCGAGGTTTTAGTCCTCCCTTTGGTTTCAAACTTTGTGTTTTAATTTGTTATAACCTGAGCCCTCTTCGCTCGGTTTATGGGGTGCCCCAAACGCTTATTTAAAATTGAATCTAACCAGCCTTCACTAAAAAAATCATCATCGCATTAGAAACATTCATACATGCATATGCACATGCATATCTTGTGATAGCAGGGAGCAGAATCGTCTCAGGCCACAGTCAGAAGTCAAGACAAGTCGATGGCAGAAATCAACCAAGGTAAGACGATGACCGGTCACGATTGGCCGCATATTGTGTGTCTCCTGCTTGCAGGTACTTAGGGATGGAGGCAAATGGAGGATAGGGTCGCGACCGACCAATCGTCACCCCTTCCCGGCGTTGGGCCAGCGGAGAACGTCGCTGCAAGGCAACCCAGTATCATTTGAATTCACAGTATTTCACTACTATTGTTTGTTTTTAAATAAGTAATCGATGCCTAATTCTAACTTAAGTAGGTTCAAGTAGGCAAAACGCTAACCCATAAGAGGGGGGGGAAGGCATGGTTAATGTATCCTAAAAAAAAAGTACAGGTTAGCTCGCCTGGGCGAGCAACCCCTGTACGAAAATAAAAAAGGGTGGAGGGGGAACGTTTTCTTCACCCAAAACTCTTCCCCCTTACTTCAAAAACCCCCAAGCTCATGGGAACTACGAGAACAGCAGCCCCCAAGCTTCCATTGTTGAGTTTTTGCTTCCCTTTTCACGCTTTAATTCACTCCCCACAAGTAAGTGCAATTTCCCTTGGTTATTTGGCTCTCCATTGATATGTTTTGGTGCTTTGTTTGCTCATTTTTTGCAAAATTCGTGAAGCAATTCGCATCTGAATCCATGCTTGTTTTCTTGAGTTGAGGATTTGAATGAGAAGGCCTTAGGCCTATGTTGTATTCTGAAGCAATGGGGCATGCCACATTGCTCCCATTCTCTTGCAATTTATGTCCAAATGTGCGCCCACCAAGTGTTCGGTGAAATGCCCCAATGATATATGGGTATGATTTTGCAAAATTGGGATGGTGGGACTGTTTTTTATATATAGAGACAGCATAGGAGAGTCAAAATAGGTGCCCAAATGCAATTTCAAGTTTAGGAACCCAAACTCTCTAGCTTCAATACAAGAAGACATACTCATGGCTAGGAATCCAAAATTTGGTTTTAGAATTAGAAAGGCATGAAAATTAGGACTTGCTTGTGAGAGTTTTTGTCTGAATTTGGGTTGCCCCATATGTGATACTTTGCACCTAAGTAATATGAAAAATACCTTGCAATAGTATGTATATATAGGTAAATAAAAGGGGCATGAAATTCTTTGCAAAGGGTGAATGAATATTGAGGTCGCTTCCTAAATAAATGTATGATAGCACGGAATTCCCTTTTTGAATGCAAGTGTGTGCATAATGTAAATAGCTTGCCAATATGAATAAATGTGAGTGAAACAATAAAAATTTGTATGATATATATTTCAAACATATGTAGGTAGTTTGTAAATAGCAAATGTTTAGGATATAAATTAAGTGTGAGTTTTGACGCAATGCCTTGGGCGTGAGAATGTATGTTCTTTTCAAATGCGTATATGTATGACAATTAGAATGTGTTGGATGGCCTCTATGTTGATATAAATAGTAGGATATTCCACACATACGCGTTTGCATAAATAGGTTACATGAGTTCGTTCTAAAATCAGAGGAATTAGCATGACATTTTTTGCGTTAAGATAAGCATTATCTTGAAAAACTAACTTCTAAATGTTTGTTCTTGCAGGAAATGGCCTCGTGGAAGCTTGCCTCAAAGAGATCTAGGAAGGATAAAGCGGCTGAAGGAACCAGTTTCGCTCCCGAATATGACAGCCACCGTCTTAGGAGCGCTGAGCACCAGCAGCGCTTCGAGGCCATCAAGGGATGGTCATTTCTCCGGGAGCGACGCGTCCAGCTCAGGGACGACGAGTATACCGACTTCCAGGAGGAGGTAGTTCGCCGGCGGTGGGCATCACTGGTTACCCCCATGGCCAAGTTCGACCCATACATAGTCCTCGAATTTTATGCTAATGCTTGGCCTACAGAGGAGGGCGTGCGAGATATGTGATCCTGGGTGAGGGGTCAGTGGATCCCGTTTGATGCGGATGCTCTTAGCCAGTTCCTGGGATACCCTTTAGTGCTGGAGGAGGGCCAGGAATGCGAGTATGGTCAGAGGAGGAAACGGTCCGATGGGTTCGGTGAGGAGGCCATCGCCCAGCTGCTATGTATACCGGGGCAGGATTTTGCCTGGACTGCTGCTGGAAGACGGGTGCGGATTGTAGACAAAGGCTCAAGCTGAATGTTTTGATGATGCCAAAGGATTACATGAATCATATGCTTCTCAAAGATTTACTCAAGACAAAGCAATTAGAGATATTCAAGATGGATGATCAAGACAGTCTATAGAGTCTTAGAAAGGGTATATTAAATAGGAAGGGAATTCCAATTGAAGTAGCAAAAGGTTTGGCCAAGAATTTTAAGTTAAAAAGTCTTTTTCAACAAATTTACTCTCTGGTAATCGATTACCAGAGGATGTAATCGATTACCAGTGGCCAAAACTGATTTACAACAGCTATTAAAATTTGAATTCAAAATTTGCACTGTGTAATCGATTACACATATATGGTAATCGATTACCAGCAGTTTCTGAACGTTTTAATTCAAATTTTAAAGCGTGTAATCGATTACACACATATTGTAATCGATTACCAGAGGAGTTTTTCAGAAAACATTCTCAACAGTCACATCCTTTTGTGTGGTTCTTGAATGGCTATCATAGGCCTATATATATGTGACTTAAGACACGATTTTGAGGAGAGTTTTCCAGAACAAAAAGGTCTTATCCTCTTAAAAAGCAAAATCGTTTTATCCTCTTACAAAATTCCTTGGCCAAATTACTTGTGATTCAATAAGGAATTATTTAAGTGCTCAAATTGTTAAATCTATCTATTTCAAGAGAGATTTCTTCTTCTCTTCTTCTTCATTCTGAAAAGAGATTAAGAGACCGAGGGTTTCTTGTTGAGAAAGAATTCTAAACACAAAGGAAGGTTTGTCCTTGTGTGTTTATAACTTGTAAAAGGAATTTACAAGATAGTGGAACTTTCAAGCGGGTTGCTTGGGGACTGGACGTAGGCACAAGGATGTGGCCGAACCAGTATAAATCTGAGTTTGCATTTTCTCTTCCCTTAAACTCCTTTATTTATTATTGTTTTATATTTATATTCAAATTGTTCTATTCATTATTAAGGGAATTTATAACTGGAATAGAAAGATAACTAGAATTTTTAATTGGGGAAATAAGTTGTGATATCTTAATTCAACCCCCCCCCCCCCCCTTCTTAAGATATCTGAGGCCACTTGTCCAACAAGTGGTATCAGAGCTTCATTCTTGTATAAAGTTTAGAAGCTTCAAGAATTATGGCCTCATCAAACTACTTGTTTCCCGAGGGAAATTCTATAAATAGACCTCCCATCTTTAATGGAGTGGGTTACCACTACTGGAAAACCCGCATGCAAATCTTTATAAAGGCAATAGATTTAAATATTTGGGAAGCCATAGAACAAGGACCTTATGTTCCCTCTATAATAGCCAGAAGTGCAACAATAGAAAAACCTAGAGCAGATTGGACTGAGGAAGAAAGAAGATTAATACAATATAATTTAAAGGCCAAAAATATTATTACATCTGCCTTAGGAATAGATGAATACTTTAGGGTTTCAAATTGTAAAAGTGCTAAGGATATGTGGGATACACTACAAGTAACACATGAAGGCACAACAGATGTTAAAAGATCTAGGATAAACACTTTAACTCGTGAATATGAACTTTTTAGGATGAATGTAAATGAAAGTATACAAGACATGCAAAAGAGGTTCACACACATAGTTAATCATCTTGCATCTCTAGGAAAAACTTTTCAAAATGAAGATCTAGTTAATAAAGTCTTAAGATGTCTTAATAGAGAATGGCAACCAAAAGTAACAGCCATCACAGAATCTCAAGATTTATCTAGTATGTCTCTTGCTACATTATTTGGAAAATTGCAGGAGCATGAAATGGAATTACTAAGATTAAATCAGCATGAAGAAACTGATAAGAAGAAGAAAGGAATCGCTCTTAAAGCATCATCTGCAATCCAAGAAGACAGTGATAAAGAAGATTCAATTGACTTGGATAATGATGAAGATATTAGTCTGTTTGTAAAAAGATTCAACAAGTTCCTGAGAGTCAGAGGAAATCAAAAGCGACCCAATTTTAAACCTAAAAGAAAGACAGAAACTTCATCCTCTACTCTAAAATGCTTTGAGTGTAATCAACCTGGACATCTGAGGGTTGATTGTCCCATCTTCAAGAAAAAGATGGAGAAGTTTGAAAAGAAAAATATTAATGAAAAGAAATTGAAGAAAGCATGCATTACATGGGATGAAAACGATATGGAATCTTCTGAAGATTCAGAAAATGAAGAAATAAATCTCTGCCTTATGGAAAAAAGTTATGAAAGTGATGAAGAGGTAACATCTTCAAACAATTTATCTATTTCTTTTGATGAATTGCAAGATGCATTTGCTGAGTTGCATAAAGAGTCAATTAAACTTGCAAAGTTAATTTCATCTTCAAAGAAAACAATTTCAAATTTAGAAAATGAAATTTCAAAATTAAACAAAGAATTAGATCATCTTAGAAATGAAGTTTCAATTTCTAAACCAAATGAAAAAGTTCACATTTCTACTATTTCTGACAAGAAAATGCCAGATTCTTGCAGTTGTTGTGAAAAGTATGAAAAAGAAATCAAAGAATTGAAAAACTCTCTTGCAAAATTCTGTTATAGTAAAAATAATTTAGATGTCATATTAGGAAAACAAAGACATGTCTCCAATAAGGCTGGATTAGGATATAAATTTGAAAAACAACAAAAATTTCATAAAAACTTCTCTACTTCCACACAAAAATATAATTCTAGTTCTACCACATGTTTTTACTGTGGAAGAAAAGGGCATGGCTCATCTACATGCTATTTTAGAAGAAATTGTAACAATATTAAAATGATTTGGGTCCCAAAAGGATCCTTTATTCATACTAACACACAAGGACCCAATAAAGTTTGGGTACCTAAGTTACAACCTTGATTTTGTAGGAACCCTTGAGGAAAAAGTGGTACATAGATAGCGGTTGCTCAAAACATATGACGGGAGACAAATCAAAATTCACACATATCTCTCCCAAGAAAAGCGGACATGTAACTTATGGTGACAACAACAAAGGTAGAATTCTTGGAGTTGGAAAAATAGGTACAAATGCTTCAACTTCCATTGAAAATGTTCTAGTTGTTGAAAGTCTTAAACACAGTCTGCTTAGTGTGAGTCAATTATGTGAAAAAGGCTATCTGGTATCATTTGATTCTCAAAAGTGTGTCATTGAACATAAACATGATACGAATATAAAGCATTATAGGGTTTAGAGTCAACAATGTTTACATGATAGACTTAAGTCAAAAACTAGATAATAATCAATGTTTTCTTAGTAAAGATGATGATCCATGGTTGTGGCATAAACGGATTGCACATATAAACATGGAACACTTAAATAGATTAATATCAAAAGATTTAGTTGTTGGTTTCCAAACTAAGATTTGAAAAAGATAGGCTATGTGATGCTTGTCAAAAGGGAAAACAAACTAGAGTTTCTTTCAAATCTAAAAACATTGTTTCAACTACTCAACCCTTACAATTACTCATATGGATTTGTTTGGTCCTTCCAGAATCATGAGTTTTGGAGGAAGTTACTATGCTCTTGTTATAGTTGATGATTATTCTAGATACACATGGACTCTTTTTATCACTCATAAGAATGATGCATTCAAGCTTTAGAAAACTTGCAAAAATCATTCAAAATAAGAAAAATCTCAAGATTATATCTATTAGGAGTGATCATGGGGGTGAGTTTGAAAATAAAGAATTTGAATTATTTTGTGATAAGCATGGGATTGAGCATAACTTTTCTGCACCAAGAACCCCTCAACAAAATGGTGTTGTTGAAAGGAAAAATAGATCTTTGGAAGAGATTGCTAGAACTTTATTAAATGATACTCCTCTTCCAAAATATTTTTGGGCTGAAGCCGTTAACACTGCATGCTACATTTTAAATAGGGCTTTAATAAGACCCATCTTAAAGAAAACTCCATATGAATTGTTCAATGGCAGAAAACCAAACATCTCACATCTTCATATCTTTGGTTGTAAATGTTTTGTATTGAATAATGGAAAAGATAACTTAGGAAAATTTGATGCTAAGTCAGATGAAGGTATTTTCCTTGGATATTCTCTGCATAGTAAAGTTATAGAATATATAATAAAAGAACAATGACAATTGAAGAGTCTATACATGTTTCCTTTGATGAGTCTAATGCCATTCTTCCAAGGAAGGATTTTTTAGATGATATTTCAGATTCCTTAGAAGATACACATATTCATGGAAATGACTCTAAAGAAAAAGATGAAGGAAGCAATGAAGATTCTCAAGTAATGGAGATAGAGCAAATAATGAACTTCCTAGAGAATGGAAAGCCTCAAGAGATCATCCCCTCGACAACATTATTGGTGATATATCAAAAGGGGTAACAACTAGACATTCTCTTAAAGATTTATGCAATAATATGGCTTTTGTATCTATGATTGAACCTAAAAATATAAAAGAAGCCATATAGATGATAACTGGATCATTGTCATGCAAGAAGAACTGAATCAATTTGAAAGAAATAATGTGTGGAAACTAGTAGAAAAACCTGAAAATTATCTGTCATAGGAACAAAATGAGTTTTTAGAAATAAATTAGATGAACATGGCATAATTATTAGAAATAAGGCTAGGTTAGTAGCAAAATGGCATAATCAAGAAGAGGGAATAGACTATGAAGAAACATATGCTCCAGTTGCAAGATTAGAAGCCATTAGAATGCTCTTAGCATATGCATCCATAATGAATTTTAACTCTATCAAATGGATGTTAAAAGTGCTTTTCCTAAATGGTTTAATTCAAGAAGAAGTATATGTTGAACAACCCCCAGGCTTTGAAATCCCGGATAAACCAAATCATGTTTATAAATTGCAAAAGGCTCTTTATGGTTTGAAACAAGCCCCTAGGGCTGGTATGAACGCTTAAGTAATTTTCTTCTAGAAAAAGAATTCTCTAGAGGTAAAGTGGATACCACATTGTTCATAAAGAGAAAGCATAATCATATTTTGTTGGTTCAAATATATGTTGATGATATAATTTTTGGATCCACTAATGATTCATTGTGCAAGGAGTTTTCCCTTGATATGAAAAGTGAATTTGAAATGTCAATGATGGGAGAACTAAAGTACTTCCTGGGATTACAAATCAAGCAAACTCAAGAAGGTATATTCATCAATCAAGCCAAGTACTGCAAGGAATTAATCAAAAGATTTGGGATGGAAAGTGCAAAACACATGGCTACACCGATGAGCACTAGCTGTTACTTAGATAAAGATGAATCTGGTCAATCTATAGACATGAAACAATATCAAGGTATGATTGGATCTCTTCTCTATTTATCCGCTAGTAGACCTGATATTATGTTTAGTGTATGCATGTGTGCTAGGTTTCAATCCAACCCCAAACAATCACATTTGAGTGCAGTTAAGAGAATCATGAGATATCTATTAGGTACAATAAATTTAGGATTATGGTATCCTAAGAACTCAACATGTAACTTAATAGGATATTCTGATTCTGACTTTGCCGGATCTAAAACTGATAGAAAAAGCACAAGAGGAACTTGTCAATTCATTGGATCCGCTCTTGTCTCATGGCATAGTAAGAAACAAAACAGTGTTGCTTTATCCACTGCTAAAGCGGAATATATTTCTGCCGGCAGTTGTTGTGCACAGATTTTATGGATGAAGCAACAATTATCTGACTATGGCATCCTTCTTGATTGTATACCATTAGGTGTGACAATACTAGTGCCATAAATCTATCCAAAAACCCTGTTCAACACTCTAGAACCAAACATATAGAAATTAGGCACCATTTTCTTAGAGATCATGTCCTAAAGGGAGATTGTATATTAGAGTTTGTTGATACAAAGAATCAGCTTGCTGATATCTTTACAAAACCTCTCCCAAAAGAAATATTCTTTTCAATAAGAAGAGAATTAGGCCTTTTAGATCTTAGTGATTTGGATAGGTAATTTTTATTTATTTATTATTTATTTATGATTGATTGTGTTTTGATTGAGTATGACGCTTGTGTTGTTTAATTTAATTTACTTTTTGTTAGTATAATTAATTATTAAGATAGTATAAGTTTTTTTTTACTTAGAAATAAGTTTCTCTTTTAGGAAAGGGCTATTTTATGTTTGGTAATCGATTACATGAATACTGTAATCGATTACACTAGAACAGATGGCCTGTAATCGATTACAGTATTCATGTAATCGATTACCAGTAGGCTGCCTCCTCCTTAATCGATTACCATTACTTGTAATCGATTACCACGCGTCCTGCTCTATAAATATCACATTTTCCAGAAATCCCTGCGCAGCCCTTTTCTCTTACGACGTTCCTCCATTCCCATACCTCCAAACCTTCATATCTCACTCATTTCTTCATCAAATCAACTCCCGTAAATTGCAATCTTCTTCTTTTTCATTTTCTTTTGATTTCACCGATTAAAATCTGCAAAAACTCCCTCAAATGGCAGAATCGTCAAAGAAACGAAGGGTTCTTCCGCCTCCGCTTCAGCTTCAAGAGCTCATCGTTCTGGAGCCACTAGCGCATCCACAGCACCAATCCCACCCTCATTGTCCTCTTCCCAGTGTTTTCTTCCGAAGAACAGCAGAAACGGTACTCCAATCTTTTCTCATCTCATTCCATTATCGACCCTAAGTTTATTGATATGGAATTCTTTTCTGCTGAAACCTTTGATTGCATTCAAGCCTTTCAGAACTTAGGTCTTCTACCTTTTATGTCATTACAATTGCCTATTTATCCTGAATTGGTTAAAGCTTTTTATTGTAATCTTGAAATTCAGGACAACACTCTGATTTCTGAAGTTTTTGGGATAAAAATGGTCATTGACCAGTCCCTTTTCCATGACTTAACCAAATTACCCAGTGACGGTGTACCATTTGAAGGTACACTGAATGACGACTGGAAGTTTGATTTCTCTGCCCATGATGCCTGCCAGTTGGTTTGCACCAACAATGCGGATATGACCGGACGTCTTCTTGTCGAGTCATTGGCTTTTGAAAGCCGCATCCTTCACTATTTAATTGTGCGTATTATGCTTCCACGGTCTTCCAACCTTGCCCAGGTTTCTGAGGAAGATCTAATTATCATGTGGGTCTTTAATACAGGGCGTCAACTTGACTGGGCACACTTAGTCCGATATTGCATGCATAAGGCATTGCGATTAAATGCTCCACTACCATATCCACAGCTTGTCACTCTCTTTTTCCGCCATTTTCAAATTCCTCTTGATTCTGAACCTTATGTTCCAATCAAGCGATCTTTTTTAATTGGTGCTGCTGTGATTGCTTCTTTTGGTTACCGCAAAGAGCGTGATGGCTCTTGGGTCAAAAAGGGTGTTCCACCTGCTGATGATGAAGGCCATATACCAGTTGAAGATAATTCCACTCTTCTTCAAAGGCTTATGGACAAGTTTGATGGACTTCAGACTTTTGTTGGTGACAAGTTTGATGCCATGGAATTGCAAGTTGACATGCGGTTCGATGCTATGGAATCAAGGATCACTAGGGTTGAAGAAGATGTCTCCTTCATCCGCACTTGCTTTGATCCACCACCACCGCCTCCTTCATCCTCTTAGATTATATGCTATTATTCTAACTTAGTTTTATTAGTAGTCAAATATTATTAGTACTTTGCTTTATCGCCGTGTATTTGGCTTTTTGTTCTAGTTATCGCAGTCTTGCACTATTATTATAATTCTCGCTTTTGTTTTGGTTAATTATGACGCTGTATGGATTTATTTCGATTTACTGGTAGGCTTTGTTTGGATATTTATTGTGTTAATGTTTGGATATTGATTGTTTTGATCTAGTTCTTTTTGATGTTGCCAAAGGGGGAGAGAACTTGGGAGAGCACATATGGGTTAGAAATCAATTAGGCATACATGCCAAAAGATAGGGGGAGTAAAGGGTTGTGTGAACGTGCTATCATCTTGTATATAGCTTGTCTTGATTTCAGGTATTGTCATCATCAAAAAGGGGGAGATTGTAGACAAAGGCTCAAGCTGAATGTTTTGATGATGCCAAAGGATTACATGAATCATATTCTTCTCAAAGATTTACTCAAGACAAAGCAATTAGAGATATTCAAGATGGATGATCAAGACAGTCTATAGAGTCTTAGAAATGGTATATTAAATAGGAAGGGAATTCCAATTGAAGTAGCAAAAGGTCTGGCCAAGAATTTTAAGTTAAAAAGTCTTTTTCAACAAATTTACTCTCTGGTAATCGATTACCAGAGGATGTAATCGATTACCAGTGGCCAAAACTGATTTACAACAGCTATTAAAATTTGAATTCAAAATTTGCACTGTGTAATCGATTACACATATATGGTAATCGATTACCAGCAGTTTCTGAACGTTTTAATTCAAATTTTAAAGCGTGTAATCAATTACACACATATTGTAATCGATTACCAGAGGAGTTTTTCAGAAAACATTCTCAACAGTCACATCCTTTTGTGTGGTTCTTGAATGGCTATCATAGGCCTATATATATGTGACTTGAGACACGATTTTGAGGAGAGTTTTCCAGAACAAAAAGGTCTTATCCTCTTAAAAAGCAAAATCGTTTTATCCTCTTACAAAATTCCTTGGCCAAATTACTTGTGATTCAATAAGGAATTATTTAAGTGCTCAAATTGTTAAATCTATCTCTTTCAAGAGAGATTTCTTCTTCTCTTCTTCTTCATTCTGAAAAGGGATTAAGAGATCGAGGGTATCTTGTTGAGAAAGAATTCTAAACACAAAGGAAGGGTTGTCCTTGTGTGTTTAGAACTTGTAAAAGGAATTTACAAGATAGTGGAACTCTCAAGCGGGTTGCTTGGGGACTGGACGTAGGCACAAGGGTGTGGCCGAACCAGTATAAATCTGAGTTTGCATTTTCTCTTCCCTTAAACTCCTTTATTTATTATTGTTTTATATTTATATTCAAATTGTTCTATTTGAATCTATATTTAAGAAATTCATTATTAAGGGAATTTATAACTGGAATAGAAAGATAATTAGAATTTTTAATTGGGGAAATAAGTTGTGATATCTTAATTCAACCCCCCCCCCCCTTCTTAAGATATCTGAGGCCACTTGTCCAACACGGATCATGCGCACCAACATGACCACCCTGACTCAGATCTGGATGACTTTGCTGCTCAGCAACATCTAGCCCAGCGATCATAATTCCGACCTCCCCCTGCCGAAGTGTCAGCTGGTGTACGCCATCCTGACATGGATAAGCATTCACGTGGCTCAGTTAATCGTGATGCCATCTATCTATTTGCAGGTATGGCGCCTACCAGGCACCCTCTGGACCCGGATAAGTCCAACAGGGCCCTAGGATTTCCCGCCTTGATCACAGGACTCTGCCAGTCATTCGGAGTCCCCGTCGCACCTAGCAAGGTGATTCGGCCGCCCATCACCCGAGCTTTTATTGAGAAGTATTGCACACAGAGACAGGCCCAGGGGGATGCTCTGCAGGCCGCAGACGCATCGCCACCTCATCAGGCTGGCCCAGCTGGATCATTTGATACGGAGCAGTATTTGCGGCATTTGGTTCGCCAGCAGGCGGCCAACCACCGGGCGCATGTACAGACCCATGATTGTCTTTACCAGTTGAGCCTCAGCCTGCAGAGCCAAGGTTTTACTTCTTTTTTGTGTCCCACTCCGGATCAGTTCAGGGCAGAGGTCGCATGGCCCGGAGATTGGCCTGAGGCCCAGGCAGGAGAGGCACCAGCAGAGGCTCCCGACGAGGCAGATTAGGCCCATGAGGACGAGGAGATGACCGATTTACTTGATTTCTTAGGAGGGAGCGGAGCCACATGATTGGGAGATCCCTTGATTCGTATTTCTTTTTGTTTCCATTTTTTTCCTGTTACATATCATCTTATTTTTGTTTGACTAAGGGACTAACGTTTGTTTCGTGTTGATTGACTTTTGTTTTGTACATACATATCGTTTGAGTTGTTACGTCAGTACTTGTTTCATTGTTGTCAACAATGTTTGTAGAAATTCCGGAATCGCGTAGAATTTTTTATTTTAGGAACGTTGTCCTAAAAATAAAATGAACCAAAATCATGATAAAAAGGGAGAGAAGTGTAGTGAATAAATGTCTGCGTATATAAAGAAAAAGGAAAATGTGCATAGAAGGGTTTTTATAAAAAATACGTGTAGAAGGATTCTTGTGTGTGTGAACGAATATATATAAAGAAACTTTTGTATGAACCATAAGTGTGTGTTGGAGAAAAACAAAAAAGATCTTTGAATGTAAATAGGGTTTGACCGTGTGATGTAAAGAAAGAGAGTTCCAATGCGTATACAGAAAAAGTAAGAGTGTAGATATACGAAATAAAATTTCTTCATAAAGGACCACAGGTGTATAATTTTGTGAATATATAAAAATGAAACAAAAAGGAAAAAGAAAGAAAAACCATGAAGGTCGACATGTTATAGTTAAGAAGTATAAATCATTCGTAAAGAGCAAACGTATCTTCTGGAAACAAGGGACTGATGCTAAGAGTTTATTTTCCGGAATAAACCGAGATAAGAATGGATGAATTCATTGAACTGATGAAAGAACATAATTTGGAAACATTGGGTCTGTCTGTGTAAATTCCCAACCGTAGTATCACAATGCCATAAACAGGATGCTTGAGTGCCCACCTGGCTGTAGCCATGACTAATTTTGCACGTTGTTTTCAAATCATCATTGTCACGCGTGCCTTGTGGAGTAATATGGAAGTTCGGCCCGAAATCGACACCTTGACACCCAAATTTGTTTCGCCCCAGATATCAAGATTGGGTTCCCACGATAAAAGACCCCATTGAAACACAACCTTAGACCTTTTTGAACCTTGGCCAATAAAAAATAATCATCATTCCTTCCCCGAAGCAAAGGACAGCGGAATCTCCTCAAGGGAGAGGGAATAGAATGCTAAAACCCGATTTCCCAAAGAAAGGGATGGGGAAGGAGAAGTGAAAAGAAAGAAAAGGAAGAAATGGAAAGAAAGAAAAAGAAAAAGATGAAAATAAAGAAAAGAACAAAAGAAAGGAAAGAAGGATTCCCGATCAAAGATCAAAAGGAAGTAAAAAGGGAAAAGAGGCAATTCTCGATCAATGAAAGAAAGAGAACGAAAGATCTTCAGACCAGATAAATTTTTAGCAAGGTAAGGGACTGCCGACAAAGGAAAACCCATTTTTGGTGTCTCTTCCCTTCAGATTGCCATTCAAGGTCGTTCTTGACTGGTGATATCCCACCCCACCTGAACAAAGAGGAAAAGACCGAAACACCCAGCTTCCTCTCCAAAAACACTACCCTCGAGAAAATCCTATTGGTCCATGATCGTACGTTTGATCTTTGATTCGATAGGAAGTCGTGTGCAAAATAGAGTCATGGTGTAGTTATGGTTTGGGAATAGGATAAAACACTTGCCTGTGTGAGTTTTATACACTATGAGTGATTTATTTTCAGCTTAGCCCGATGTTTCCCCTGCATGTTCATTTAAAAGCTAAAAGTTGACATCCTGCCCTTCATTCTCGGTTACAAGGAAGATTACCCTTGGCACAAGTATATTGTTTCTCTAAGATATGGTGCTCTCGCAAATGATTTATTTTTCTTTACAAAAAGCATGTTTGCCTTTCAGGTGGAAAAACCCGGTGGACTGTTCGGTCCTTCCAACCACTTTTATCCGGAGCCCCATGAATGTCATTGCCTAGCGTTGTTCATGTGTCCTCCACCTTCGAGTCTGGAGCCCTGCGAATGTCATTGCCTAACGCTGTTCGTCAATTCTCTATTCTCCACTTTTATCCGGAGCCCCATGAATGTCATTGCCTAGCACTGTTCATGTGTCCTCCACCTTCGAGTCTGGAGCCCCGCGAATGTCATTGCCTAGCGCTGTTCGCCAATTCTCCATTCTCCACTTTTATCCGGAGCCCCATGAATGTCATTGCCTAGCGCTGTTCATGTGTCCTCCACTTTCGAGTCTGGAGCCCCATGAATGTCATTGCCTAGCGCTGTTCGCCAATTCTCCATTCTCCAATTTTTCAGAGCCCCATGAATGTAATTGCCTAGCGCTGTTCATGTGTCCTACACCTTCGAATCTGGAGCCCCGCGAATGTCATTGCCTAGCGTTGTTTGCCAATTCTCCATTCTCCACTTTTATCCGGAGCCCCATGAATGTCATTGCCTAGCGCTGTTCATGTGTCCTCCACCTTCGAGTCTGGAGCCCCGCGAATGTCATTGCCTAGCGCTGTTCGCCAATTCTCCATTCTCCACTTTTTCGGAGCCCCATGAATGTTATTGCCTAGCGCTGTTCATGCATCCTCCACCTTCAAGTCTGGAGCCCCGCGAAGTTATGCGTAGCGCTATTCGCCAATTCTCTATTCTCCACTTTTTCGGAGCCCCATGAATGTTATTGCCTAGCGTTGTTCATGCATCCTCCACCTTCGAGTCTGGAGCCCCGCGAAGTTATGCGTAGCGCTGTTCGCCAATGCTCCATTCTCCACTTTTTTCGGAGCCCCATGAATGTTATTGCCCAGCACTGTTCATGCATCCTCCACCTTCGAGTCTGGAGCCCCGCGAAGTTATGCGTAGCGCTGTTCGCCAATTCTCCATTCTCCACTTTTATTCGGAGATCCATGAATTCATTGCCTAGCACTGTTTATGTGTCCTCCGTTATCAAGCGCAGAGCCTCTGGTGACTGGGAAATATGTTTTTTTGTTATTTTCCGGATCGGTTCCTTCGCCAAACATGTGTATATGTGTATATGTATATTATATTCGTTGTTCTTGTTGTTGTTTGTATTTTGTTTTGTGTTGTGTAGAAGAAAAAAGAAGTAGTAGAGACAAGAGTCATCATCACGGAAAAGGCAGGACGAACAAAATCAGTGTCTTATCTTTGCTTTCCTCTTATCTCCGATGAGAGGTAAGTAAAGAGGGGCAACTGTCATACCCTAATTTCGTCCGGGGGTTATTATTTGATGATATACAACCTTTGATTGGCTGCTTTGAGATACTTGGCACCCTTTGTTGTACAATATGTGAAGTCCTGAGACGTGCCGAAAATCGAAAGGAAGCAGGCTTACGCGATCCATGAAAATTCCGTAATGTGACGGAAATCGAAAGGAGGTGTTTTTCGTAATCCGTGAGTTTTCGTAACTTCTTCGAAAGCTAAAAAAGGAATAAATACATAATCCGTAAGGATTCGTAACCTTGCGGAAGGAAAATAAGTATCGTTACGAAATTCATAAAGTTTCGTAACGTTACGGAAAAAGAATTACCAAAAAAGGTAAATCGAGGGTGCATTTAGTAAAAAGGGGTGTACAAATAGCAATCAGGCCCACTTGGGCCTTCCAGATTCTTCCTCCAGGAGGCTGTTGCTTCTGGAGGAAGCAACCTTGCTCGCCTGGGCGAGCTGGGTGGCAAGCTCCTCCCCTATTTTGCTATAAATAGGGGGAGGAGTGAAGGGAGAAGGGGTTCAGCCTTCTGGGCACTTCTTATTCTCTCGAAATTGCTGAGGAAAATTGTTTCCGTGAAGAAAATCCAAGCCGAGGCGCTTCCATAATGTTTCCGTAACGTTTCCGTGAGTAATTACGCGAAGATTCTCGACCGTTCTTCAACATTCATCGTTCGTTCTTTGTTTTCTTCAGTCTTCAACAGGTAAGTACCTCAAACCAAGCTTTTCAATTCATTCTATGTACCCGTGGTGGTCCACATTTTGTTTCATGTATTTTTATTCTCGTTTTCATTCGCTTTCTATACCCCCTTTTGACGTGCTTCACTCATTTATTTAAGTTGTTTCTCGCCTAAATCTAAAAATAAAATAAATTTCCACCGATCATTTGAATTGTATCATCTGCTAATTTCTGTTAAAAAGAATTCCGACCGTTCGGTCGTGCTGTAACCACGTTGGAAATCAAAAAAGAGGTAAAATAATAATATAATAATAAAAAAAATACCTTTAGTAAAATAAAGCGAAAAATCAATCGGACGTTTTCTCTTTGGGATTTCTCATTCTTAATTGAATTAACTAATAACTAAAGTGAAACTAAGGCTAAAATCAACTCGCCTAGTCGAGCTCGTCCACAAAAAATAGGGTTTTGAAAGTTTATCATTTCAGTTTCTTACCAAGTAAAATGGATCATTTTTAAGGTCCAACGCCTTAAAATGATCACCTTTCAAGTAAAAAGAATCACTTGATTCACGCATAAAAAAGAACTACGTAGGTCTGATTTCCTCTTTGATGGAGGGTACATAGGAGCAAGAGCCCCACTTTTGTCGACCTCAAAAAATAAAAAGAAATAAAAGGTAAGATAACACAAATTCACAATTCTAAAAAATAGGTTGTTGTCCTTTGAGACAAACGTGAGAGGTGCTAATACCTTCCTCAAACGTAAATACAACTCCCGAACTTAGAATTTTCATTTTGACCGGTTTCCTTCGATTTTTCTGACGTTTTCCACAAATAAACGTTGGTGGCGACTCCGCGCATCTTTCCTCCTTTGGAAAGCACACCCGTGAGCGTCGCCTCGCCTCGCACGCCCGCTAAAGGGCACGATGCGACATTAACGATCTCATGTTAACATCGGTTTTTTCAATAACCGATGTTAATCGTACGATGTTAAATCTAAAAATTCTAGTAGTGTAAATTATGTCGGTGGATTTGTACCATACTTAAACAATATTTACAAACCAATACATAATAGGTTAAGAAAGAATCCTCCTTCTAGGTCTGATATTCACACCCAGGTTGTTAAGGATATTAAGCTCAAAGTCCAATCCATAAAGTGTCTGTATCTCCCAATTTCGCAAGCATTTAAAATTGTTGAAACATAAACATCTGGTATAAGTTATGACGATATCCTCAAACAAAGAGTCAATACCCAAGAAAATGTCATGACATACACATCAAAGCATTGGAATTCTGCATAACAAAAATATTCAACGGTTAAAAAAAAAGTTTGTCATTGTTTTGTGCATTTCAAAATTTCAATCTGATTTGTTAAACCAAAACTTTGTTGAAATTTTGAAATGCACAAAACAATTACTTTAGTTTACGATGTTGTGTTATACTATTTCTGACCTATGGTGAAGGAGAAACGGTTTGCAAGATCCTAACTATGATTTTTATTAAAAAAATACTACTTTTTCTGCTCATTTCTATTTTTTAAAATATAATATCTAAATTAAATTAGATAAGAATCTCCTCTGTTTTAATATGTAACAAACTTACCCTTTGCCATAAAATAAATTCAAATAAGTTATAAATAACTTTTTCAACGGCACTCTTATTACAGTTAAAAAAAAAAAAAATGAACTTCACTTTTATTATAAAATTAGGAAGCTTTTTTTTGTTTTGTTGTTAGAATGAGGACCAAACGAAAGGTTTTGAACGTTAAGTGTAATATATGACTGTCCTGTAACATGAGCTTTTGACTATTTAGATTTTCTTTTATTAAAAATTATGTTAAAACATAGTATTTTATCAATTAAATAATATAGTTTGTTTTAATTTTTTTATAATTTAAATAAATTAGTTTTAGATGTGATGTGTTTTCTCTATATATGATGTAAGTTTATTGCAAGAAAATTTCTATTTTTTCACATTAATACGATATTTATAATAGTACACTAACATTTAATCTCTATCATAATCCAAAACTATATGCCCGTTTTAGAGATTTTATATATTTTGAAAAAGTTTTCTTTAAGCATATGTACTCGTGTTAGAAGTTTTAACGCATGAATGAACAATATCTTCAAAACATATGAGCAGACTAAATTTTTTAAGTGTTTAGACAATATTATATTTTTCAATATTTGGATTTTAATAAAATATGTATTGTTAATTATTGGTAATATTAAATTAACATGCATTTAATTTGACTTGCGATAAATGAATTTTTTTTTAATGTTTGATAAAGAGAAAATGATAAATAAACTTGTGAGACATATAAATTGAAAACTTTAAAAGATATAACAATGATGTCATATAAATTTAGTGAAAAAATAAGAAATATCTAATTATAAACTATTTTAACAAAATAATTTTAATATGCAGTTCATCGTTATAGAAGCAAGAATTAAATAAAAGACTCATAAGCGAAACTTACCTTTTGTATATTGTTTACGCTAAGAGTTATATGATTTCTATCAAATTAAAAAGCATGAATTAAATCAGTTATAATATTGACTTTTTTGGGAGGGGATTGACTATATGATTTAACAATGGTGAAATTTTTTTAGTTATTAGTAACATAAAAATATGGTAATACTCTATAGTAACAGGCCAACACATTAATAAAAATGGGGATATGGAATATTTTTAAATTTTTCCCATTGACAAAAATTAATAAATAACCTTTAATTCTCAAACTACAATTATTTATAAAATTTTAAAATAATAATAATAATATATTATAAAAATAAATATTACTAAAATATTTTATCTGAGAAAACAAAAAATACAGTGTGATAAAATAATACATGTAACAAAAAGGATAAGATAGAAAATGTAATATAGAAAATAATTATATAAATAATATACTTCTAAAAATTAAGAACCTAGCTAAAGTCAGCAGCAGATCGAGGACCCAGTAGAGGAACTGTTGAGTTTATATTCGGAATTATTTATATCGTTATTTGAAATCAATTAATGAGTTTTAATAAGTAAACAAAAATATCTAACTAATCTCCTTTTATTGTATTCATATGAAAATTCAAAATTTAACAGTGTCATCATGTCAATTTGTTGAGATCAAACTCATGGGAAACTATTTGTAAGTCTCGGTAGTTGACACTTATAGTAATTAGTAAGCAATAACTCTGACACGGTTTTATGTGCATTCTAATTTCACAAAATTATATAATAGAGATAAAAAGAAAATTTTGTGATAAAATGATTATTCAGGGTGGATAAGAAATTAAAATAAATAAATAATTTTCTACAAATATTATTAAAAGTTATTTTATAAAAAAATATAACTTAAAAACAAATCAATGATAGCTAAGCCAGCAGAAGACCCAGAAGAGGCATCGTTGACTCTAGGTACTAACTTATTTATATTATTATGTAAAACATTGAATTATAATATGTACATTAAAATATACTCTATTCCAGTTATTATATATATATATATATATATATATATATATATATATATATATATATATATATATATATATATGTGTGTGTGTGTCTCTTTAATATATTAAGTCTTTATATCAGAATAATTATTGTAATATTAAAAAATTAACATTGTATGTTATATTTATTCTTTTATTGCACCTTTATTAACAATCTAATCATACAATTGACTATTGACTTAACATTATTATTATTATTATTATTATTATTATTATGTATCAGAATTATTATTGAAATTTTTCATTATTGAAATATTAAAAAATTAACATTGTATGTCGTATTTATACTTATATTGCATCTTTATTAAGAATATAATCATACAATTGACTATTGACCTGTAACTCACATAATTGACCATTGACCTAACCGTGTAATTTTTATTTTTTAACATTTCATAGACGTTTTCATTGCACTGATACAGTTTATATCTTATTCCTGATAAACTACTTAGTCTATATATAGACAAATATTTATGTTTTAGTACACAACTAAGCATTAAGAATAAACCTCGTTGTGGGTGATACTATAGTTGTTAGAGATGGCTAAGCTTTCTTTCGCACAAATATTTATGGTTACCCTTATCATTTTAGGTTTGCCAATTTCTTAATTTCTATAATTGTACATGAAAAAGCTTTATGTTTATGGTTACCCTTTTCACTGTTCAATAATTTTCCTAATCAAGCTTTATGTTTTCAGTTATTTCAAAGACAAGCGAAGCGGATAGATGTCAGAAAGTGATACAGCCAAGCAACTGCAATCTTGGAAAATGTCAGGCGGATTGCAGCTTCCAATATCGAGACTATCGCGGCATTGGAAAGTGTATTGGCGGCAGTAATGCAACTTTTCAATGTGTTTGCTTCTATGACTGTGGAGCTCCATCAAGTTTAGTGTAAACTTATAGAGTGATAATATATATCTACTCTATCTTAGAGCCTACAACCTTTTTGATTAAATAATTAGTTTATGAAACTTTTATTCACATTTAAATAATCTTCTTCTAATCAAATAGGTTTATTTTCAGGGTAAGGAAATACTTTCAACCTCGAATTTATTTTCAAGTCAGATATGAAACTCTAAACCTTTATTTATAAAGGACCCAAATTCTAAAAAGTATTTAATATTTGATTAAAAGTTAAAAAATATATTTTGAATGATCCTCATAAATTCATAAATTAATAATAATGGTGTCTTTTTTTTAAAAAATAGTGATTATAATTTTAAACAAACATAATTACTAATTTTTTATTTAACTAATGTATTTTAACTGAAAAGACAGATTGAATTTGTAATATATAATTAATGTTTAATTATTACCTAACAAATTCTTGAGAAAACACAAACAACATTAAATCCAGCATGACTGAGTATCATATAGTCTTATTGTTATTTTAAAGGATTGAAGCTTTTTGAATAAAAAATTATAATTATAATTGTTAAAAAACATATGAGTACACTAAAATCTTTAAATCTTTCCACAATAATATATTTTTCAATATCTTCATTTTAAAAATATATATAGTATTGATTATTGGTGATATTAAATTAACATGCATTTAATTTGAGTTGGCATAAATGAATTTGTTTAAAGTTTAATAAATAGAAAATGATAAATAAATTTGAGACATATAAAATGACAATTTTAAAATAGATAACAGTGGTGTCATAAGAATTTAGTGAACATATAAGCAATATGTAATTATAAATTGATTTACAAAATAATTTTTATATGTAATTCATCATTATAGAAGCAAGAATTAAATAAAAGACTCATAAGTGTAATTTACCTTTTTGTATATTATTTATGCTAAGATTTATATAATTTTCAATTAAATTAAATAACATGAATTAAATAAGTTATAATTTTTTTTTGGGAAGGTGTTCTGTAGCCCCATGTTTTGAGTACTAGAAGTATTACATAAGGACAATTCTTATTAGAACTCTTCTCTTATATTTTTTGAAAACTTTATTTATTATTATTTGTATATTATTAATTTTTTCCTAAGCATTTACTTGTGCTATGATAGTGTATGTGTGCTCTATACACATGTGTATTTTGTATGTGCTGTTGTTGTTATTGTTGTTGTGGAGTATTAGATTAAGTTATTATAGTTAAAATACTTGAAAAGTTGTCAAAGTCTAGTGTTAGTTTTATGATGTCAATCCTAGATAGACCATGTCAGATCTTCACTTATAGTTGTCTGTTTGAGGTATTTTTTGTGTGGTTGGAAAGCTTGCTGAAAAAACTACAATTCATTCATACACCTTAAAAAACAAAATCAGTTTCTAAGAGAAAATCAACTACAAAGTAGGTCACCTGATCATGAAAAATGTTAAGTCCTACATTGGCCAAAATAATCTCATAAATCTCTTTCTTTCCCTATATATAGAGGAGATCAACAAGCCTCATATGCACCAAAGAATTAAGTGAGCTTAGCCTTAGACGTGGAGCCTCTCATCAATATTTTTATATTTCTCTGAGTGTAAAAGGTAGAAGACATTGAAGTCTTTGAAAGTATAAAGATAAAAGCCATTGAAGTCTTTGAAAGCATAAAGACAGAGGATGTTAAGTCCTGCGAAAAATAATGACGAGGACATTGAGTCCTATGAAAACATAAAGATAGAGGACGTTGAGTCCTATGGAAACATAAAGGCGAGGACATTGAGCCCTATGAAAACATGACAAAGGATATGGAGTCCTATGGAAACATAAAGACAGAGGACATTGAGTCTTATGAAAGATAAAGGTGAGGACTTTGAGTCCTATGAAAGATATAGACGAGGACTTTGAGTCCTATGAAAAATAAAGGCTAGGATTTTGAATCCTGTGAAAACATAAAGGTAAGGACATTGAGTCCTATAAAAGATAAAGACGAGGACTTTGAGTCCTATGAAAGATAAAGCAAGGGCTTTGAGTCCTATGAAAGATAAAGGCAAAGACTTTGAGTCCTATGAAAGATAAAGGCGAGGACTTTGAGTCCTATGGAAACATAAAGGCAAGGACGTTGAGTCCAATGAAACATAAAGATGAGGACGTTGAATCCTGTGAAAGCATAAAGATGAGGACTTTGAGTCCTATGAAAGATAAAGGCAAGGACTTTGAGTCCTATGAAAGATAAAGGCGAGGACTTTGAGTCCTATGGAAACATAAAGGCATGGATGTTGAGTCCTATGAAACATAAAGGTGAGGACATTAAATCCTGTGAAAGCTTAAAGATGAGAACTTTGAGTCCTATGTAAGATAAAGGCGAGGACTTTGAGTCCTATGGAAACATAAAGGCGAGGATGTTGAGTCCTATGAAACATAAAGGCGAGGACTTTGAGTCCTATTAAACAAAAACAAAGGATGTTGAGTCATATGAAAACATAAAGCAAAGGATATTGAGTCCTGTGAAATATGCCAATAAGTACTAGTACCCAAGGGTTTAACCTTATAAGGAAGCAAGAGGTTGAATCTTTGAGAGGACCTCTCATCCTAAACTCAAAAGATAGGACATTGGATTTTGGAAATTTGTATATAAAGAGAAATCTATGCACTTATAGCCTGATATGAACATGAGTTTTGGAATACAAAGGCATGCTACCTTCATCTTGAAATGCAGTAAATGTAGACTTTGTATCTAGCAATGCAAAAGGTTTTGAATCATGAATACTGTGCAATGCTCATAACACTTTTTCCTCTTTTTGTGATTTTTTTTGTGTGTAAAAAACACATATTGATTATCTTTTTTTGACAGACGTGATAACTCATGCAACCTCATCCTATCTTTTGCAAACCTCTTCGGGGACTCCCTTAGAGTGTATATTTTAATCACTTGACAATTTTTGGGTGATGACAGTGGAGTCATTTGACATTTAATTAATCAACTAAAATATTGATTGTAGGGTTTGTCCTTTTTTTTGTTTAAAAGCTTCAATTATTCTGCACAGAAAGAAAATATAAGGCTTTGGGACCGATCGTATGCATATTGAAGGATGGAAATAGATTTTTACACTTTGGTATATGACCAAGTGAAACTTTCCTGATTTAAGATCGTAGAGTGATGCCATGGGTCTGTCAATCCCACTAAAACTTGATGACATGGGTCGATCCCGAAAGAATTTATATAACAAAGACTACCCTTGGATTCAAAAGGAATCCTAAGGGGTCTGTATAAGCGACTAACATCAAATGTATCTTACTATCACAATTGTCTTCAGGCAATTTTCACGAGCTCCTGGTAAAATGAGCTTTCTTCTCAAATGTGCAAGTGCAAACCTTAAGGCTTCTTCTTTTTTTTTTGTGCGCAATCACAAGCGTGTGTAGGTTCTATTCCAAAATCCAAACTTAAAAGAAAAATTAATCATTCCTTGATCCACACGGGCTTTATTGGGATTGTAACGTGGTCAGGGGTAAGAAGGCTATGAAAAGAAAGGATCAGAAAGGCTTAAAGAGTGTTTAAGGATTATACTGAGTAAGAACCTTGAGAGCCTTCCTTGTACTTTTATTCATTTCAAATTTTTTTTGGGTTAGGCTCTACTCCTTTTGTCTTATTCATTAATCTTTATTGCACTTTTGTGCATTCCTTGTAAAATTTGGAGATCTTTTGTCTCTTTTTTTTCACTCGCCTTTGGCAGATTTGCTTTCTTCTTTTTTTTTTGTTATTATTTTTGCCCAACCTAGAGTTTGGTAAATCTCATGCATGAGTTGGTTGCATTTCTCTTTCCGCTAGTTTAGTGGTGGTTTTTACTTAAGGTTTTTTTTTGTTTTTCAAGAAAATAATTGCATTTGGCTGGAAACGGGTAACAAGGAATAAATTAGTGTTTGGGACGAAGAAACACGACCATGTGTCATTTCAAATCTTGACTAGAGACTTTTATAGATTGGATTTTGGGACAGAACCTTTGATAACACACCCCTGATTTTTTTCCTTAACTTTTGCCTAGTTGGGTTTTCAACCTATCGAGTGAGGACTTCTTGTCTGCCCCTAGGTTTGCTTGAAGCACATGCATGGTGCCTATCATTGCCCCAGTGTAGGGTTCAGAGGTATACATTGTTGTCGTTTGTCATGACCTTGTAGAAAGAAGAAATGAAAGAAACTATGTAGGTTCTCGAAAAAGAATTTTCAAGGACAAGAAATATTTAAAGGATTTTCAATTGGCAAATTAAGTCAAATTACTCTTGTTCTTCACAACTCTTTTTTTTCTTGAGAAAGACAACTTTTAAGAACGATAAGAAGAAATCACATGAATGTCTATACTTCATATTTTTTATTTGGAAACACTATCAATCAAATGTTTATTCAACTTTACTCGTTGCTTACGACACCCCCACTAAACATGTATAACATTCAATTTTTGATTGAACAGACCTGGAGATCAACTCAGGAGCCCAGGTTACTTGAGCAAAAAAACGAACGACGTACATTCACATTCTAGTGAAAGTTAAATAAGCAAAGATGTAATTGTGAGAGGATGAGAGACAACAACATCAAATTCATCCGTATTATTAACATTGTGACTGTTTTTTATATTAATATCATAAACCTGAAAATCCCAATGAGTCATTGGGAACATCTAACAACAACCTTCGAATTTCCCCAAGCATTATGCATAGTATTGCTTGACGACATCAGAATTCACAAGTGATTCTCCTCCTCAAATCTCATCCAACCCGCGTCAATCAGACTTTGCACCTTATGTTTCATGGTTATACAATGCTCAATGGAAACTCCCCCATGATAATCACATGTCGCATTTGAGTTGTATCCTCGGGAAAATAGAGGTTGAGGAATCTTTGTTAGGCTTATGACTACCATTGCAATATCAAGCAGATATGGGAGTAAGTCAGGATACATGATTGGAATTAGGGTGAATTCTATAAGCTTCTTTTCTAGAAGGTTCCTTTCCTAGTTGGTGTTTTGATTAGTATTAGGGGGTAGTGTTTGGTCTTGGATGTGCAGCAGGTGGATTGTGTGGCCGATTTAGGGGTGGCCTTTGTGTATGATTAGATGTTTTTGGTTGGTAGGGTGGTGAGTGATGGAAATGACTGATATTGGCTGAGTATTGATATTGTTGGGGATCATATTGGTACATGAAATTTAAAGGGGCTAGTGGGAAACTTGGCCCCGTAGGAATGACAATCATTGTAGAAGCATACATTTGTATAAAGCTTTTGATGATGCCAAGAATAAAACTATTCAAGATTGATCAATTCAAGAATCAAGATTTCAAGAGAAACAATGAATAATTAGTCCAAAGTGTGTTAAAAGAACTTCTTAAATGAGGTTGCATAGGTTTGGCCTTAGGTTAACTCCTCAAAATATTTCACAAAGGTTTAAAGTGAAACTCTGTTTTTGAAATAAATGTTTTTCTCTCTGGTAATCGATTACCCGAGGATGTAATTGATTACCAGAAGCCAATGAGTTTTAAAATAGTTTACAAATATTTGAATTTCAATTTTAAATTGTGTAATCGATTACACAGAAGATGTAATCGATTACCAAAAGATAAAAACTGTTTTAAACAACTTTTAAGAAATTTTGAATTTAAATTTCAAAAGTTGTAATTGATTACAACAATGGTATAATCGATTTCCAGACACGAAATTTTGAATTTCAAGTGTGAAGAGTCACAACTCTTCAAAAACCAACTGTGTAATCGATTATCACATATTTGTAATCGATTACCAGTGAGGAAATTTTAAAAATGATTCCCAAACGTCATAACTGTTCAAAAGATTTTAAATGGCCACCAAAGGCCTATAAATAGGTGACTTGGGTTCAAATTTCCTCAGAGTTTTTCAATAAAAAATTGTCATATCCTTTCAAAGAAAGCCTTGGCCAAACACTTGCAAAATCTATAAGGATTCTTACTTGATCTTCAACTTGTAATAGGCAAATTTCCATAAAGGGGGCACTTTTACAAACTTATTCCCGAAATAGGCCTGTTTTCAAACTAATTCCACAATGGTGTTGTTTTCTACATAAAGGGCATGCAAAAACCATGCAAACCGCCAGCCCCATTGGCGTGTTTGCTGTGGCTATGACACGTGGTGAAGACACCACAACCACTGGCGAGTTCCATGGTGTCGCCAGCCCCATTGGTGATTTCATCGTGCAAGGGGGAGTAGCTAGTCAAACTGGCAAGTTCCAAGCACAGGCTAGAGGGAGGTTTGTAGGGACGTAGGGGGAGGTTTGCAGGGATGCAGGTGTAGCAGGGTAGGAAGTCGCCAGTGCAATTGGCGCGTTGCAGAGAGGACACGCCAGTCCAACTGGCGAGTTGCTTTTAAAAAAAATTGTTGCATTATAAAAGCTGCATCACTCCAACTGCTCCCTTGCTCCCTCTTCGTTCATCCCTCCCTTGTAGTTGCAGTACATCGTTTTCTTCTTCTTCCTACTACGTGCTTTCTCTTCTTGGTAAGTATTTCTTAACTGGTAACTTTAAATATTTGTTGTGTTATATATATATATATATATATATATATATATATATATATATATATATATATATATATATATATATATATATATATATATATATGTTATGTTAATTTTAGTTGATATATTAATATTATTTAGGTTAGGTTTTTTAAGTTGTATGTTATTAGTTGTGTTATATATATATGCCAGGTTAGTTTTAGTTAATTTGATAATATTATTTTGTTTAAATTTTGTAAATTAGTATGGTATTATTTGTTTTATATGTATATGCTACGTTTGTTTATCTTAGGTGGTACTTTTAAATTTTAAGTAGTACCTTGAAATATTAATATTATTTGTATTATATGTATATGTTATAAATTTTAGTAGTTATGTTATTATTTGTGTTATACGGTACGTTAATTTTAGTTGATTTGTTAATATGATTTTGTTGAGGTTTTTTAAATATGTATGTTATTATTTTTGTTATATATATGTTTACGTTAATTTTAGTTGGTATGTTATTATTATTTGGTTTAGATTTTTTAGGTTTGTATGGTATTATTTGTGTTATATATATATGCCGTGTTAGGTTTAGTTAGAATGTTAATATTATTTAGTTTACTTATTTTAAGTTTTTATTGAAGTATATGATACGTTATTAATTTTATATATATATATATATATATATATATATATATATATATATATTGTTTAAATTTTTGTTTCTGTAGTAATTTTTCAATTTATTTTAATTTATTTGTATAATATATGTTATTTAATTTAAACTTTGTTAATTGAAAAAAAAATTGGGTCATTTATTTAAATTTATCTATGTATTTTAATTTTTAATTTTGTTATTTGTAGCATATTTTAGTTTGTATTTTAAGTTTTTCATGTATTTTAATTTATTTGGAGAGTATATTTAAATTTTATTATTTGTATCATATATTTTGTTATTCAAATTTATGTATTCTGTTATTTATTTAAATTTTAATTATTTGGTATGTATATTTAATTAATTTTTTGTAAGTGTACTTAATTTTTTTAATGTAATTTTTTTTTGTCAATTTGTTGTATTATATTTTATTTTGCAGTACCAATGGCATCTTCCACGTCATATTCATCAAATATACAAATTAAGTCTGGTCCAATTGATGGTGACGTTTTATGGATGCAAGCTAAACATGTTTCAGAACATGTTTAGAATAGGGAAGAAGACAAAAAATTACACATCAGACGAGTTGTCCCCATTTATCAAGGTCAAGAAGAAATACCAGAGGAAATTATTCCTCTACTTCGGCAAGCACGACTTTGGCTCCAAAGAGGACTCTTCCCGTAATAGAAAATAAACCACTCGGACACAGGTTAGTCAATTAAAAAATTAGGTTTCATTTGAAAATAATTAATAATGTAACGTTTCGACAATGATGATTTCATATTTTTTTGTAGGTGATTGCGACGTGGAAATTAGCATATTGGCAATGATGATCTGATAGTTTTTCGTCGCAAATTGGATATCATGAAACGACATGAGGTAAGAAGATCGTAATGTATTGGTTAAATAATAAATAATATGTCATGTTTCAGTGAAAATTAACAATTGTGTTGTTGTATGCAGTTTCTGTGGGAGCCTTACACAGCAACTGTTATGTCAGTGTTGCCTCCAATTTGTTTGGTTGGAAGTGTAGCATGGTGCGCGATGGTACCATTCATTTGTTTCCATGTTGTTGAGTGGCACCAACCCGATAGAGTTTTGCGACAATTTGGAATGCAACAACCTATTCTCGAGTGTCCTTCGCAACCACCGAATATCCATGGCATAACGCTGAAAGACAAACAAGATGGAAATTGGGGACAACTGTTCGCCCCAATGATCAGTCAATGGAACAATCGAGTTGAGTTTAGGGTTGATGTTTATCCTCGACAAGAGGGCCTATTGAGTTTTAACTCCGACTACATGGTCAGGTATAGGCGAAAAATGAAGATGTTTGTCGACCCGAAGGATGCAAACACAGCTACATTGGTATTTATTTGTTTTTGAATATTTAAGTTCAAATTATTTTTTAAAGCATCGGCATTAATTTCCTCACCCTAATAATTGCAGACTGAAGTTGTAGAGACATTACAGTATATGGTGTCACCCCAAGGGAGTAACACATGGACAGTTGATGATCTCGTGTCTTATATGGAGAAGATAATGATTTTATCCGAAGAGCAAGAAAGAATCACTGAGTCTGTGTCACATGGTCCAACATCAGAGCGTCAATTTCCAGCACAAGAGTTTCACATTCTTCAGTCAAGTGTTGAAACTCAGGGTATTGGCAGACGAAGGGAGGCAGTTGAAGCGGAAGAATATTCCCAACAAATGGTGGAGTGTGGCCATGGAATGTATTACATGCCACCAATATTTTTTCAGTATCCTTCACAGATGTATCAGTATCCTTTTGAAGGTCATCACATTGATACTTCTGCAATTCGTTTGGTGGTGTTGCGAAATCACATCCTTATTTTTCATGGCCGACTATGACCCATTCGTAGCAACACGATGCCCCAATTGCAACATCTAACGCCGCATTAGGTCCGCAATGGAATGTACCCGGAGGAATACCTAATATGGGTGACTTATTAGGTGTTGATTTGCGTCACCAATTTTCTACTGAGGCTGAGCAAGTAGAAGCGGGGAGACATCGGGGCAGAAGAAATCCTGATCGTCAAGCGCAAAGATGGGATCGACCATGTGGCACATCCTCACGGACATCATAATGAATGAGTTTCATGTCTTTGTTTAAATTTGTTGTTGTATGTTTGTCATTTGAATTTGACACTTAATCTATCGTATGCAGTTTATTAAGGCTTACTAATGGATACAGTTTATGTTGCGCATCAAACTATAATAATAAATAAAGTTAAAAAAAAACTAAAGTAGACAAACAAAAATAACTAATGTTACTAACTAACGATGAACACCAATGTCATATGAGCACTTTGATCCAGATACTCCATTGGACTCCCCACTCACTCAACCTGGATTGATCCACTCCATTTATTTCAACTTCTAAATGTAATTTTATTTCATTAGATGCATCAGTCTGGACTTTTTCCACCTACTTGTTTGCTCAAATTATAAGGTTCTTCATCAGAAGCAGCATAGATTTCAGGGAAAAAATAGCACCTTGCCTCATCAATCAAAGCTATAGGTTGTTGCAAGCCAATTTTAAGATCCATCTTATGCAGACGTAAAAAATCAAACAAGCCAATATGTCGCAAGCCATTAAGAGACTACTACATTCCAAAATAACTAATGTTAAAAAAAAACTAAACTACACAAACCAAAATAAGTAATGTTACTAACAAACGATTTCATTGAAGACCACAAACTAAATACATTCAAGAGAACTTAAACCAATACAAGTCACTCGTCTAACATACATAAATCAATTAAATGAACAAATCCCATGGTCAAATTGCATTGGACATCGACGCCTGTTGTGCCCTTCTGCTCCACATCTACTACATTTTTGTCGGTGCTAAGATGGTTCGAGCCAATCCATCTCATTTCTTATCCTTGCTGATTTTGGCCGACCTTTCGCACGAATTGTAGTTGGGTCAGGGATAAGTGTCTATGCGTCTTCAGAAGGAGGAATTACTGCTTCATTCCCAAGAGGCCACCTTTGTGCGGAGTAAGCTTTTAAGATGTGCTCATTTGTGTAAACAACATCTATATATTGGTAGTAGTTCATGCTCACGTAACCACAAGTTGCAATAATGTGTGAACATGGATAGCGAAGTGCAGAATACTTTCCGCATTGACAATAATGGTCATTCAAGTTAACTTCCCACTTTTGTCTGCCACGTTGCGTTATAGGATTAAAGGTCTCCTCTACTTCAAACCTTGTGAGTGGATATCATACACGCGAACGATGTGTGAACAAGCTTGTTCTTGATTTTTTCTAAGTTCTTTAACAAGCTTAGAACAATATACTTTTCCTTCATTCAACTGTCTTTGGGTTTGGCGGCCACGATCAACAAAGTACTTTCAACACCTACTATATGTTGATTTGACCAACACTATTATCGGTATGTTGCGACAATCCTTCAAAACCTTATTTATACAATCTGAGAGGTTGGTTGTCATGTGGCCATATCGACATCCTTCTCTATCATAAGCCATCGTCCATTTTTCCTTTGAAATGCGATCAATCCATGTTGCTATGGCTGGACTCAGTTGACGGAATTTTTCTAAATTTTGATAAAAAAAAATGTGCTTGCAAGCAGTGTAGCCTGCATGAAATTAGTTAGCAACAACAATTTTAAGTATATATGAAACTTAAATTAACGTGACCATCATAAATGAAATCTTACCCAATTTCTTCAACATTTCTTTTTGTTTGGCATTATTGAATTTGCGATCGAAATTGCTTGCTATGTGTCGGACGCAGTAAACATGATAACCGTGGGGAGGTTGCCAACCAAGTGCTTCGTTATCCACAAAAGACTTTATACTCGCGTGACGATCAGATATGAGACAAATACCATTTTTATCTGTGACATGTTCATGCAAGTGTGCCAAAAACCATGACCACGCTGTTAACGTCTCACCTTCGACCACAACGAATGCTAGAGGAAGGACACCACCATTTCCATCTTGTGATGTGGCTATTAAGAGGGTCCCATGGTATTTTCCGTACAAATGTGTGCCCTCAACTTGAATTATTGGCTTACAATACTTGAAAACCTCTTTACATTGACCAAAAGTCCAAAACACTCTATGAAACTGACGGTGTTCGCGACTAATCGTATTCCCAATAATAAAATCGTCATGTAGTATTTGAAAATATGATCCATGAGAATGATTTTGCATGTGTGTTAGCCACGATGGAAGTTTCGCATATGATTCTTCCCAATCCCCATATTCAATTGCAATGGCTTTTTGTTTCGCCGACCAAGCTTTTTTGTACGACACCTTGTAGGCAAATTCACTATTAATCCTTTCTTGAATCAAAGAAACTTTTATTGATGGATCTTCTCTGATCATGCCTGTCAATAAAATAACAAAATTTAAATGACAATTAACGCAAGTAGCATAATATGAACATAAAATACGTACCTACTACACAAGTGGCAATTAAATCTGAATCAAGCTTCTCGTGATCTTGTGTCATGGTCATATTGAGACATGTGTGTGGTCCACCCCATTGTGTGACTTTCCATGAATAAGTTTTTTTAGATAAAATTGCCCTCATATAGAAAGGGCAAGGACACTCTGCGCTTTTATTCAAGCAACAAATGACATACTTGTTTGATTTGCTTTCAACAACTTTGAAACTTTGATGCACCTTCATAACATATTGTTTGACTGCATTTTTGACCGCATCTTTACTATCAAAATCCATGCCAACATATAATTCTTGGCCAACATTAAAACTTGATGGCATCTCCAAACCACAAATGTCCTCCTCATCAGGATGACTCCAGTTGATATTGTTATAATGCAAAGCATCATTCCAAAATGGATTTTGAATTCCTTGTACACCTAATAGTTCAAAAAAAAATTCAAATCATACTTATTTAGCATTAAATACAATTGTCATCAAATGATAAATGTATTCACCTATTTTTTTATAGAGGAAATTATACCTTCTGCTGGGTGAACAATTCTTAGGGGTTGAATCATGTGTGACTTCATCGTCTGTATCAGATATACCGTCAATACTATCATCTTCGTCTAAAGACTCTTCAACGTATGATTTAGACACAAGATAATTATCATCATCATCATCATCTTCGTCACCATGTAAATTGCTCATATTTCTTAGCGGTTGCGCCTCATTATTAGATAAATTATTTCCACATGATGTAAGAGAATTTGCAGAATGAAACATAGAACCACCAGTCACATCCTTTTCTATGTACAATTCCATAACTGACATTTGATCTTGTTGTTGAAAACTTTCAAGCATGGTTTCAACATCTTCGTCATCACAAATTTGCAACGCAACATATTTTCTAGACACTAAAAATCTACAACTGATAGCAGAAATAATTTCATTATTTTCTAACTTTACCTTATCTCCAATTTTTTTCTTCAAAGCATTGAAAATAATTCCACGTTTAATCTAAATCGCTTTTTTACTGCCTTCAAATATTATATCATCATTCTCTTCATATACCCTTCCATTGAAATACACTGTTATAACCGAATTCATGATGTACCTACAAAAACAATATGTTAAATAATTAATCATAATAAATTCAAAATAATAAAATGTAATCACAAAAAGTCCCTTTATTGGAACTTGACATTAAAACTTTATTCTAAAAATATATATATTAACTTCAAATAAATATGATGGTAGACACTTAAAAAACATTAACGATTTCAAGGTAGTAATTTTAAAGGCAAAATAAACCATGAATGAACTTAGTATTATAAATAATTAATCTAAACAATAATAACTTCAAAATAAAAAAGGTAATTAAAAAATTACTACAAATACATTAAAATAAATATGATGCCAGAAACTTAAAAGTATAAATTTAAAAAGGCAGAACAAAGCATCAAAGAACACTTTCAAAGTAGACATTTTAATTACATTACAAAGCATCAACGAAGTTATTATTATAAAGGCACACAGCATCAACACCAACCTAATCTAATTAAAAAAATACTACACACTTCATATTGAAATTTTTTTTCCGCACTCAACATACTTACTTCAAATAAATATAATGCCAAAAAAAATTATTTTAAACACCGTTCAAGTTGAACGCTCATAAATTTTTAACACACACCAAAAAACCATGAACATCAACCTAATCTATTTAAAAAAATACTACAACTTCATATTAAAAAAAATTCCACACTCAAAATACTTACTTCAAATAAATATGATGCTACAAAATTTTTTAATTTTAAGCACAGTTGAAAGTACAAGGTTCATCAATTTTTAACACACTAACAAATCATCAACACCAACCTAATCTAATTAAAAAAATACTAAAAACTTCATATTCAAAATATTTTTTCCGGACTCAAAATATTTTCTTCAAATAAACATGATAGCACAATTTTTTTTTTTTAATTTTAGACACACTTTTACTTCAACCCTCACAAATTTTTAACACACGCGAACAAGCATCTCGAATATAAAGCTAATTTAATTAAAAAAAATAATAAAAACTTCACATTCAAACTTTATTCCAGCCTAAAAAAATTACTTCAAAAAAAAATTTGATGCCACAAAATTGTTTGATTGGGAATTTCGAACCTTGAAGGCTGACAAATTTAAACTTCAAGAAGGCAAATTTTGAGGGTTTCAGCAAGTTTTCAAAACACTGAAAAGCAAGTTTTAGCAAGTTTTCAAAACACTGAAGCAATTTTGAAGACGCGTTGGACCTATTTAAAGACCCTAAATCGCCAAAGCCAATGGCTACTCCCATTTAGCCTAACTCGCCAATGCCAGTGCCTTCTTCCCTTTAGCCTGTACCCCTGCCTCTGTCAACTGAAAAGCTTGAAAAGGCTGAGAAGCCTGCGCCCTGTGCTTGGAACTCGCTAGTTTGACTGGCTACTCCCCCTTGCATGGTGAAATTGCCAATAGGGCTGGCAACACCATGGAACCCGCCAGTGGCAGTGGCGTCTTCGCCATGTGTCACAGCCACAACAAACGCGCCAATGGGGCTGGCAGTTTGCATGGTTTTTGCATGCACTTTACGTAGAAAACAACACCATATTGGAATTAGTTTGAAAACAGGCCTATTTCGGGAATAAGTTTGTAAAAGTGCCCCCTTTAGGGCAATTTGCCACTTGTAATATTCTTCTCTTCAAGAGAGATATAATCTTCTTACTCAAAGCAAAAGATTGTTGTTGAAGAGACTGTGAGTCTCTAGAGTTGTAAAGATTTCTGAACACAAGGGAAGGGTATCCCTGTGTGGTTCAGATTTTGTAAAAGGATTTTACAAGATAGTGGAAATGTCAAGCGGGTTGCTTCGGGACTGGATGTAGGCACAAGGCATGGCCGAATCAAATAAATATTAAAATGTAGTAACTAGGAAGTGATCCTATGTCATTTCCCAACGAGCAATGATAAACCAAATGTTCATAACAGATAGTAGGAAATAGTAACAAATTGGGGGGGGGGGGGGGTTGTTTGCTTTTGTAAATTAAACAGCGAGTAAAATTGAATTAGAAATTATCAAAATTAAAATACGTTGCTTCCCTTTGATTCACAAGCAAGTCTCTTATCCTAGGTTGCGAGAATTTATCCTTTATCAGTTTAACCACTTAATCCAACCATAAATTAAATTACTAAGCAAAATTTAACATAAAGCATTCATTATGTGATTAAGCATCACACACACCAATTACTCATAAACGATCATTAAGCATGAACTTAAATTAAGCGCAGAGAAAATTAATCAAGCACTAAGCATGCATCAATTAATAGCAACAAATTCAGAGTAATTAGTGAATAGGAAAAACTGAATAAAATTTAACAGTAATAATAGAACCTCAAAGAGAACTGCGCTTGATCCTCAAGAGAAAACAACGCTGCGGACTTAGCCTTCCATTAATCAAATAGAGAACGAAATTTTATTGATAAAACTAAAAGTCTGAATTGGAATAGTAAAAAACGAAAATAAAAGAGAAAGAGAAGAGAGACTAAAACTAAAAACGTAAAATAGAAGAGAGAGAGAAGAGAGAGATAGAGAGCTAAACTAGAACCTTGGTGCTATTATATAGTTTTTCAGCCCTAAAGCTTACAAATCTGTTTTAAATCCAAGCCATAAGTAAAATCAAATCAAATCTAGATAAGATAAGATAAGATAAGATCTAGATGAAATAATATCTAGATGAGATCAAATCTAAATAATATCTAGATAAGATAAGATAAGATAAGATCTAATTTTGTAGAATAAATTAGTCTGCCCTTTTCAAGTCCAAGCCCAATTTTGGATTCAAGCCCAAGCTCAATTCTAGATTCAAGCCCAATGCTTCATTAATTCCTGAAATTAGATTAAAAACATCAAATTAGCTTAATGGGCCCAAACAATAAAACTGTCTAATTAATTTGACAATTAAGACTAACCAGTACTTAAAATGGTGCAAAATGGGTTAAGAAATAGGAGAACATAATGGCACATCAAAACCCCCCACACTTAGCCTTTTTCACTCTTGGGCAAAATGAAATAAAGAACAAAATCCAAGGATATCAAAGAGAGACAAACAAAAACATTTACATATTTCTCAATGAACATCAAGGAATGAAAGGAATGGGTAACATCTAACATGAAGAGATCCAAAGAGTTAAGACATTCGTGAAAATCATCCATGCAACCCAATCATGGAAAAATAGTTAATCATCTCAATAATGAAAAATGATTAAGTCTCACAAGATATACACTCTATCTCTCAAGTGTCTAGGCTACTGTTTACTCTCGAAGCACCCATGAAAACAAACACCACATAGACTTGGCAAAATTCTAAAATTGACAACAACTTGACAAACACATGCACATGAGGATCAAAAGGTCTTTAAAGGTTGTAATGGGGCCAAGGACAAGGTAGGGAAGAAAAATATGGAATAAGTAGCTAAATCCCAAAGGAATAGAGGAGCAATGGGGAATAAGTGGAAATTAAGCACAAGTAGTAAACCCAAACCCTCTAATATCAACAAAATCAACCAAGGCTCCCAAATCAAGTTCTCATATCAAGATCTTATTTATTCAACTTCACTTCTTTTCTTCTTTTTTTTTAATAGTACGAAATTGCAGAATTTGCAGCAACTGATTTTTTTTTTCATTTTTTTTCTTTCCTGCTTAGTTGCACAATCTTCTCTAAAATTCTCTTGATCTCCCTGTTAGAAATTTTTTCCTGTCCATTGGTTTGGGGGTGGTATGGTGTGGATACCCTGTGGACAACCCCATACATTTTAAGCAAGGCATGCATTGATTTGTTGCAAAAATGGGTTCCTTGATCACTAACGATTGCTTTAGGTACTCCAAACCTGCAAAACAGATTATATCTGACAAAATCTACAACAACCTTAGCATCATTAGTTCTAGTGGGCTTGGCTTCCACCCATTTTGAAACATAATCAACTGCAAGGAGAATGCAAACATAACCAAAAGATACAGGAAAAGGGCCCATGAAATTTATACCCCAGACATCAAACACCTCACAAAATAGCATAGGTTGTTGAGGCATTTGTTGTCGCCATGTAAGTGCACTTCCTGCTCTCTGACACTGCTCACAAGTGCTACAAATCTTCCACGCATATTTAAAGATGGTGGGCCAATAAAAGCCGCAATCAAGCACTTTGCGGGCTGTCCTTTGAACACCCAGATGACCTCCCGGTGCGGAAGAATGACAGAACTGCAAGACTGAGTCAGTCTCATGATCTGGAATGCATCGTTTAATGACCTGATCACTGCACAATTTCCACAAGTAGGGGTCATCCCAAATAAAATGCTTAGCATCACTTTTAATTTTATCTTTTTGAGCCTTAGATGCTAAGGGAGGAAAAACAAAAGCAACTAAATAATTGACAATGTTAGCAAACCAGGGAGTAGAAAGAGAATCAGAAATACTATACAATATATATAAATGATCATCTGGGAAATCATCCCGAATGGGTGAGTCCTCATCAGACACATGTTCGATCCGACTCAAATGATCAGCAACTAAATTTTGTGCTCCACTCCTATCACGGATCTCCAAGTCAAATTCTTGGAGCCAGAGCATCCATCGGATCAACCTAGGCTTTGAATTAGCCTTTTGCAACAAGTACTTTAAAGTTGCATGGTCAGTATAAACAATAATGTGAGTACCAAGCAAATAAGAACGAAATTTTTCAAGAGCAAAAACTACGGCTAGTAGCTCTTTCTCAGTAGTAGTATAATTCGCTTGGGCAACATCTAAAGTCCTAGAAGCATAATATATCACCCTAGGCAATTTATCAATTTTCTGAGCAAGGACAGCCCCCAATGCATAATTTGATGCATCACACATAAGCTCAAAAGGGGCTGTCCAGTCGGGTGCCTGGATGATGGGGGTGGTAGTCAGTGCTCTTTTGAGGCAATCAAAAGCCTCTTTGCATTTATCATTAAAGTCAAACTCCACCTCCTTTTGCAACAAGTTGGATAGTGGAAGGGCTACTTTGCTAAAATCTCTCATAAAGCGCCTGTAGAATCCTGCATGACCAAGAAAAGATCGCACCTCTCGCATGCAAGAGGGGTAAGGCAATTGTGAAATAACAGAAATTTTTGCAGGATCTACTTCAATGCCCTTATTGGAAATAATGTGGCCAAAAACTATACCTTGCTCAACCATAAAATGACATTTTTCAAAATTTAGAACAAGGTTAGTTTCAGTGCATCTATTCAAAACCTTTTCCAGACTATCCAAACAAACATCAAAAGAGGATCCATATACAGTGAAATCATCCATAAACACCTCTATGCAATTTTCTAAAAAATCACTAAAAATACTAATCATGAACCGCTGGAAGGTACCAGGGGCATTGCACAGGCCGAAAGACATCCTCCTATAGGCAAAAGTGCCGAAGGGGCAGGTGAATGTGGTCTTTTCCTGATCCTCAGGAGTAATAGTGATTTGCATATAACCAAAAAAACCATTAAGGAAATAGTAGTGAGATTTACCTGCCAGGCGTTCAAGCATCTGGTCAATGAAAGGCAGTGGAAAATGGTTCTTTTTGGTAACCTGGTTCAGCCTCTTATAGTCGATGCATACTCTCCAATTGTTCTGCACTCGAGTAGGAATCAACTCCTCCTTCTCATTTTTTATCACGGTGAGGCCGATTTTCTTTGGAACTACCTGGACGGGACTCACCCATTGGCTATCGGAGATAGGATAAATGATTCCAGCTTGCAAAAGCTTGGTTACCTCCTTCTTCACTACATCAAGAATCACTGGGTTGAGTCTTCTTTGTGGCTGTCTTACTGGTTTAGCTTCATCTTCTAAATTTATTCGATGCATACATGTGGATGGGCTAATACTAGGAATGTCCGCCAGGGTCCAGCCCATAGCCTTCTTATGCTTCTTGAGAACTGATAACTACTTCTCCTCTTGCTCATCAATAAGGGAGGCAGATATAATTATTGGAAAACTTTTGCTATCATCCAAGTAAGCATATTTTAAATTTGATGGCAGAGGCTTCAATTCTGGTGTCGATGGCTGGATAGTGGTAGAAAGAAATGGTTTCTCAGCCTGTACCTCCTAAAGAAAGTCAGAGGTATGTGTATTTCCTAAAACATGGTTAGTTCTATCTGACTCTATAAAATCAATCTCAAGAGGTAAAACATCAGCAGACATGTAATCAATATCAAATTCAGATTCACTCTCAGCATCAAATTCAGACAAATGATCAAGTACAAATTCAGATTCAATGCATGAAGAGTTACAGGCATGCAAATTAGAATGAAGATCAGTCATGTATTCATCAACAATATGGTCAATTATTTCAACACGAAATACAGAAAGATCTTCAGATGGGTGTTTCATAGCATCAAGAAATATTAAAATGAACAGTTATATCACCAAACTCCATAGATAGTGTGCCTGCATATACATCTATCTTAGTTCTAGCAGTTTTCATAAAAGGTTTGCCTAGAATGATGGGAACTGATCCTTTAGAAAATCCCTCCTCCATATTTAAAATATAAAAATCAACAGGGAAAATCAGCTCACTAACTCTAACTAAGACATCCTCTATGAAACCAGTAGGATAGGCAACACTTCTATTAGCTAAATGAATTACCACATCAGTTGACTGCAAAGGACCTAGAGATAGAGAATTAAAAATAGACAGAGGCATAACACTAACAGAAGCTCCTAAATCTAGCATGGCATTGTCAAACTTGTTGTTCCCTATAATACAAGGTATGCTGAATGTACCTGGATCTTTACATTTTTCAGGGATTTGGGGAACAAATTTACCAATCAATGCGGAGACATTTCTGCCCATACTAATTCTTTCACTTCCTTTAAGCTTCCGCTTATTAGTGCACAACTCCTTCAAGAATTTAGCATATCTTGGAATTTGCTTTATTGCATCCAACAGAGGTATGTTTACCTCTACTTTTCTAAATGTTTCCAAGATCTCCTTCTCTGCCTCTTCCATTTTTTTGTTGGAAATTGCTCTTGGAGGGAATGAGAGAGGGATATGTTGCTTCTCTTTAGATTCACCTGCATAGAAATTGTTAGGTAACTTACTCTTTAAATTTTTGTCGTCATCTTTTTCTGGAGTAGAGTGAGGTTGGGCAGGTTCATTGGCGGATGAGGAAGATGCTACTGGTTGAGGTCCTTGACACTGCTTTCCTGACCTCAATGTAATGGCACTCACATTTTTGGGATTCTGGACAAATTGAGAAGGTAATCTATCAAAATTCTGGGACTGTTGTTGATTTAACTGTGTAGCCAACTGTCCCATATGATTAGTTAAGCTCGGAATGGAGGCTCTGGTCTCTTGTTGAAACTGCATGTTTTGCATAGTCATTTGCCTCACAAGTTCTTCAAGGGAAGGTTGCGGAGGGGCCTCAACTATTTGCTGTTTCTGGGGCTGTTGCTGTTGTTGCTGCTGGATTGGTGGAGGAACGCATGGTCTGCTTGGGCCAACAACATTTTGAAAATAAGGCTGTTGTTGTTGCTGCTGTTGTGAAGGATTCGACCATCTAAGGTTGGGATGATTTCTCCATCCGGGATTGTACCTGCTGCTGGAGAGGTCATAGTTATTCTGTTGTGGCTGATTTTGCTACTGAGGTTGAGGAGGTCTGTTGTAGATGTTTGCAGCATAAGCTTCAGGCTGTTCAATTGCTTTAGATTGTTGCACAGAAGGGAAAAGGTCTGTGTGGTGATCGGCAAAGGAGCATAAACCATAGAGTCTGGCGACAGGTGCTGATTTTTTATTCATTGCTAGTTGGGTTACCAGGTTAACCAAGGCATCTAGTTTACCTTCAAGCTTCTTAGTCTCACCTGATGAAGATGAATTCATGGCTACTTCATGCACTCCTCTAATGACAATAGCATCACTTCTGGCACTAAATTGCTGGGAGTTTGAAGCCATATTCTCAATTAAATTTCTGGCTTCAGTAGGGGTCATGTCTCCAAGGGCTCCACCACTGGCAACATCTATCATACTTCTCTCCATGTTGCAGAGTCCTTCATAAAAATATTGAAGAAGAAGCTGCTCTGAAATCTGGTGGTGAGGGCAACTGGCACATAATTTTTTAATTTTCCCCCAGTATTCATATAGGCTTTCTCCACTGAGTTGTCTAATAACTGAAATATCCTTTCTGATGGTCGTGGTCCTGGAAGTAGGGAAAATGTTTTCTACGAATACTCTCTTGAGGTCATCCCAGCTCGTGATGGACCTTGGAGCAAGGTAATATAGCCAATCCTTTGCCACTCCCTCTAAAGAATGAGGAAAGACCTTCAGAAATATGTGATCCTCCTGGACATCTGGTGGTTTCATGGTGGAGCAGACAATATGGAATTCTTTCAGATGCTTGTGTGGGTCTTCACCTGCAAGGCCATGAAACTTTGGAAGCAAATGGATCAGTCTAGTTTTAAGAACATATGGGACATCCTCATCAGGGTATTGGATGCACAAGCTTTCGTAGGTGAAATCAGGTGCAGCCATTTCCCTTAGAGTCCTCTCACGGGGTGGAGGTTACGCCATATTCTCAGAATGTACAAAATCAGAATGTTCAAAATTATAATGCTCAAAATCACCAATATCAGAATGCTCAGGATGCTCAAAAGGTACTAAATGATGTTTAATTAATCTATGAAATGTCCTATCTATCTCAGGATCAAAGGGTTGTATGTCAAATGGATTTCCTCTAGTCATACACTAAATTCAGCATGCACAACTAGTTGCCTTCTTATGCAAGTAACAATGTAGGTTTGAACTACAGCTACCATTAAATGATATCCAAATGACTTAAAATTTTGTGAGCAACCTTATAAAATTATGAGAAGATAGCACAAAAAATTTAAAATGAAAATTCGAAGTCTAACTATATAAGCTAAAAATGATAAGTTAAGAAAAATAAGAGAATAATACTTGAAAAATAAAAAACTTTTGACAGAATCACTTTTTTTGGATGATGGAGACCTCAGCCGGCAGGCTAGGAAATTTTTTTCTACCCCAAATACATATATAATAATTGCGATTCTGATAACCGGAGCAAAAGTTATGGCCGTTTGAAGTTTTGACAAAAATCAAATTTGCTACTTTTTTGGAACTTTCAAATCTAACCAAACTAAAGGCTCTAGCTATTTTTCCCACAAAATATAGATTAAAAGAAGTTACCACAAAAAAAATTCAGCCAAAAATAACAACTCTAGCTACTAAAACAAAAAATCCTAAATAATTCAGCAACGGTGGTCGCTAAAATCCGTTGCTACATGATTTCCACTACTACTCTGTTTTACCGCAAGCCAAAATGGTCGCTAAATCCGTCGCAAAATACTATCCACAGTAAAACACCCAAAACTGAAATAGGGAAAGCGCTTAACAGAAAAACTAAAATAGAACACACACTAAACAAAATACCAAGACACTAAACAACACTAACACACACACTAACACAACACTAACAATTAAACATAAAACATGAAAGAATTAAACACTAACACGACACTAGCTATTATGAACCTTTAGACACTGCTCCCCGGCAACGGCGCCAAATTTGATCGAGGCCATACCCGAATCAAATAAATATTAAAATGTAGTAACTAGGAAGTGATCCTAGGTCGTTTCCCAACGAGCAATGATACACTAAATGTAACATCCTGGAAATTTCTACCCGGAAATTTTGAAAACGATGTATTTTGAATGATTATATACATACATATATATATATATATATATATATATATATATATATATAAGTATTATTCAGTGTATATGCCTATATGTTCTTGATAGAAGTAGGAATGGTGGGGGCAAGATATGCGGGTTAGGCTAATTAAGGAAGAGAAGTCCATAACTGGGAGGTTATGGGTTAATTCTTAATTAATTAGTCTAAAAATCATTGTTTTGCGTGCAACTTAAAATTTAACGAAACCAACCTCTGAACCACGCTCGGGGTTTTATTCTGAGCGTTTTGATATATATATTGAGTACTTTCGAAAACTGGCCCCGACGGACGCAGAGAAACGTGAGGAACTGGAACCAGAGAAACGGCACGCAAATCGAGGCAGGATTTTAGCGTTTCAAAGGTCAGGTTTTTCTCACTTTTTGTGGCTGAGTATGGGTCACAATCAAAAGAGAAAGTGGGCCCTTTTTGCTCCACTCAAATGGAGACATGTGGCATAGCTTAAATAAAATAATAAGAAAAGAGGAAAAAGCCTTTTAAAACCAAAAAGCAACTCTCTCTCTCTTCACTCAGCAGAAAAAATTTTAGACAGCTCTCTCTCCCTCTCCCTCACGTTGCCTTTCTTTCTCCCTCATTCTCCATTGAAGCTCCAAACAAAGCTTCAACCTTTGGTGGCCATTTCTGCTCCAAATCGTGAAAGAAGGACATTTTCGGAGTCGTGAAGCGCGTCTCTACGTGTGGGACTTCGAAATTTCAGGTTTGGGTGGACTTCTTTCTCCTTTGATTTTCGTGGGTATGGAGTTTTGGGAGATATGATGGGTAGTCTTGCTAGTTTTCTGCTTCATGATAGTTATTTGTGAAGAAACTTGTTGAAAGCATGTTGAAATTGCCATGTTTGGAAGAGTTAAACATACCCATTCTGTTTTAGGGTTTTTATGATGATGCTTGTGATGTTCATGTGCTGAAATTGCTTATGGAAAACTGTTAGAGATGAAGGGTAGAATTAACCTAGGGTTAGAAAGTGAAAATGTGGTGTTATGAGTGGAAAAAGAGTGAATTGTTGAGGGCAGGAAGGCCAAATCTGGAATTGGTAGTATTTAGAGGTTAAAATGAGTTAATCCTAGCTTGAAATGTCATTTAGGACTTATGAGAAAGCTTGGACTGTGCTAGAGAGAAAAACAAATGACCAAAGTGAACAAAGAGCCATTTCTAGGGTAAATTTGGGTGTTGAAGAGTCAAATTTTGATTCGATGAGATTTTAGGTGTAAATCCAGTTTGAGCAAGTTTAGATTGATGTTATAGACTTGTGTGAGGTGAGAGTTTGCTCCAAATTTACCTCATTCTCAATTTGACTTCTCAAGCCTAGAAAATCCATTAAATTGAGAGGTTTTGGACACCTAGATTTTGTGTTGCTGTGGTTTGAAGCTTGACTTTGGTTTAGACATGATTGATACATGATTTGGGACTTGTAGGATTTGATTTGGGCAAGATCGGATGAGGGGAAGTGTGGTTTTCGAAATCTGCACTTTGTGCAGATTTTTGCTGTGAAATTGTGTAGCAGAATTTTGCATAAGTGCAGAAAAATGCCATGTATTTGCTGGTTGTGGAAAGAGTAATGTAGAATGAGTTCTGGATGTTTGCTAGTAGATCCCAACGGTCAAAATGTAGGCTTATGTACTAGAGACTTCCAGTAAAATTTTGGAGTCGATCCAACGGTTAACAAATTGGAACGAAGGAATCGTTACTGGGGTCTTTAAGTGAGAAAAGCTGTGATTTTGGTTGGTGTTTTGGGCAGAGTTTTCTGCCTTTGCCCTGTTTTCTTGGCTGTGATAGTTTGTGTTGTTTGATTGTTGAATTACTTGAATGTTGGGGAAGCTTGGGAGGATTGATGGGGACCCGGTGTTGAGAGAAACGAGGATATGGGCTACGTGGGAGTACGTGAGCTCAGTTGGAGGTGGGCAACAGGGGATGGTGGGTTTATGCGCGCTTTGTGGATGTGGAAAACTTGTTGTGCACCATCACCTGACCGCCACCTAGTACCACATGTGATGGGTACCCCATAATCCTACAAGCTTGAGATGAGGAAGTGTGGAAGGGTGAACTTCCTGCTTTTATTCGTTGACCACAGAGTGGTACCTGGAGATATGTCGCGGGGGTCAGGAGACCTTGGGGATGTCAGGTGGGGTGCTATTGCCCAAAACCAAGCTTGACCAATCCCGACCCAACCCGGGCATAGTTGGTCAGTGAGAACCTGTGATGTACCTAAACAGGCGAGCTCCTGGAAGTCAACAGATAAAAGGAACAAAGACCACCAAGCAAGAAGGCTTGTGGTGGCTGGCCAGCTATGAACTTGATTGATGTGTGAGATATGGCCTCTGGTAATCGATTACCAAGGGTGGGTAATTGATTACAAGGCTTAAAAATGAAGACAGGAGGCTAAGATGGTCTCTGGTAATCGATTACCAAGGGGGTGTAATCGATTACCAGGCTTGAAAACGAGATCAGGAAGTCATGAGGGCTTCTGGTAATCGATTACCAAGGGGGTGTAATCGATTACCAGGCTTAGAAATGAAGGTAGCAGGTTGTAGAGGCCTCTGATAATCGATTACCAGTCTGTGTAATCGATTACACAGAGGAATGGGTCACTGGTAATCGATTACCAGGTATGTGTAATCGATTACACAGTGCCTTTTTCAGGTTTTCATGTCCTGAAGCTGTGTGATTCGAGTTTGGCCTCTGGTAATAGATTACCAAGGCTGTGTAATCGATTACCAGAGATGAAAAGCCTAAAGATACCCCTCTTACTTGCATGTAATGGTTATGAGAAGTATTGTGTTGCGGCATGGTTAGATTCTTGTGAAAGAGTCTACCCCTTTCTTTTCTTCCTTGTAGATCGTGATGGCGGCGCAGCTAATCCATGATCGAGTAGAGATGGAGTGCCTAGAGGGAGCTTGGGAGACCCTCGAAGGCAACACGAGGTGCCGATTTCGGGGCACGATTCGATTTACGGTGACTTCTTTGGTGCATCCAGATGAACCCGTGCGCACGCTTCAGCGCACTGTGGAGTGGATACTACCCACGCCTACACCATATCGTCTAGTGGAGCTAGTCCAAGTGATCGAGGTGATGTCATCCGAGGAAGACCCTGAGGAGGATCCCGAGGAGCTACCTCCTGAGCCTGCTGTGGATGCTCTTGACTTTCTAGAGGGCGATGAGGACCCACTTCCTGAGGTGGATTCTCCCGAGGAAGTCATGTTGGCATCTGAGGCAGACTCTACGGAGTATAGTGGACCGAGAGAGATGGCGACCAGTGGAGGCTCTTCATCATAGTGGACAGTTCCATGGATTAGTTTTGTATACTTTTTTAGGGTGGGTGTATCTAGGACTGACTGTTAGGTTTACCTTTTTGTTTTTGTATGGGTAGACCTGTTGTATAGAAATTTGATGATTGTATACATGTGGCTGAAGCCACCACTATGGACACCTTTGCTCTGGATGACACTATGTATTTTGTAAAAATCCCATATTTTTTGACAGCTTTAAATGATGAATGCATTTATGATCGATCTTGTTATTTGAAAAGAAAGCATTAGCAACTTTATTTATAAGAGTTTATCGACCGTATTTTATTCTTTTGTTTTCACGTGACGACCTAAAGTAATGGCTGATACATTCTTCCTTTTGAAACAGCAAAATAGTTTAGAGATTATGAGCGGTAAGAAAGAAATGACTCCGAATAGAGTTGTGAACCGGCCATTCAGGACTCTATAGTGAGGATTTTCCTTCTAAATCTAGTTATGGTGAAAAGAGAAAGAAATGAAAAAGAAAAAGAAGAAAAAAAATTTACCATGGTTTTTATTATTTAAATTATTACTATTAACCCAGTCATTAATTTAGGGACGCCACACTAAATGTTCATAACAGATAGTAGGAAATAGGAACAAATTGGGGGGGGGGGGGTTGTTTGCTTTTGTAAATTAAACAGCGAGTAAAATTGAATTAGAAATTATCAAAATTAAAATACGTTGCTTCCCCTTAATTCACAAGCAAGTCTGTTATCATAGGTTGCGAGAATTTATCCTTTATCAGTTCAACCACTTAATCCAACCCTAAATTAAATTACTAAGCGAAATTTAACATAAAGCATGCATTATGTGATTAAGCATCACACACACCAATTACTCATAAACGATCATTAAGCATGAACGTAAATTAAGTGCAAAGACAATTAATAAAGCACTAAGCATGCATGAATTAATAGCAACAAATTTAGAGTAATTAGTGAAGAGGAAAAACTGAACAGAATTTAACAGTAATAATAGAACCTCAAAGAGAACTGTGTTTGATCCTCAAGAGAAAACAACACTGCGGACTTAGCCTTCCATTAATCAAATAGAGAACGAAATTTTATTGATAAAACTAAAAGTCTGAACTGGAATTGTAAAAAACGAAAATAAAAGAGAAAAAGAAGAGAGACTAAAACTAAAAATGAAAAATAGAAGAGAGAGAGGAACTAGAACCTTGGTGCTATTATATAGTTTTTCAACCCCAAAGCTTAAAAATCTCTTTTAAATCCAAGCCCATAAATAAATTAAATTCAAATCTAGATAAGATAAGATCTAGATTAAATAATATCTGGATGAGATCAAATCTATATAATATCTAAATACGATAAAGATAAGATAAGATCTAATTTTGTAGAATAAAATAGTCTGTCCTCTTCAAGTCCAAGCCCAATTCTGGATTCAAGCCCAATGCTTTATTAATTCCTGAAATTTTGTTAAAACATAAGCACTTAGACAATGAAGGAAAGCTGGAGTTGCTGCACATGATGTCCAACATTATGTCAAGGAATCAGATTGGGCTGCACAATGCACAAGGCAAGATAAAATGTCAAATGAAGAATTGAAGCTGCAGGATCCACGATGTCGGATACAATGTCCAGGACATCCTGCCCGCAAATACTGGACACATAAATCTGTTATATCTTTAACAGATTAATGTGCAGTCAGCAACAGATTAGGCGCTATATCTTTAGGAACGAATTAAAAGATAATTAAAGTTTGAATTACAAACTTGAATAGTTTCGTTCAGGGATTAGAGATTGAAGATAAAAACTAAAAGATAAAACTTTATCTTTTAGATCTTTAAGTGCAGATTTTTCAGGAGAATGATAGATCTCATCCAGCGCAAGTTGTTGCAGCCCAGATACGTACACTGCTATATAAACATGAAGGCTGCACGGGTTCTGTACCAAGTCAGAGATTGAAGAGTTATTTTGTGAGTTTTGTGACTTGAGTGTTTTTGTGAGCCACCTTGATGTTACCCTAACATCAAGTGTTGGACCTGAGTGTGTAGAGTTGATCTCTATTGTTCAGAGAGCAATCTCTGATGTGTCTTTGATTTGTTTGTAAACACGGGTGAGTGATTGAGAGGTAGTGAGAGGGGTTCTCTTATCTAAGAGTGGCTCTTAGGTAGAAGTTGCACGGGTAGTGGTTAGGTGAGAAGGTTGTATACAGTGGCTGTTAGATCTTTGAACTAATACTATTTTAGTGGATTTCCTCTCTGGCTTGGTAGCCCCCAGATGTAGGTGACGTTGCACCGAACTGGGTTAACAATTCTCTTGTGTTATTTACTTGTTTAATCTGTTCATACGGTCATATACAATCTGCATGTTCTGAAGCGTGATGTCGTGACATCCTGTACGACATCTGTCCCCAGAATCAGAATTTCAATTGGTATCAGAGCAGGCACTCTAAATCACTGAGTGAGATCTAGGGAGATAAATTCTGATGAACATGGAGAAAGAAGGAGGACCAGTGAACAGACCACCAATTCTGGATGGAACCAACTATGAATACTGGAAAGCAAGGATGGTGGCCTTCCTCAAATCACTGGATAGCAGAACCTGGAAAGCTGTCATCAAAGGCTGGGAACATCCCAAGATGCTGGACACAGAAGGAAAGCCCACTGATGAATTGAAGCCAGAAGAGGACTGGACAAAAGAAGAAGACGAATTGGCACTTGGAAACTCCAAAGCCTTGAATGCCCTATTCAATGGAGTTGACAAGAATATCTTCAGATTGATCAACACATGCACAGTTGCCAAGGATGCATGGGAGATTCTGAAAATCACTCATGAAGGAACCTCCAAAGTGAAGATGTCCAGATTGCAACTATTGGCTACAAAATTCGAAAATCTGAAGATGAAGGAGGAAGAATGCATTCATGACTTCCACATGAACATTCTTGAAATTGCCAATGCTTGCACTGCCTTGGGAGAAAGGATGACAGATGAAAAGCTGGTGAGAAAGATCCTCAGATCTTTGCCTAAGAGATTTGACATGAAAGTCACTGCAATAGAGGAGGCCCAAGACATTTGCAACATGAGAGTCGATGAACTCATTGGTTCTCTTCAAACCTTTGAGCTAGGACTCTCGGATAGGACTGAAAAGAAGAGTAAGAGCCTGGCGTTCGTGTCCAATGATGAAGGAGAAGAAGATGAGTATGACCTGGATACTGATGAAGGTCTGACTAACACAGTTGTGCTCCTTGGAAAACAGTTCAACAAAGTGCTGAACAGAATGGACAGGAGGCAGAAACCACATGTCCGGAACATCCCTTTCGACATCAGGAAAGGTAGTGAATACCAGAAGAAGTCAGATGAAAAGCCCAGTCACAGCAAAGGAATTCAATGCCATGGGTGTGAAGGCTATGGACACATCAAAGCTGAATGTCCCACCCATCTCAAGAAGCAGAGGAAAGGACTTTCTGTATGTTGGTCAGATGATACAGAGAGTGAACAAGAAAGTGATTCTGACAGAGATGTGAATGCACTCACTGGGAGATTTGAATCTGATGAAGATTCAAGTGATATTGATATCACTTTTGATGAGCTTGCTATATCCTATAGAGAACTATGCATCAAAAGTGAGAAGATTCTTCAGCAAGAAGCTCAACTGAAGAAGATCATTGCAAATCTGGAGGCTGAGAAGGAGGCACATGAAGAGGAGAGCTCTGAGCTTAAAGGAGAAATCGGTTTTCTGAACTCTAAACTGGAAAACATGACAAAATCAATAAAGATGCTGAATAAAGGCTCAGATATGCTTGATGAGGTGCTACAGCTTGGGAAGAATGTTGGAAACCAGAGAGGACTTGGATTTAATCATAAATCTGCTGGCAGAACAACCATGACAGAATTTGTTCCTGCCAAAAACAGCACTGGAGCCACGATGTCACAACATCGGTCTCGACATCATGAAACGCAGCAGAAAAAGAGCAAAAGAAAGAAGTGGAGGTGTCACTACTGTGGCAAGTATGGTCACATAAAGCCCTTTTGCTATCATCTACATGGCTATCCACATCATGGAACTCAAAGTAGCAGCAGCGGAAGGAAGATGATGTGGGTTCCAAAACACAAGATTGTTAGTCTTGTTGTTCATACTTCACTTAGAGCATCAGCTAAGGAAGATTGGTACCTAGATAGCGGCTGTTCCAGACACATGACAGGAGTTAAAGAATTCCTGGTGAACATTGAACCCTGCTCCACTAGCTATGTGACATTTGGAGATGGCTCTAAAGGAAAGATCACTGGAATGGGAAAGCTAGTCCATGATGGACTTCCTAGTCTGAACAAAGTACTGCTGGTGAAGGGACTAACTGCAAACTTGATCAGCATCAGTCAGTTGTGTGATGAAGGATTCAATGTAAACTTCACAAAGTCAGAATGCTTGGTGACAAATGAGAAGAGTGAAGTTCTAATGAAGGGCAGCAGATCAAAGGACAACTGTTACCTATGGACACCTCAAGAAACCAGTTACTCCTCCACATGTCTATCCTCCAAAGAAGATGAAGTCAAAATATGGCATCAAAGATTTGGACATCTGCACTTAAGAGGCATGAAGAAAATCATTGACAAAGGTGCTGTTAGAGGCATTCCCAATCTGAAAATAGAAGAAGGCAGAATCTGTGGTGAATGTCAGATTGGAAAGCAAGTCAAGATGTCCCACCAGAAGCTTCAACATCAGACCACTTCCAGGGTGCTGGAACTACTTCACATGGACTTGATGGGGCCTATGCAAGTTGAAAGCCATGGAGGAAAGAGGTATGCCTATGTTGTTGTGGATGATTTCTCCAGATTTACCTGGGTCAACTTTATCAGAGAGAAAACAGACACCTTTGAAGTTTTCAAAGAGTTGAGTCTAAGACTTCAAAGAGAAAAAGACTGTGTCATCAAGAGAATTAGGAGTGACCATGGCAGAGAGTTTGAAAACAGCAAGTTTACTGAATTCTGCACATCTGAAGGCATCACTCATGAGTTCTCTGCAGCCATCACACCACAACAAAATGGCATAGTTGAAAGGAAAAACAGGACTTTGCAAGAAGCTGCTAGGGTCATGCTTCATGCCAAAGAACTTCCCTATAATCTCTGGGCTGAAGCCATGAACACAACATGCTATATCCACAACAGAGTCACACTTAGAAGAGGGACTCCAACCACACTGTATGAAATCTGGAAAGGGAGGAAGCCAACTGTCAAGCACTTCCACATCTTTGGAAGTCCATGTTACATCTTGGCAGATAGAAAGCAAAGGAGAAAGATGGATCCCAAGAGTGATGCAGGAATATTCCTGGGATACTCCACAAACAGCAGAGCATATAGAGTATTCAATTCCAGAACCAGAACTGTGATGGAATCCATCAATGTGGTTGTTGATGATCTAACTCCAGCAAGAAAGAAGGATGTCGAAGAAGATGTCAAAACATCGGGAGACAATGTAGCAGATACAGCTAAAAGTGCAGAAAATGCAGAAAACTCTGATTCTGCTACAGATGAACCAAACATCAATCAACCTGACAAGAGTCCCTCCATTAGAATCCAGAAGATGCACCCCAAGGAGCTGATTATAGGAGATCCAAACAGAGGAGTCACTACAAGATCAAGGGAGATTGAGATTGTCTCCAATTCATGCTTTGTCTCCAAAACTGAGCCAAAGAATGTGAAAGAGGCACTGACTGATGAGTTCTGGATCAATGCTATGCAAGAAGAATTGGGGCAATTCAAAAGGAATGAAGTTTGGGAGCTAGTTCCTAGACCCGAGGGAACTAATGTGATTGGCACCAAGTGGATCTTCAAGAACAAAACCAATGAAGAAGGTGTTATAACCAGAAACAAGGCCAGACTTGTTGCTCAAGGCTACACTCAGATTGAAGGTGTAGACTTTGATGAAACTTTCGCTCCTGTTGCTAGACTTGAGTCCATCATATTGTTACTTGGTGTAGCTTGCATCCTCAAATTCAAGCTGTACCAGATGGATGTGAAGAGCGCGTTTCTGAATGGATACTTGAATGAAGAAGTCTATGTGGAGCAGCCAAAGGGATTTGTAGATCCAACTCATCCAGATCATGTATACAGGCTCAAGAAGGCTCTCTATGGATTGAAGCAAGCTCCAAGAGCTTGGTATGAAAGGCTAACAGAGTTCCTTACTCAGCAAGGGTATAGGAAAGGAGGAATTGACAAGACTCTCTTTGTCAAACAAGATGCTGAAAACTTGATGATAGCACAGATATATGTTGATGACATTGTGTTTGGAGGGATGTCGAATGAGATGCTTCGACATTTTGTCCAACAGATGCAATCTGAATTTGAGATGAGTCTTGTTGGAGAGCTGACTTATTTTCTGGGACTCCAAGTGAAGCAGATGGAAGACTCCATATTCCTCTCACAAAGCAAGTTTGCAAAGAACATTGTCAAGAAGTTTGGGATGGAAAATGCCAGCCATAAAAGAACACCTGCACCTACTCACTTGAAGCTGTCAAAGGATGAAGCTGGCACCAGTGTTGATCAAAGTCTGTACAGAAGCATGATTGGAAGTTTACTATATTTAACAGCAAGCAGACCTGACATCACCTTTGTAGTAGGTGTTTGTGCAAGATATCAAGCCAATCCCAAGATAAGTCACTTGAATCAAGTAAAGAGAATTCTGAAATATGTAAATGGCACCAGTGACTATGGGATTATGTACTGTCATTGTTCAGATTCAATGCTGGTTGGATATTGTGATGCTGATTGGGCTGGAAGTGCAGATGACAGAAAAAGCACTTCTGGTGGATGTTTCTATTTGGGAAACAATCTTATTTCATGGTTCAGCAAGAAGCAGAACTGTGTGTCCCTATCTACTGCAGAAGCAGAGTATATTGCAGCAGGAAGCAGCTGTTCACAACTAGTTTGGATGAAGCAGATGCTGAAGGAGTACAATGTCGAACAAGATGTCATGACATTGTACTGTGACAACATGAGTGCTATCAATATTTCTAAAAATCCTGTTCAACACAGCAGAACCAAGCACATTGACATTAGACATCACTATATTAGAGATCTTGTTGATGATAAAGTTATCACACTGAAGCATGTTGCCACTGAGGAACAAGTAGCAGATATTTTCACAAAGGCATTGGATGCAAATCAGTTTGAAAAACTGAGGGGCAAGCTGGGCATTTGCCTGCTAGAAGAGTTATAGCAATTACTTCTATCTGAACGTGCTCAAACGTCAATTGCACGTTCACTACTGGGCCAAAACAAATTCAACCTTCGTTTCACACGACCCTCTACATTCCTCATTCAAACTTGCATTTTCGTGGCAATCTCGTTTTCATCAGCATTCCCCAACACTTTTCAGATATTCACGAAACCACTCCAAAAGCTCTGCTTCTCCATGGCTACCTCACCAAAAGAAACCTCATCCCCTGTTTCACCCTCTGTACCATCATCTCCATCATCCACCAAAACTCCATCAAACCAGGAACAACCCGAATTCAATATCCAACCCATACAAATGATTCCTGGTCCAGGCCCTGTTCCTGAGAAACTGGTCCCTAAAAGACAACAGGGAGTAAAGATTTCTGAAAACCCTAGCTTTGCAACAAGCCCTAGGGAAGTAGACACTGAGATGGATAAGAAGATCCGCAGTCTTGTGAATAGCATTTTGAAAAATGCTTCTGTGCCTGATGCTGATAAAGATGTTCCAACATCTTCCACCCCAAATGCTGAAGTCCTCCCTTCACCCAGTGAAGAGGAATCAACAGAGGAAGAGGATCAAGCCACAGAGGAGACCCCTGCACCAAGGGCACCAGAACCTGCTCCAGGTGACCTCATTGACCTAGAAGAAGTAGAATCTGATGAGGAACCCATTACCAAAAAGTTGGCACCTGGCATTGCAGAAAGATTACAAAGCAGAAAGGGAAAAACCCCCATTACTAGGTCTGGACGTATCAAAACTATTGCACAGAAGAAGAGCACACCAATCACTCCTACCACATCCAGATGGAGCAAAGTTGCAATCCCGTCCAAGAAGAGGAAAGAAATTTCCTCATCTGATTCTGATGATGATGTCGAACTAGATGTTCCCGACATCAAGAGAGCCAAGAAATCAGGGAAAAAGGTGCCTGGAAATGTCCCTGATGCTCCATTGGACAACATTTCATTCCACTCCATTGGCAATGTTGAAAGGTGGAAATTTGTATATCAACGCAGACTTGCTTTAGAAAGAGAACTGGGAAGAGATGCCTTGGATTGCAAGGAGATCGTGGACCTCATCAAGGCTGCTGGACTGCTGAAAACTGTCACCAAGTTGGGAGATTGTTATGAATGTCTAGTCAGGGAATTCATTGTCAACATTCCCTCTGACATAACAAACAGAAAGAGTGATGAGTATCAGAAAGTGTTTGTCAGAGGAAAAGGTATTAGATTCTCCCCTGCTGTAATCAACAAGTATCTGGGCAGACCAACTGAAGGAGTGGTGGATATTGCTGTTTCTGAGCATCAAATTGCCAAGGAAATCACTGCCAAGCAAGTCCAGCATTGGCCAAAGAAAGGGAAGCTTTCTGCAGGGAAGCTAAGTGTGAAGTATGCAATCCTGCATAGGATTGGGACTGCAAACTGGGTACCCACCAATCATACTTCCACTGTTGCCACAGGTTTGGGAAAATTTCTATATGCTGTTGGAACCAAGTCCAAATTTAATTTTGGAAACTATATTTTTGATCAAACTATTAAGCATTCAGAATCTTTTGCTGTCAAATTACCCATTGCCTTCCCAACTGTATTGTGTGGCATTATGTTGAGTCAACATCCCAATATTTTAAACAACATTGACTCTGTGAAGAAGAGAGAATCTCCTCTATCCCTGCATTACAAACTGTTTGAGGGGACACATGTCCCAGACATTGTCTCGACATCAGGGAAAGCTGCTGCTTCAGGTGCTGTGTCCAAGGATGATTTGATTACTGAACTCAAGGACACATGCAAAGTGCTGGAGGCAACCATCAAAGCCAACACAGAGAAGAAAATGGAGCTGGAACGCCTGATAAAAGACTCTCAGACAATGGCATTGATGATGGAGAAGCAGCTGAGGAAGAAGAAGATGCAGCAGAGGATACAGAGTCAGATGATGATTCTGATGCCACCCCATGACCATCAGACCTTTATTTTTTTGCTTTTGGGGCATGTCCCTTTGAACAATTGATTGTTATTGGTCTGTAATAATTGCACATTAATTTCATGCATTCTACTTTTGCCAAATTCTGTCTAAAAAGGGGGAGTAGTAGGATATTAGGAATTAGGATATTATGCATGATTTATGATTTTGAGGGGGAGTAGTATTTATACTGCTGCTGCTGATGATGATTGAAACTAGTAGCTGTTAGAAGATTAGCAGAATATTCACTTCACAACAGCAAGAGCATGGAGACAGGGGGAGCAGAAAGCTGATGTCACGTGAGATGTCTTGACATCCTGGAAAAGACTTGTAGATTTGCAACTTGCAGAATCTTGCTGTCACCACTACAGATACTGCTGTGCTTGATTACTCTGATAATGAAAGTTGCTGATCCCACTTGCATGATTGCTCGTACCTGCTCAGGAAGTGTCTAAGTATGTTTTAGACAAAATTTGCCAAAGGGGGAGATTGTTAGTGCTTAGCTTTACTCAGTTTTAAAAGATTGGCTAAAATTTTGTTAAAACATAAGCACTTAGACAATGAAGGAAAGCTGGAGTTGCTGCACATGATGTCCAACATTATGTCAAGGAATCAGATTGGGCTGCACAATGCACAAGGCAAGATAAAATGTCAAATGAAGAATTGAAGCTGCAGGATCCACGATGTCGGATACAATGTCCAAGACATCCTGCCCGCAAATACTGGACACATAAATCTGTTATATCTTTAACAGATTAATGTGCAGTCAGCAACAGATTAGGCGCTATATCTTTAGGAACGAATTAAAAGATAATTAAAGTTTGAATTACAAACTTGAATAGTTTCGTTCAGGGATTAGAGATTGAAGATAAAAACTAAAAGATAAAACTTTATCTTTTAGATCTTTAAGTGCAGATTTTTCAGGAGAATGATAGATCTCATCCAGCGCAAGTTGTTGCAGCCCAGATACGTACACTGCTATATAAACATGAAGGCTGCACGGGTTCTGTACCAAGTCAGAGATTGAAGAGTTATTTTGTGAGTTTTGTGACTTGAGTGTTTTTGTGAGCCACCTTGATGTTACCCTAACATCAAGTGTTGGACCTGAGTGTGTAGAGTTGATCTCTATTGTTCAGAGAGCAATCTCTGGTGTGTCTTTGATTTGTTTGTAAACACAGGTGAGTGATTGAGAGGGAGTGAGAGGGGTTCTCTTATCTAAGAGTGGCTCTTAGGTAGAAGTTGCACGGGTAGTGGTTAGGTGAGAAGGTTGTATACAGTGGCTGTTAGATCTTCGAACTAATACTATTTTAGTGGATTTCCTCCCTGGCTTGGTAGCCCCCAGATGTAGGTGACGTTGCACCGAACTGGGTTAATAATTCTCTTGTGTTATTTACTTGTTTAATCTGTTCATACGGTCATATACAATCTGCATGTTCTGAAGCGCGATGTCGTGACATCCTGTACGACATCTGTCCCCAGAATCAGAATTTCACCCATCTTGTTACCTTTTTTCTTCACCATTTCAATGTCCCCTTGGATGATGAACCTTTTGTCAAATTCAAACGTTCCTTTTCTATTGGTGGCGGTGCTGTCACATCTATTGGGTACCAGAAAGACATGGATGGTTAGTGGGTTCACAAGCAAGACATGCCTCTCCCTATTCCTGACGAGCGTACACCATCTCCACCACCGCATCGGGATGCCTCTTCTTCTCTCGTGACTGAAGTTCTCACGGAGCTCCATGATCTTTAAGCATTTGTTGGTGAGCATTTTGATGTGATGAATACCCGTATCACTAGGCTTGAAGATAATATGAGTTTTATCCGGCGTTGCTTTGATCCACCAGCATATTCTTAGTTATTTTCTCATATTTACATCCTTAGTTTTACGAATAATTTTATGCTTGTATTTTGGCTTTAGGTACTTGGTACTTTGGTAAACGTTTTGTTATTTTGTTCTTGCTTGCTTTTTATCTTGGATATTTAGTTTGTGGTTGGTTTTGTTTGGATCTTTTAGCATTTGATTGGCTTTTGCCTTGGATGTTTAGACTTGCTTGACTTATGCTATGGCTTGATTCAATTTGTGGTTGTTTTATAATTTTATGGATAGGTTAGGATCTTAATTTTGTTCTTTTCTCTAGATGTTTTTTGTTTTTTGATGTTGCCAAAGGGTGAGAGAACCTAAGGGTAGAACTTATCATCAAATTAGGCCATCAATTCCAGTCTTAAGGGGGAGTAAGGATGAGAACACTCATTACAAATTGTGTATTGTTTATCTTGATTTCAGATTATTGTCATCATCAAAAAGAGGGAGATTGTAGAAGCATATGTTTGTATAAAGCTTTTGATGATGCCAAGAATAAAGCAATTCAAGATTGATCAAGTCAAGAATCAAGATTTCAAGAGAAACAATAAATAATTAGTCCAAAGTGTGTTAAAAGAACTCCTTAAATGAGATTACAAAGGTTTGGCCTTAGGTTAACCCTTTAAAATATTTTACAAAGGTTTAAAGTGAAACTCTGTTTTTGAAATAAATGTTTTTCTCTTTGGTAATCGACAACCAGAGGATGCAATCGATTACCAGAAGCCAAATGAGTTTTAAAATAGTTTATAAATATTTGAATTTCAATTTTAAATTGTGTAATCGATTACCAGAAGATAAAAACTATTTTAAATAGCTTTTAAGAAATTTTGAATTTAAATTTCAAAAGTTGTAATCGATTACAACAGTGGTGTAATCGATTACCAGACGCAAAATTTTGAATTTCAAGTCTGAAGAGTCATAACTCTTCATAAACCAACTGTGTAATTGATTACCACATATTTGTAATCGATTACCAGTGAGAAAATTTTAAAAATAACTCCCAAAAGTCACAACTATTCAAAAGATTTTGAATGGCCACCAAAGGCCTATAAATAGGTGACTTGGGTTCGAATTTCCTCAGAGTTTTTCAATACAAAATTATCATATCCTCTCACAGAAAGCCTTGGCCAAACATTTGCAAAATCTATAAGGATTGTTACATGATCTTAAACTTGTAATATTCTTCTCTTCGAGAGAGATATAATCTTCCTACTCAAAGCAAAAGATTGTTGTTGAAGAGACTGTGAGTCTCTTGAGTTGTAATGATTTCTAAACACAAGGGAAGGGTATCCATGTGGGGTTCAGACTTTATAAAAGGATTTTAATAGATAGTGGAAGTCTCAAGCGAGTTGCTTGGGGACTGGACATAGGCACAGGACGTGGTCAAATCAGTATAAAAATTGAGTTTGCATTCTCTCTTTCCTTAAACTTCTTTAATTTATTGTAGTTTATTTTTGCTTTGAAGAAGTTTGATTTGAATTGTTCTTTACTTAATTCATATTAAGGGTGCATATTCTAATTCAAGGGAGAATTAAACTTTATTAGGGGAAAGTTTTTAAACTCAATTCACCCCCCTCTTAAGTTACTGAGGTCACTTGTCTAACAATCACAACATGGGTTTCTCCCTCCTTCTTATTCCCTTCACTCATCCTAGGTCTTCTATTTCTAGAACTCGCAGTAGCAGCATAATCAAATTTCCCTCTTCTCAGACCCACTTCAATCCTTTTGCCAGCAAACACTAAATCTGCAAAACTTGAAGGCATGTAACCTACCATCTTCTCATAGTAAAACACTAGCAATGTTTCCACTATCATTGTTATCATCTCTCTCTCCATCATCGGGAGTGCTACATGAGCTGCCAAATCTCTCCACCTTTGAGTGTATTCTTTGAAAGATTCATTGACTTTCTTGCATATATTCTGTAGTTGCATTCTATCTAGAGCCATATCAGAGTTATACTGATATTGCCTAATGAAAGCGGTCATTAGGAATGTACTTGGGAAGGTTCCAGGTTAGCATACCAGGTAATAGCTGCCCCAGCAAGACTTTCTTGGAAGAAATGCATAAAAAACTTTTCATGTTTCGCATATGCCCCCATCTTACTACAATACATTTTCTTCAAGTGATTCTTTGGGCAAGTGGTTCCCCTGTACTTATCAAAATATGACACCTTGAACTTTGGAGGAATAACCACATCGGGTACCAAGCACAACTTTGCTATGTTAGCAAAGGCAAAATTTCCTCCTCCTTCAATGGCACATAGCCTCTCCTCCATATGCTCTAACCTTTCCTCCTCAAGTACTACAGATGACCTCTCTCCCCTTAAAAAAATGTAAGGATTGTGATAACGGGCGACATTGAGATATTCCGGGAGCATTCAGCACAGGGATGCCAGAAAATGCCTGCCCTTCAATGGTATATCCTAGATAAACCCTGGACCCAACTAGAGTATGGTCTTGGGGAACTTCATGGGCTGAGAAACATATGCATGATCAAATTGGGGTTGTTGATTCTAAATGAGTACGATTGCAAAATTACTGATATTCTCACCAGAATCATATACAATAGTGGGCGGTGTATAATTAGGAGGCAACCCATATTCATTTTTCACTGCCTTGCCTCCTTGATCTACTACATATGAGATTGGATGATTCACTTGATTGAAACCGGGTGGATGAATCGGGTCCATCTCAGTAGCAATACTCGTAGCAATAATTGTAGTAGTGTTATCCTTCATCATCTTCCTCATGCTCATCATTATTTCCATCATCGTTGTCATTTGTTCCTTCATGGCCTCCATATCGGCCTTCATTTGTTCCTGTACTTCATCAATTTCACTCATTATTCTAGCCTTGGCATGAGTCTGGTAAGGGTGTTGTAAAGCACAATCTTTCTCTTTGGTTACAATGATTACGATTCTGATTTCAAGGAAAGGATGCAATAAGCAATGCAACCACAATGGAAAGACACACAAGCATGAATGCATGTGAATGATACATTGTTGAAGTATTGCAAATTTTACACAAGACATTCAATAGAACATAGGGTCAAATCAACTCTAATTTTCATTAAATCTCGTCAGAGTCAAAGTGCAATTGGAAATAAAACATGGACACATCAACGATTCCTAATTTTGTAAGTTATTAGCTCAACCATGTGTTGGTAATAGTCAAAGAAGCTATGTATACTCGACCCATCTTCTGCCCCAACTTTTGCAAGCTGGTTACTTCCATACTTTGACCTTGACTTGATAAAATTCTTTTTCTTAAAAGACTGCACTTGGTTTGACCCTATGTTCGTAGGAATAGAAATTTTGATCGTCAATATTTCTCCAACCTATCATAGAGGAGATACGATGAATGATCAGGCATAGTTATGTTTTGCATGACAAATGTATTTATCAAAATGACACAAGAAGCCTGAAAGACCAACCTTTTTCTTGTTAACAATGCATTGGTTACCATGTTCATGTGATTTCAATTATTTTCGAGAGAAAGGATTGTATAACCCCAACATGGTTTGTTTATAGCTATTACCAACACATGAAACTAAAATTACAATGTAAACTTTCACACTTCATTGTGGCTTTTGGCAATGAAGAAGGGAATGCAAGGCATGAGCAACTTTACGACAAGATTATGCATAACATGAGAACGATGATAATAGAATGTATGCAATTGGCTGAACAAAAACATGCTAAATGAATATGTATGACAATGTAATAACTTACGCAACTGCAATGCATGAATATGATAAATGATAAATGCAGGAATGATATGTCCATTATGAAGCCATGAAGAGATGCATGATGCGATCAACGAAACTAGACATGGTGAGTTTTCCCTATGTCCTGAATTCAGGAACCTATTGGAAAGGATCCAAAAGTTCACTATCTAGTGACAACTCCTAAGGGTAGTTTCATGTAACCTTATTGGCCTCTGGAGATATCATCTTCTTAGGTAACAACACTATGGCGATATGGACTACTAGTGACAATGCATCACCAAAAGAGGAAAACTCTAGATGAGACTTCACTATTATCAAGCAAGTCAAAGACCCAACATAATCACAGATCAATCTCCATTCCTTATGGCTCACACAGACCCGGGTATAGGGCCCAATATATCAAAGTGTGTGCAAAAAGTGTAGGTGTCATGTGTGAACATAGTAACCAAAGAATTAACCAACCCTACCATCCAAGCAAACAAAAAATTCCCAGGTAGATTGTAACATCCCATTTTTTTCGTAAATAAATTTAAAAAGTTGTTTAGTAAAAATAAATAAATAAATAAAGAGAAAATAATAGGCTGAGTACCCTAGGTATAAATAGTTATGTTAAGTCAGGTGTCTCCTCTTCGCCTCATTTTTGTTTTTTTCTTTTCTCCTCTCAAAACCCTCTCTTTTTCCCGCAGACCACCAAACCTGTCTCAGAAAAACAACGATCTCGGACTCATTCACCGTTGGATCGTCATAAAATTTAAGTACCAGGTTTGTAATCCAATTACGAGAATTCTCGCCGTTGGGAATTTATATATCATGTTTGATATGAGAGAAATACGTTTCGCATCGTAGCCTTTTCCTTTCCCGTAGAAACCCAAAACGGTCTCAGTAAAACTATGATCCCGGTTTCGTTAACCGTTGGATTTTCATGAAATTTTGATATGTCGTTCATGATTCAGTTCCGCAAACCTTCACCATTGGGATTTTTGAGATAGTATTGATGGAGAGAGAAAAAGGAATCTCACGAAGTTAGTACAAGTGGAGGCTTCAATCCCTTCTCTGTCTCTCTGACGTTTGGGAACTCTATCGGAACAGTCAGAGGAAAAAATTGGAGGAATCTCAGGGAACCGCTAGAGATGCTGCTATCGCTGTCTGAAGACACGTGAGCCCGCTTAGAGGTAAGTGATGAGTTATTCACAATTGGGGATTAGTGAGAATATGCGTAGGGATCCTTAGAGGGTCAAATTGGGGTTTATTTTTGGGATGCTTTATTATATTGAAATTCTTCTCGTATGATTATGTGAAATTATGTGAGGAATTTTTACTCCCCATGGATTAAGAAATATTCTTGTATAATTTGTTGTGCTTTGAATAATATTAGTGTAATAAATAGTTATATAGAATTATGAAATTATGATTGGAATTGTATATAAGTGATAAATCGAATATATGATGAATTATAGAATAACATATTACTTTCATATTATAATATTGTTATGGAGATTGAATATAAGTGCAAAGTTGAATGTGATAAATTATGAGAAACACATAAATATAAGATGGTTGATTGTGACATTAATTGCGTTGTGAGCTGTGAATTATATAATAACTCAACCAGTGTTTATATTGAGAAAAATGTTTATGCACAGTGTTAGATAAAAAGTGTAGGTTCCTAGTTAGGAACTAGTGTTAAATTGTAGCGTAATATGTTGTATGGTTTAAAACACGAGTTTGAGGTCGTGGGTATTGTATAATTCATGAGCAATGTCGGTGAATGAAATATGTGATGAATTATGGAATGACATGTTGTTTTGAGATCACAATATTGTTATTGAGATTGAGTAAAAGTGTAAAGTATAACAGGTGTTGAATTGTGAGATACGTGAAAACATGTGATGGTGGATTGTGACATTATGAGATGTGAAATTGTGAATGAGTTTTTGTTGTGAATAAGTGTGTGATTAACTCTTGATGTGACATTATTTGTGTTGTAAGCTGTGAATTGTACAATAACCCGACCAGTGTTATCTTGAGAAAAGTGTAAATGCGTAGTGTTAAAGAGAAAGTGTAGGTTTCCTATTTAGGAACCAGTGTTAAAGAGAAAGTGTAGGTTTCCTTTTTAGGAACCAGTGTTAAATTGTAGCGCAATATGTTGTACGTGTTTAAAACACGAGTGTGAGGTCGTGGGTATTGTATAATTCACGAGCAATGTCTGTGTGCTAAAATGATTTTAGGGGTTGGACCTGAATCAGGAGGAAGAGGCTCTGACGGACTCTTTGGAGTGTAGGCCTTGGGGGTCACTGGGTTTGATTGCTCCTTTAAGCCTATGTTGATCTCATATGGTTGGAGCATTCTCGCAAAACATGTTGGACCTTGTGACCTCAATAATCTTAAGAGGGATAGGCTTAGAATGCAGAAGAAGCAACAACAATCAATTTAACACTGTTCTTTAAACATGCAATACACAATTGATTGCAACAAAATAAATAAGATAAGGGAAGAGAGAATGCAAACACAATTTTATACTGGTTCAACCACTTCCCGTGCCTACATCCAGTACTCAAGCAACCCACTTGAGATTTCCACTAGCTTTGTAAAATCCTTTACAAAGTCTGAACCACATAGGGACAACCCATCCCTTGTGTTCAAATGCTTTACAACAAGAGACTTACAGTCTCTTAACCAATCTCATTGAATAAGAAGAATGGAAGAAGAATTCTCTCTTCAAGAGAAGAATATTACAATGAAGATCATGTAAAAATCCTTATAGATTTTGCAAGTATTTGGTCAAGGATTTCTTTTGAGAGAGCATTTGACAACGAAGTTCTTTTGGAATCTCTCTCATTGTCTTTTGAGAGGATAAGACATTTTTGCCAAGCAAAACTCTCTCTTCAATTTCGTCTCAAGTCACACATATATATAGCCCTTTGATGGCCATTCAAAATCCAAATGATAAGATGTGACTGTTGGCGATATTCCTTGAAAATCCTCTCTGGTAATCGATTACAGAATTAGTGTAATCGATTACACAGTTGTTTTTCAACAGTTGTGACCCTTCATTTAAAATTTGAATTTCCAACGTTCAAAGTCTCTAGTAATCGATTACATATGATGTGTAATTGATTACACACTTTCAAACCATTGGTAATCGATTACATGTATTGATAATCGATTACATGTGCCTTGAATGACTTGAAACCTTTCATTGTGAGGCAAGGCTTGATCTTGAAGAAATCTTGAATCAAGGCTTTGTTTGTTGAAACAATCTTGTATTAATCTTGAAGCAAAATGAGCCTTGTTTGATTCTTCTTTTGACATCATCAAAATCATGTATACATACATTCACATTCTCCCCCTTTTTGATGATGACAAACACGTGATTTCTTCTCAACACCATCAAAGCTTGCATGATTTACATTCTCCCCCTTTCTCAAGCAAATTCTTAATTCTTCTAGACATCATCAAAATCTTCATGATTTACATTCTCCCCCTTTTTGATGATGACAACCACCTGCAGGTTAGGAGCAACAACAAAGAAAAAATATCTATTTGCATATAGTTTACTCCCCCTTGGTTTTGCAATGATTGCTTATATGAGACAGTTGAAGATTTCATATTTTTCATATGTAAACAAATTGTCTCATAAACAATAGATACTTTTTCTTACTATTTTATCTTTTATCTTTCTCTCCCCCTTTGTCAACATCAAAAATAAATCATGAATAGAGAGGAGAAAGATGTTACCACTTTTTGCAATGTATGAGAATCAAGTGATACCAAAAGGCATTAAAAACAATCATTCAATATTAATCAAGCAAAAACAAGTACAATAACACATCAATCAAACACAATCAAATACAATCAATCATCAAATATTTCAAATCAAATTAATTAAATTGACAATCAACTAACTATACACAATAATTTCTATTAAAAAAAATTCAAAATTCAAATTTCAAATTTTAAATTTTAAATTCCAACTTCCAACTTCAACTTTTAGTAACTTCCCCTTCCAACTTCCAACCTGCATTTTCAACTTTCAACTTCCAATAACTTTCATTTCCAACTTCCAACTTCCAATAACTTTCATTTCCAACTTCCAACTTCCACTTCCAACTTTTAACTTTCATTTTTAACTTTCAACTTCCAATAACTTCTACTTCCAACTTCCAACTTCCAAATTTTAATTTCAAATTTCAAATTTTAATTTTCAATTTTCAAATTTAACTTTTCAATTTTCAATTTCAAATTTCAAATTTCAATTTCAAAATTTACTTTTCTAAATTTGAAATAGTTTTCTTAAAACATGAAAATAATTTGAAAAGTTTAATAAATTCTTTAAAAACAATCAAAAACCCAATCAGGAACAAACATCAAAGACAATGCAATCAAACACAATAAAAAATACAATCAATCAATCATCAAACACAGTCAATCAAATTCAATCACAATCATCAAGAACAGTCTAAACTCAAGTAGAAAACAAGCATCAAAAGTAATCAATCAAAGACAAGTGACCTGTTGGTATCATTTGATATTACTTGTTGGGGTTGTTGATCAAGTGGCCTTTGTTTGTTGTCTCCATATATCACATATTCACTTTTCTTGGGGAGAAATGTAGCCTTCGTTTGATGTCTCCATAAATCACATATTCATTTATCTTGGAGAGAAATATGAATAAACTTTGATGCATGCCATGTGTTTGGAGAAATTGCTATCAATGTATCGACTTTGCTCTTCTCCATTTTCATAGTCTTTCATCATGATATCCAGACTTATGATTTTCTTCTCTGAATCACTTGAATAATTTATGACATTATCTTCCCAAGTGATATATCCTTTCTTTTCTTTCTTCTCTTTGAAATTCATCTTGTCGGATTTTTCCATTCTTCTTTTAAACACAGGACAATTGAATCTCATGTGCCCAAGTTGATCGCACTCAACATTTTGGGGCTAAAGATGAACCTTCTTCTTTCTTCTTTCATCATCCTCTTCTTTCCTCTCTAGTTTTTTTTATGTAGTTGCATTTCTCTCTACCATTGTAGGAATAAATGAATCAAATTCAATGGCTTCCCATATCTTTAGATCTATGGCTTCTATAAAGATTTGCATTCAGGTTTTCCAATAATGATAACCCTCACCATTGAACATAAGAGCCTATTGATAGAATTTTCCTCAAAAAATGGAAATTTGGATGAGGCCATATCTATTCTTGAAGTTTTTAAACATTATACAAGAATCCCGCCCTGATACCACTTGTTGGACCTTGTGGCCTCAATAATCTTAAGAGGGATAGGCTTAGAATGCAGAAGAAGCAACAACAATCAATTTAACAATGTTCTTTAAACATGCAAGACACAATTGATTGCAACAAAATAAATAAGATAAGGGAAGAGAGAATGCAAACACAATTTTATACTGGTTTAGCCATTTCCCGTGCCTACGTCCAGTACTCAAGCAACCCACTTGAGATTTCCACTAGCTTTGTAAAATCCTTTACAAAGTCTGAACCACACAGGGACAACCCATCCCTTGTGTTCAGATACTTTACAACAAGAGACTTACAGTCTCTTAACCAATCTCATTGAATAAGAAGAATGGAAGAAGAATTCTCTCTTCAAGAGAAGAATATTACAATGAAGATCATGTAAAAATCCTTATAGATTTTGCAAGTATTTGGTCAAGGATTTCTTTTGAGAAAGCATTTGACAATGAAGTTCTTTTGGAATCTCTCTCATTGTCTTTTGAGAGGATAAGACATTTTTGCCAAGCAAAACTCTCTCTTCAATTTCGTCCCAAGTCACACATATATATAACCCTTTGATGGCCATTCAAAATCCAAATGATAAGATGTGACTGTTAGCAATATTCCTTGAAAATCCTCTCTGGTAATCGATTATAGAATTAGTGTAATAGATTACACAGTTGTTTTTCAACAGTTGTGACCCTTCTTTTAAAATTTTAATTTCCAATGTTTAGAGTCTCTGGTAATCGATTACATATGATGTGTAATCGATTACACACTTTCAAACCATTGGTAATCGATTACATGTATTGGTAATTGATTACATGTGCCTCGCATGACTTGAAACCTTTCATTGTGAGGCAAGGCTTGATCTTGAAAAAATCTTGAATCAAGGCTTTGTTTGTTGAAACAATCTCGTATTAATCTTGAAGCAAAATGAGCCTTGTTTGATTCTTCTTTTGACATCATCAAAATCATGTATACATACATTCACAAAACATAGTGACCTTGACTGATCTCCCTATGATCTTACTTAGTGAGAGTGACCTGACAAACCCATTGTGTGGTGTGTCTTGTTATATACTCCTAAGCGCCCAGGGTGGTTTTTCACTAACATGGTACCACATTGCATATAGGCTTGAGTCTTAGCATAACTATCTCATACGCTTGCTAATTGTTTATTATCAAATTGATATGTTATTATGTCTTGATCAGAGCATGTGATTCTTGTGTAATGTGATTGATGACTGAAAAGTGTGATTGATGGATGAAAAGTGAACTTTGAATGACAAAGTGGCAGAATTACGTGAGTTACGTGTAAGTAAGTTTTATTTGGTTTATATGATATGTATATTTAGTTGTCTTGCTTCTCTATTAATTAGGAATGTGATAAATCACTCCCTGTGTGTTGTTTGTGTTTGGATCCTATGATGATCTTGAACTTTGTGTTCGGGGGAGTAGATGACTAGGTGAATTGCTTTAAGGAACCTTGTGTTGAAGGACGTCAAGACACAACGCTATAATAGGATGTGGCATTGGGGTATAGGGTTTTATATTAATTGTATAAAGTCTTAGGCGGCCTTATTTGAGTCGAGATGACTTTATTATTTATTTGGACAAGTTTGAATATGATGTAGAAGAAAGTGAATGTGAGCCTTTTATCCCTTTGAAAGGCTTGTATTTAAAAATGTTTAAAAAAAATACTTTTAATTAATATTTGAATTTTTATTCTTTTGTTAGTATATATGTGAGGGGTAGAGGGTGTCACATATATACAACAAGTACATCACATGTCGTCTACCCCAGGGTTCAATGGCACAAATTATTTCTAACTACGAAGGTAATAGATTCAAAGATACATATCAAGAGGTAACAACATGGCAAAGGTTATATACAAGTATGAACAAAACAAAGGATAAAAGAGAAAATGGAACATAAATAAAGAACTGTAGCGGAATGAAACGATCATGAACGTGAGCATAACATAAGGATAAAGGAGAAAAGAGAACATAAATAAAGAAAAAGTCACGATAAAATTGCACACTAATCAAATGACTTAACTCTCTAACGAGTTCCCAGTGGAGTCGTCATCTATCGCAACCTATCTCACCATCGGACGATGGAAGAAAATAAGATAAAAAGCACGTCCGTCTACTAGGGAAAAAATGATGGGAGTCGCCACCAACGTTTATTCGAGGAAAATGTTAGAAAACCAAAAAAAGGACTGTGAATTTTGAAAATAAGGATTCAGGAGTTGTTTACGCATAGGGAAGGTATTAACATTCCATGCGCCCGTCACAAGGGATGACAACCTTTAATCGAGAATGGAAAATGTGACTTCAAAATTATTTATTTTCCCAAGAGCGGTGAATTGCTTTTCTTTTATTACATTATTTTTATTAATTTTTTTTTCGAATCAACAAGGGTGTTGCCCTTGCTCCTACGTATCCCCAGGTGCAATGAGAAAATTAGACCAATGTAGTTCTTTAAGTCTAAATTTTTGTGTGTTAAATTGATTTTATGTTTTTTGAAAGATTTATTTTAATTGCAAACAAAGAGTCGAAAAGGTGTTGGACCTTGAGACAATATTTTAAATTTTGAAAAGGCAGAGAGAATCATTTAGGCGTTGGACCTTGAAACAATCTCGATTGATATTTGATGAAAAGAAGTTGGGTTGTGAATTGATTTTTTGTTTCAATTTTGTTGTGTGTATTGCCTTCCGGTCTCACTAAAAAACCAATTTTCATGACATTACTGATCCGCTAGAATTAAGCCTTACGAATAAAATAAAATTACCAATGATAAGCAGAGAAGATAAATGCACACATAATATCACAGAGGACCCATAATGGTACATAGATTACATCAAAATCATAAGGAAAAAAAACTAACCGACTGTTACACAAGGTACAAGGCTAGCAAGAGAAAGGATGTAGTAATTATGTTCCTTCAATTGCCAGCCATTAAACCCTTCCCTCTGCATGGCTATTCATAGAAAAAGCCATTTGGTGCAGGCGAAGCTCGCCCGGGCGAGCTGGTTGCTTCAAGATGAAGGCATTCCATGGCCCAGGGGAACCAGATGCTGGCCTGGGCGAGCTCAGGCCTAGAATCATCTAAAAAATGGTCATTTTTTTGCCCCATTTCATGGTGGTTTTTGTTCCTGAATCTGAGAATCAAAGATCAACTTGAGCAATCAATCGACATTGCGCTGCAACTGGTTCCAAACATCGTAATTTGATTAGCAATGATCAAAACATCATATATGGATGATAAAACATTATACTCGGATGAAATTAGGGTCTGACAATCTCCTTTGGTTAGAAGCAATAGTCTTAGGGATCTAAGTTTATTTTCTTATGTGTGAAATTTTGATTTTGAAATACATATATATTTGGTGGATTTTTAGTCTCCTCAAATATCGTTATCAAATATTTGATGGACATGTCATCACTTAACTAGTGACTACGATTTTTGAAAAAAAAAAAGATTTCAAATATCAAGGAACAAAATGAAGAAAAAATTTATTATGGATCAATAACAATATTCGGGTATATATTTATCTATCTATCTATATATGTATATAATTATACAAATTTTATGGATATGTACATGCGTACAACTATGCAATCAGTACCATCTTAGAACCAATATTTCTCGAGACAAGCCTGTAATCCATAGACCATTACCATCTCTCAGATCTCCTCCAAACACGGGCAGAACTAGGATATTTTCTTAAGGGACCAAATATAAATAATAAAAATAAATTACATTCATTACCCTTAAAGTGTTGTGAAATTATATATACAAATTGTTATGAGAAGGCAATAGTTTGTCCTCAATGTGATTGCAAAGATAGTGTGCCCCATTGTTCCCCTTCCTTCCAGGCGAGTTTGCTTTGATATTTTTCATCAGCCAAGCATACAAGGTTCCATCATAAAAGTTCTGATTTTGTTGATTCCTCATTAGCTCCTGCGAAATATGTATGGAGTATATGCAGTCTCTTAGTAAATAAATCTTTGTTTCTTGATCACATAGATACAAATCCATGTTTTGTGTTTCTTTTAGGTCTCTAATAAAATAATAATTTTATTTTTTATCCTTTCAAGAAAGCATCGAGCTAGCAAAATTTATCTAGTTCAGATTAAGAAACAATCATAATTCCGGATGATCACCATCAAAATCAGAAACCAACCAACACAGAAATTAATACACTTTGAAACTATGTTCCCCAACCATTGCCCTACAAATCTATTCAAGACATCACTAATAGAATGAAAGTAATGATCACCTTTCATAAGTGTTGTCCTTGAAAATCCTGGTATTTGTTAAGGATCAAAACATATTTTAACCAAACTTAAAATATTTTATCATCCTACTTGGTTTATGAACTAACATCCACTTAGGCATATACACCTTTAGATTCAAATATAAAGAAATTAAAAAATGGGTGTAATGCTCTTAAATATAAGCAAATTTCAAGTGACCTTTTCCTATTTAACGATATTATCTCTAAAATATCTTTCATTTAATTAGAGTTTTATTTTCAAAAATCTTTTTTCTTTGTCTTATGCAATTAATTTAAATGGTATTTAGAAAATGAATTGAATTTTTTTTATTGAAACTATCAAAATTAAATAATGTTAGCTTTTTTTTTCTTAATTAGCCTAATTCAATTTGTTTCCTTATATTTAGTTCAGTTTGGAGGGAGTAGTTAATTGTGTATAAAAATACAAAGTTGACAGTTATATTTCAAATTTTATGCTTAATCACATCAATAATTATATTCTGTCAAGTTCATTTACTTTTTACATTTTATAATACTAAGTTAACCATGATAGTATAAAGAATGAAGTATCAAAGATTGCAATCAAAGAAGGAGATTGTCCATTGAATTATCATGTCTTACCCGCAATGCACCCTAGCCTAGCTGGTGCATACAAATTTTATAAGAAATCCAAGATATGGTTTCTCTTAGCTGGGGACACTGAGATTCATGAAATTACATGAATCTTGGTTAAGTGTCTAATCTTATTCATATGATAATTAAAATTATTTGTGTGGCAATAACCGATTCAAATACAATAGATGAACGCACCGAACAATATTTGCTACTTGCACATACTAACTAACTTGAATTTTTTGTTTAAGGAACATAAGTGGAGAAGTGGGTTTAGAATGAATGAAAGGAACTCAGGAAGTTACCTTATGTTATTTATAGTGTACATAGCCATATCGGTTGCATTAAGATTAAGGTACTAACATAGTTCTTTTCAAAGAACTATGTGTTTGTTGCATTTTAACTATCAACTCATAACAAACCACTGACCTATAATACATGATTTCCATTTTTTGAACCATAGTTTCATAGATGTTTGCATTATTTTAATTCGCTTTTTATACAATTCCAACAAACTATTTAGTCTATATAAAAAATACTTTCATATTTTGCTAACATATAGTTTACAAGCAACCATTAAGCATAAAGCTCATTTTATTGATATCACAATTGTTAGAGATGATTGAGCTTCTTTTGCTTTGATTTTTGCTTTTATGCTTATCGTTTTAGGTTTGCTATATAATTTCTTCACACTTAATAATTTCTTAGCACCCATCAATAATATTAATGTATGTTGCAAAACTTTTCATTATGCAATAATTTGTTCTGAGCCTTGTTGCTTTTTTTCTCCCAGTTATTTCAGGAACGAGCGAAGCAATTGCATTCAAAAGATGTCATCTTCAAATTTAGAAGCTACAAAAGACAAGGTGCAACCTCCCAAAATTTTGGGAGATAATGCTTCTTCAAATTTAGAAGCTTCTGATGCTTCAAACAATGCATTGGCAATAGACCTTTCCAATGTGTTTCCTTGTTCTTTGATTGTTTAGCTAACAAGTTTGCACATGTAGTAGCACCAAGTCCAATGTAAAAAGTATGGTGTGGTGATATCTTCTTTGTAAAGGATCATCTATTGACTAAATGTAAATTTTAGAACTAGTTTTTTAGTTTAGGTACTTTAATTTAAAACTACTTTGTCATTTGGGATATTTTTCAACAGCAACAGAAAATGCATTTATTTCTAAGACTCAAACTTGGATCCCAAGAGGTGATTAGTAGAACACATCAATGGTTTCTCTCAAGGCTCACCTTCCCACTTCATGCATCGTCCTAATTAGGGCATTCATAGTCTTCCAAAATAGAGTTGGTCTTGACCTTTTAGGGGTACCGGAAAGAATAATAATAAGGGGTCCTTATTTATAAATATTTTAATATATATACATATAGTACTAAAAATAGATATGTAATTTCATTAAAATATGATATGTTTTTATTTCATGAATAAATTCATTTTAAAGATGTATCTTATTTTTCATTCAAATTACTCATGTTACCATCTAACATTTATTTTACACCTCCGAAAATTTTATCCGTGCAAAAATATTTATATATAAGGACACCATAAAAAAATAGAAAAAATACACAATATGTTTATATAATCTTTCTAAAATGATTTTATACAAAAAAATATGTAACCATCATTTTCAATCATTTTTAAGACCTATTTGTTTTTATTATATGATAAAGTTATGAAAATAAACAACCACACATAAAGAAATAGGCTAAAATATATTCATGATCCCTAATAAAGACTCAAATTTTCTATTTACTCCTTAATAATTTTTTTATACTTGATAAAAACAACAATTTTAGTTTTTGTCCTTGTAACATTTTTTTAGTCCCTATAAATTAGACATTTTTTTATTTGCTTCCTGATGAAAAAAAATCATTTGTTATTAATCCATTTGTAAAAAGACTAATAACAAATAAAAAAATATAAGGGAGTAAACTAAAAATTCGCCAATTTATTAGGGATTAACAAAACATGTGAAGGACAAAAAAATAAAATTATTATTTTATTTTAGGACTCAATGCAAAGAAAAATTTATTAGGAACAAAAGTTCTAATATTTATTAGGGATCAAAAACATATCTTAGTAAAAAAAATTTATTTCATTCTTTGCAATAGAGAATATATTGTTCTTATTTTTCTTAGGTAAAAAATAATTTTATTTTTAACAAAATTCAGGAAAACTATGATTTTAAAACTTTAAACATGATATCTAAATAAAATTATTAAAAATATCATTAGATTTGTTATAGTGAATTTTATAATCTTGTATCTTTTGTTTAATTTATATAAAATTGGTTTTTATTGTCTGTGAAAAGTTACTATGATTATTTCAGTTGTTTAAATTTAATACATTAATTTAAAAATTATAATTCAATTTTTGTATTTAGCCCTTTCATATGATCTATTATCAATAAAATATCATCATTTTATATTAAAATTTACATATATTTATATTTTTTAATAATATACTAACTTTTAGTTTTGTTTTCTTTATAATTTAAGTTTTAGTTTGTATCTATTATTTTGTTAAATGTTTCTTATCTTGTTAAAAAGGCAAACATGTTTATCATTAAAGATCTATTACGTTAATACTTTTTAATTACATATTTATAATTTTTTTAAAATTTTGGGTCTCTCCCAGTCATGGGCCTCGGGTCACCACCCTTCCATTCAAGGTGCAAGACTAGCCTTATTTCACAATGATTTTAGGCAAACGAAATATTTTCAGCAACAAAGAACCAATTATATTAAAAATCATAGCTTAACACACTCTTAATTCAGAAAACAAGAGATTGAGACAAGCATTCTCGCTATTATAGTGGCCTAAACACTCAATGTAATACCAAAAATCCATGGTAAATCGTATATTTGTTGTTTCTTTGTAAAATCATCATCGGTAAATTTTATCGACTCGAAAAATCCTTGGCAATACAGTGGGTTAAGCCCACTTTGGCTTGAGGATAATATATATAGTGGATTCTTTTGTCATTAATTTGACCCTTGATAATAGAAAATAGAAAATTGTGGGTAATTCATTAGTAAAAGTACATCAGGAAAAAATTTATAAACAATTACAGTGGATTAAACCATGTGTAATACAGGGAGTTTAATTAGCCTTCCATAATTATTTATTGACTAAAATATTTTTTGTCCTAGTGGAATTAACAAATTATGGATTTCATCCGTTTAAAATTTTCCATACATTTTTTGTTCATGCAAAAATGAAATATACAACTTTTTTTGCCCCAAACTAGGTTAAGATGATTCTCATACCTACATGTCACTCTCTTCGTACGTGTCATTCCTTCCTGCATTGGTCCAATTGTTAGCTATTATTCTTACAATTTCAATTTCTGGGGTTAAAAACCCCACACAAAGAAAAAATATCACAATTTTTAAACTCCATCTCCCTAGCCTTTTTCATCTTCTTCAAACTTCAACAACCACAGGCATGGAGTAACCTCCAATCCCACCCTAGAATTCATCACCCTATTCTCTCACTTCCTCCCTCATAGGTTTAATTCAATTTGCCAATTCAATACACATTCTTTTGTCACTTCACCCTTCCCATAAACTACCACTCAACCACCCGCTCTAGCATCTTCCGCACATCTACCCTCACCTTTTGTGACTTCCGCCTTCTCTGTCACGTATATCAATGTTGACAACATCAACCGTGTCTGCCTTTGCCACCTCTGCCATGACTACTACAACTTCGACGACACCTACTTCTACACCATGAAGGTGGTGGACAAGGAGGGCGTGATGCTGAAGAAGAAGACATGGAAGGCGAAGATGCATAGAAAGATTTTGTAGATGGTTGATCACCCATTCCTCACCCATTTCTCATATCATGTGTTTTCCTCTTCACTTTTTATTTTGAAGATTCTGAAGATGATTGAACACCCATTCCTCCAAAAAAAAAATTATAGGAGAAAATTTATACTAATTTTATAAGAACAAAAAATATATTTTAGGCTTATTCATTTTTTTTTTAAAAATATTGTTTACAAAAGAATCAGTACCTAGATATATTAATTAGTTTCAAATACTAATAATTTAAAGATAATAGGTGTTTATACATAAAATTATTCCATAATATAAAATATTCCATTTTCAAAGCTTAAATTATTCAAATCATAATTCATATAACTAAGATTTAAACAAAAATGAAAACATGACATAAAATTTCATAGAAGTGCCACTAAGTCAGAATAAAAATCTATAGAAATACTACATATAATACAAATCCATAAAATAAAATTCTCAAAAACAAATTAGAACATGTTATATTCACATTGATAATTCAATTCAATTACATGATCCATAATATTCACTTCACAAAATAAGTCAGTGTTGTCCTCTTATTAGTGATACCAAGACATGCCTTGACAGCAACAAGTTAATTAGTGTTGTCCTCTTATTAGTGATAACAGCATTACGAAGGCTTTGTTGCTCTGCCATTTGAAGAATTGTGCATCCCAAACTCCATATATCAACAGGAAGACTATAAACATTCGTATTCTACAAAATAATAAAGAAAACATTAGGATACATTACATCTTATCGTGGAAGAGAAAATGAAAGGGAATGACATGCTTGTTCAAAAGAAATTACAATATCTAAAGAGGAAAAGGAAAGTACATTACTTCATATTCACATCATCTAGTTTGGACTCCCTTTAAAGAAAGCATCGAGCCCGACGAACTTATCTGGTTCAGATTTCGAAACAATCATAATTCAGAGATGATCTCCATCAATAATTATATATACAATCATGTTAATTTACTGTTAACCACTAACAAAATAAAATTAATCATATATAGATGTGATTAACCACCTTTATATACTAGATGGACATTAAATGCAGAAATACAACAGTACGTTAATCCAAAATCTGAAAAGATTTCAAGTCACATTGTCGAAAAATAAAATCCCTTTGTAGCTAATAAAAAACAAAAAGACTCGCCTAGCAGCTCATTCACCAAAATAGTATAAGAAAGCGAAGTACCTAAGATCATAATCAAATAAAGTGATTGTTCATTGAATCATGATTTATTAACAAAAGCCTCTACGAAAAACCCTATCTTCCCTATCACATTTCTTGCTGACAATGTATCCTACAAACTACGGCATAAAATTTTTATAACAAATCCAAGATATGTTAAGGTTTAGGAACATTGATTAAATTACTTGAATCTTGGTCAATTGTCTAGTCCTATTCATATAATAATTAAAATTCATTGTGTGACAATATCCAATTCAAATACAGAAGAAGATGATGAACAACTAAACAATATAATTTTGCTACTTGCAATCAACGGCTAGCGGCCAGATGGCAAACACTCTCAAAGACCACACATACTAACTAACCTGAACTATGTGTTTATTGCATTTTAATGATCAACTCGTAACACACAATTTACATTTTTTGAACCATAGTTTCGGAGATGTTTGGATTGCTCTAATTCAATTTTCTTACAGTTCCAACAAATTATTTAGTCTATATAAACAAATACTTTCTTGTTTTACTAACATATAGTTTACAAAGCATAAAGCTCATTGCTATTGATATCACAGTTGTTAGAGATGGCTAAGCTTTCTTTCGCCCTGATTTCTGCACGCCTTTATCTTTATTATTTTAGGTTTGCTAATTTCTTCATACTTTACAATTTCTTAACATCCATGAATGTATAGTGCAAAACTTTTCATTGTTCAATAATTGAGTTAACTATGTTTTAGTTCCTCAAATTCAAAAAATATTATTTTTAGTCCATTCTAAATTATTTTTTTTCACTTTTTAGCCTCTCAAATTCCAACGGAAGGACTAAAAGAATATTTTTTTAATTTGAAAGGCTAAAAAATATATTTTTTTTATGAAAACTAAATACTCTCTAATTGAAGGGACTAAAAACATAATTGACCATCCCCAATTCACACTAACCTTTCTTCTTTTTGAATTTTTTACCGTTATTTCTGGGTCAAGTGAAGCAGTTGTATTCAAAAGATGTCATCAAGTATTACACGAGACAAGGTGCAATCTCGTAAATTGTAGGAGGGAATGCTTCTTCAAATTTAGAAGCTACTGAGGTTTCGGACAGTGCCTTGGCAAAAGTCCATACAAATGTGTTTGCTTCTATGATTGCTTAGCTAACAACTCTGGAGCTATAGTAACCCCAAGTCCAATGTAAAAATCATGGTTTCATAATTATATCTACTTTTTAGAGGGTGGTCTATTGAATAAATATAAATTTTAAAACTGGTTATCTTGTCCAGGTAAGTATTTTAATTTGATACTTGCCATTTGGGATTTTTAAACAAGAAAAAGAAAAGGCATCAATTAATTATAAGATTCCAACTTGGATCCCAAGATGTGATCATCAGTAGAACAAATGATTTCTCAAAACTCACCTTTTGACTTGATGTGTTGTCCTATAAATCAATTAGGCCATTCATAGTCTTCAACAATAAATTTAGATAAACATAATATTTTCATCAACAAAGAACAAATTATATAAGTTGTCATTGCTGACTAAATAGATGATAGTATTAATGCAATGCTATAAGTATCTTGCACAAATCAAAGTTATTGATACTTGACTAAAAAAACATATATCTAATTACTATATGAACTATTTATGAGAGTATAATTGAAAAAAAAGTATAATTATATATTAAAATTTTAAAACAACAAAAGTTTTTAAATAAATCATCATAAAATATTTATGAAGAAACCAGTAAAGATTAGAAATGAAGGGAGTATATTTTTTTAATTTAATTTCTTTAGAATGAGAAGTTCAACCCATGGTATATATAGGAGGTAAATGAGAAAAATATTAAAAATTAAAGAAAAAACAATTGTTTCAAAATGTTATAAACAAATATGTTTTTAATCCTTATAAAATGAGAAAATTTTAATTTTGACCTCTATAAAAATATTATTTATTTTTATTCCTCCAAAACTTGAAATCATCAGTTTGGAAAGTTTCTGATCCAACTCTGGTGAATGTTTCCCACAGAGGGTGCCAATGTTCGATAGGAACGATCGAAATGAGTTTCTAACGCATTGGTTTGAGATCTGGTTCGGTTATGACAAATAGAAAGGATCCAGATTTGGTTAGAAATTAGGAATAAAAACGGATTTGAAAGTTAGTTGAGTCCTTCGATGTGGGGCTTTTATAGAGACACTTTGGCGGGAGATGAGTTGGTTGGAGACACGTGGCCTTATGTACCATTCAAGCGCCAAGGAGCAATGCTGTCCCAACTATCTCGGTGGAGTAGGTTTTATTCAGTCAGGTCCCAAAGCTGCTTGTGGAGGATTCATATCAAATCATCTGGGTTTGTTTGTTATTGGATTCTCTAGATCCCTTCAAGCTTCTTCCAGCTTTCAGAGTGAGCTTTGGCTATTTATCTTTATCATGGATTGAGGATAGCTCTTGCTAGAGGTTAATTTTTTTCAGAGTAATTGTTGAATCGGATTCTTATGAGGCTATATCAGCTATTTCTCAAGGAGCTGTTGTACCCTAGGAGGATGGTCGATACTGTCCTCAGAGAGCATAATTCTGCCGCTGATGCGTTTGCTAGATTTGGTTTTTCTCTAGATTTAGATTGTATTCTTTTTTATTCTCCTCTACCTTTTGTGGAAGGCATGTTGATTTGCAATGACTCTAATTGGAGCATATAATTTCAATGGCTTCGAATCAGATGTAGTCTGTTTGCAAGGGTGTGATGATTTTTTATATTAGGGTTTGATGATTTTTAGAGTGAAAGGAGGGCGAGTTTTCGAAAGTTAAGTGTGTATGGCTGCCTTGTATGGACTTTTGACTAAATATTAATTTGAAATTAAATATCATGTTGAGGTACTTTTAAAACTATTCTGTTTTTTTGTTGGATTTTTCATCTAGAAAAAAAAAGAAGAAACATTTATTTCTATAAACAAATTATATATCATATACACCAATTGCGTCCGTTATAGTCTTTTACAATGATTTATGCAAGTTTTAAAACTTGCATAAATCATTGTGAAAGACTATAACACTACTACAAATATGACATTCTAAGTCGGTTAAATTTGGTCTTGATATTGTATGCACCCAAAGAAAAATAATAATTATAGATTCCCAATGTATAAATATTTTAAAAAATATATATAATATTATATTAATACATATAAATTATTTTTTTCTACTCATTGAATACGCACATACAAATTTTATTTGAAGATGGATTTAATCGTGTTTTTTTTTAGAAATTGAAATGTTGTTACTTTTAATGCTTGGATTAATTGATTTTTTTTACTGACAATTTCTTCTCCGAGTTTTAACAAAGTCAGTGATGACTAGAAAATGATGGGCATCTCCACATCTAGGGTTGAGCATCAGTCATTTTCGGGCTTCAAAAGCTCAACCCGAAGAAAGCCGATAACATAAAATATTATCGATCTGTATCCAACCATTTGGGCATCTCCACCTAGGTGTTGCATGTGGATTTTATCGGTTAATGTTGGTTAAGAAAAAAGATTGAAAAGGGAATGAAGATAACGAAAGTGTATGTTGAGGAAGAGGCCCCATAGTGATTGTTCTGAACAAGGATAGAAATAGAATGCAGAGACATAGAGGTAAGAAGCTTAAGACAAAGAGAGAAAGGAATTTGCTTATATTCTTCATATCTCCTTCTGATAATACACCACATTATATAGTTATATGCGCTTGCTACAAGACAAAAGCTAATAACAATAAGGCATTAAATAACAGAATTATAAAAGCATAAGGCACTAATGCTCTAACAGAATTGAGCACTAATGCTCATAACAAAACGAAGCACTACAAAATAACGAAATTGGTATCAAAATCCCTTAAACATAATCCTTCAAGTGTTGAGGTGGTTCGGTTTTCTTGTTGTTGAGTCCTTATCTTCCTCTTCCTATCAGTGGTTGTCGATGGCCTAATGCTTCGTGGTGATTCTCCATGTCAGAAACTGAACGGAAACTTAGAAGGATGTTAGAGGGTCCTTCATAGTGAGATTTTGCAAATCATCTGAAGAACAAATAAGGCAAGGAGAACATGCAACAAAATTAGTGACCAGAGAGAGAGAGAAAAGGAAAGTAAAGACTAACCAAACAAAGAGAAAGTAAAATGTTGAAGGAGTGAGCAAAAGATTTTTGTTTAACATTAATTTGGACTTGGGCATTCAGCTTCCCCTCTTTCTTATTTTATTTTTATTTTTGAAATTGTAAATTATTTCAATCAATTTGTAACGTGAATCCATTTTAATTATTGCATTGGTATTCCAATTTTGAAATATTAAATATGGAGTGAGACACTAAAGTGACTGAACAACTCTAAAGCAGGACACCTTGGTCGCAAACTAGCTCTCTTAGCTCTTGTATATATATTAGTTTAGGTCGGACACTGTCAGATTTAATTGAATGAAACTGAATCCAACCATTTTAACAGGGGAGTTGTTAGGTGCACCCAACAACATTGCTGGTGCACCTAGCACTCTTTGAAAATGTCAATCTTGCTGATGCAATCTTACCCCGCAAGGGCATTGGATGGAAGACTCCAAGTAGATTGGACCAGAGATCCAAGGGAAGGCCCTAGGGTTCTCATGAGCCTTAGGGTAGATTTCGAGCCCATGGAGTAAGTATGAGCCCACTTATCTTTGTAAATATTAAAATAAGTTTTTCCTTCGTTTGGGCCTTGTATTTTGACTATTCTAGTAGTATAGGGTTTTAGCCTTGTATTTTGAGGCATTTTGAGTAGTCTTTGTAGTAGGGACTTGTCATACCCTAATTTCGTCTGGAGACCATACGTTGTTGGGATGCGACCCTCGTTTGACCACTTCGAGGTACTTGGCACCCATCGTTAGGCAATTCGTGAAGTTCCGTGACATGCCGGAAGTCAAAAGAAAGCATTGTAGCACAATCCGTGAAGTTCCATGACATGCCGGAAATTAAAAGGAAATGTAAGTGCGCAATCCGTAAAGTTCCGTAACATCCCGGAAACCAAAAAGGGGTTGATTACGTAGTCTGTAAGGTTTTGTAACATTACGGAAAGAAAACAAGCATCGTTATGAAGTTCGTAAAGTTTCGTAACGTTACGAAAAAAGAATCACAAAAAAAAAGGCAAGGGTGTATTTAGTAAAAATAGGGGTGCAAATAGCAACCAGGCCCACTTGGGCCTTCCAGATTCTTCCTCCAGAAGGCGGATGCTTCTGGAGGAAGCAACCTAGCTCGCCTGGGCGAGCTGGGTGGCAAGCTTCTCCCCTATTTTCCTATAAATAGGGGGAGAAGTGAAAGGAAAAAATGTTCAGCCCTCCTGGTAATTCGAGATCACTTGAAATTAGTGAAAAAAAATTGTTTCCGTGAAGAAAATCCAAGCTGAGGCGCTTCCGTAACGTTTCCGTGGGTGATTTCGCAAAGATTTTCAACCGTTCTTCGACGTTCTTCGTTCATTCTTCGTCGTTCTTTGGTCTTCAACCGGTAAGTTCCCAAAATCAAACTTTTCAATTCATTCTATGTACCCTTAGTGGTCCTCATTTGCTTTCACGTGCTTTTATTTTCATTTCATTTACTTTCCGTACCCCCTTTGACGTGTTTTAGTCATTTGCTTTAGTCATTTTCTTGCCTAATAAAAAATAAAATAAATTTCCACCGATCATTTGAATTGTAACATCCGTTAATTTTTGTTAAAATGAAATCCGACCGTTCGGTCATGCCGTAACCACGTTGGAAACCAAAAAGAGGTAAAATAATAATATAATAATAAAAAATATCTTTTAGTAAAATTAATCAAAAAAATCAATCAGACGTTTTTCTTTCGGATTTCTCTTTCTTAAATCGAATGGACTAATAACCAAAGTGAAACTAAGGCTAAAATCAATTCATAAACCAAACTTTTGTCATCGCCTAAAAAAGCCATTTTCAAAGGTCCAACGCCTTGAAATGGTCTTTTCCGCTTTTATTGGTTAAGTGTAGATTTCTAAAAAGCCTAAAATCAATATGTAACTTTGTTACCTCTTTCAAAAATAAAGAAATCATTAATGGTCCAATGCCTTAATGTTTTATTACTTTTCAAAAGAATCGAAAGATTTTCTAATGGTCCAACGCCTTAAATGACCTTTCATTCAATAAAAACTAAAAAATAACTTAACCAAAACGCTTTGTTCACAAAAGAACTACGTAGGTATGATTTTCTCATCACAATTGAGGAATACGTAGGAGCAAAGGGAAACGCCCTTGTCAACCACAAAAAGATAAAAACATAAAATGGCATAAAAAAGACATAAGAACGTAAAAAGGGAAAAGAATATAAATTGAAGTCATATTTGCACATTTGATTAAAGGTTACCGTCTCTTGTGACGGACGCGTGGGGTGCTAATACCTTCCCCGTGTGTAAATACAACTCCCGAACCTTTCACTTAAAGTTCGTAGACTACGTCTTTTCCAGTTTTTCTGACGTTTTCCTCAAATAAACGTTGGTGGCGACTCCGCGCATATTCCTTTCTTGGAACATGCACCCGCGAGTCACGCGTCGCCCTCCCGCCGAAGGGTAGGTTGTGACAGCTGGCGACTCCACTGGGGACCATTTTTTGAGAGTTAGGCCATTTAATCTTGTGCAAAGTTTTATCATGACATCCTCATTTGTTGGTTTCCCTTTATTTTCCTTATGTTCTTATGTATATAACTCTTTGATGCTTTTAGTGTGTTTTAAAATGTATTCATTTTCATTTGATGCACACAAACACCAACACTATTTGCACACACGGTGATTTGAAGAAAGGGCCCTATACCCGGGTTCGTGGGAACATAAGGAGTGGAGGTGAATCTGTGATTATGCTAGGTCTCCGACTTGCTTGATTACAGTGAACCCTCATCTAGAGTTTTTCTCTTTGATAACATATTGTTTCTAGTAGTCCCTACTGCTGCAATATGTTCTTCGAAGAGGATGATACCTCTAGAGACCATCAAGAGAGATATGACCACCTTGGGGATTATCACTAAAAACCTTTTTAGCTCTCTCCCATATAGGTCCCTTAAATAGGGGCACGAAGCGGACATGCTGCGTGCCATTTTTTCACACTGCCATGCATAAGTGTCATGCACCCTTTTGCTTATATTTTGTGAATATTGTCATACTGTACACTCCCGTGTTGCGTCTTTCGTATATGCATCACGCACGGATTCTGTTTTGGTCCCCTCTCTTTGTCAAACCAACAGAGGGTCCGTACCACCTTCTTAAATACATACGTCGGGCACTTTGCTACCCCAAGAAGTTGTATCTAAGAAGGAGACAATTTCTCGGGCTCCTGTATTCATAAATCGCATCTGTGTCATATGCATTTTTTCATGCATTCATCCATTCCACCCATGATAGATGTCGGAGTTTTGATTCGCACCAATTTTTGTTCAACCGTAAAACATGGGATCAAGTCAAATGCCTTCACTTAAAAAGAGGTTCTATCAAGTCAAGGTCAAGAGCCTAGGGACCACTAGTCTAAAAGAGTTAGGGCAGTTAATGGGGCAGCTCCAGCGGCAAGCTTTTCGCAAAGCTTACGGTAAAATCTAGGACCTAGCCATGGTAGAAGTCTCCACAGAGGCCATTGCTTCCCTCGCCCAGTATTATGATCAGCCGTTGAGGTGCTTCACCTTTGGGGACTTCCAGCTATCATCCATGGTGGAAGAATTTGAAGAGATCCTAGGATGTCCTCTAGGGGGAGGGAGACCATACCTCTTCTCAGGGTTTTATCCATCATTAGCTAGAATTTCTAAGATAGTCCAAATCTCGGCGCAGGAATTAGACCACAGAAAGAAAGCTGAAAATGGGGTGGTTGGAATACCGAGAAAATATTTAGAGGCAAAAGCAAGAATCTTGGCAAGTAAAGGCGAGGGGGCCCCGTTCATAGACATGTATGGCAAGTAAAAGCAAGAATCTTGGCAAGTAAAGGTGAGCGACCTATATGACACCTTTGACTAAAGATGTGAGAAGAGCAATACGAGGATTGTTTGTTGTACTCCACTCTTTATGTATGGTTGGTTTCACACCTTTTTCACCAAGAGGTGAGGCATGCTTGCCCGCTAGAAGGTCACCGTTCATGCACAGAGAAATGAGGCACAAATTGGGACCAACTCTTAGCAAACAAAGAAGGAGCGTCTATCAACTGGTTCCCTCGATGGAAAGAAGGAAGAACCGGAGTTCTTATTTTGTGTGGAGGATTTCCGAATGTTCCCTTGATGGGGACGAGGGGTTGCATCAGTTACAATCCCGTTCTTGCTATAAGACAACTTGGCTACCCTATGAGAGGGGCACCACTAGAGGAAGAGATCGCGCCCGTCATTTCACGAGGTTTCAATAAGACCATTATGGAGACGCTTTAGAAGGTCCGCAAGGCATGGGAGGTGGTGCGAAAGAAGGACAAAGAACTCAGGGGCAGTAACAATGGGGGCTCAGAGCTTCAACTTTCAATTTCGAGCGTCTAGATATGTTACGGGACTCAATCAGACATCCGAGAACCGCTAAAAGAGAGGAAGTTGAGGCATCAGAGGAAGACGAAGAGGTGCAGGCCCTTAGGGCGGAACTCAAGCAAGCCCAAACAGTTAAAGAAAGGTTCAAATCAGCGGCTCTGAAAAATCCGAAAGGAGAATGCCAAACTGAGGGATGTAAATATAGCTACCACCAAGGCCTTGGAACAAGAGACCAAGAGGGCTCGTAGGGAAGAGCACGGCCGGAACAAGTTCCAAGGGGCTCTGTGGGGTAGTAACAGCGAGCTTAAGCTCCGAAGGGAGGAAAGGGACCAATCGCGGGTAGACAGTTTGATCTCGAAGGATGAGTTGAAGGCTTGCTCGAGGTCCAAGAGAAGTTTGTCTCAGCGTTTATGCGAGACATAGACCAACATGTTAGCCATCATCAGCAAGTACCAAGAGGAACCAAGTCTAGCCACGGCCCACGAGCATAGGGTGGCGGACGAGTATGCCCAAGTGTACGCGGAAAAAGAGGCTAGAGGAAGGGTGATCGACTCGTTACACCAAGAGGCAACCATGTGGATGGATCAATTTGCTCTTACCTTGAACGGTAGTCAAGAACTTCCCCGATTGCTAGCCAAGGCCAAAGCAGTGGCGGACACCTACTCCGCCCCCGAGGAGATCCACGGACTTCTCGGCTATTGTCAGCATATGATAGATTTAATGGCCCATATAATTAGAAACCGCTAGGAAGCTTGTATGGTCGCTCAGATCTTGACTAGATATAAATTTCTGAATAAAATGAGTTGATCCTATATTTCTTCTCCAAAGTTAGTGCGAATCAAATCACTCCCGCATTTTATCTCTAGCACGCATGCATATCATGCATCGCATAAGCATCTCTTCATGGCATCATAATGAACATATCGCTCCTGCATTTGTCCGTTATCATATTCCAACATCACATTTTGCATGACTCATTGCATCATCATGCATATGCATTCAACATACTTTTTGTTCTACAAACTGCATACCTTTTGTTTTCATGTTCGCTCATGCGTGATCCTTGAATTTTCCTCTACAAAACAAAAACAAAAAGGGAAGCATGAAAATTCATGGTACATTCTTGGTTGCATATATTCGGTACCATGAGCCAACCATGTTGGGATCATAAACCCGTTTCACTTAAAAACAAAATGAGTGAACATGGTATCTAATGCATGGTTAACTAGGAAATGATGTTTCTTCAGGCATCTCAATTTCATTTTCCATGCATAGCATGCGTATTCCCGAGTCTTTCATCCCTATGAAATGTTGTTGAAGTATTGGCGATCAAAATTGCCATTCCCTGGGTTATGGGGTTGAACCAAGCTCGTGCTTTTACGAAAAGGTTCATCGAGTCAAGTTGAAGTATGGAAGTAACCATCTTGCAAAAAATTGGGGCAAAAGATGGATCAAGTCACATTGCCGCTTCGTCTACTGCCAAAGACATTTAGGATTGTTGATGTCCTTGTTACTTCTAGTTTCACCTTGACAAAGATGTCATGGACCATGTTGAAAATCTAAATTGATTCAACCCCTTGTCCTGCGTAAAAATTCGCAATACTTCAACTGTGCATCATTCGCATACATCCATGCTTTTCATTGGTTGCATTGTTCATTGCATTCTTTCCTTGAAAAAAAAATGAACTTAATCATTGTTATCAAAAAGAAAAGAACATGTTTTATGGTGCCCTTACCGAACCTGTGCTAGAGCTAGAGCAATGGGTGAAGTAGAGGAGGCGCAAGAGCAGATGAAGGCCGACATGGAGGCCATGAAAATGCAAATGGCCACAATGATGGAGGCCATGGTGAGCATGAAGCCAATGCGGTTGCAGTTGCCGCTACCAAGGATGTTGCTAAGGTGAACCTGATGCCCCCATCTGGCCTTAACCAAATGAATCATCCAACCTCAGATATGGTAGGCAAAGATTTGGGAAGTACGGGCGGCCCCCCATTATGCACAAATTCAAAACAAGCATGCCTTCCCACCATATGGCTTGCCTCCCAACTATACACCACCCAATGTGACATACATTCCCAATGAGGATGTAAATAACTCCGTTCCCATACTCATTGAAAGCCGACAATCTCATCATGCACATGTCTCTTAAACCGTGGGGGAGACACATGAAATTCCCCACCACAATCCAGCCAACTCCGAGCCTTGCCTCAGATATGCCACTGAAGGGCAAGCAGTTGGTGATATACCCCTGCAAAACACTTTGGAGGGCCCTCAGTATCACCCACAACCACACCCCTTTCATTCCACAGCGATTAAAAATCCTCATGCTATGGCGGAAATGGGAAAGGTGGATCATCTAGAGCAAAGGCTCAGGGCCATTGAATGAGGTGAAGATTATGCCTTTGCTAACCTAGAAGAGTTGTTCCTAATACCCAAACATGGTCATTCCCAAGTTCAAGGTGCCAGACTTTGACGAGTACAAGGGGACTACTTGCCCCAAGAACCATCTGAAGATGTATTGTCGGAAGGTGGGGGCATGCGCAAAAGATGAGAAAGTGTTGATACATTTTTCCCAAGAAAGTCTTACTGGGACAACTGTTACCTGGTATACTAACTTAGGAACCTTCCCGAGTCCATTCTTGGAAGGACCTAATGGTTTCCTTCGTTAGGCAGTGTCAATATAATTCTGATATGGCTCCGGATAGGATACAACTACAGAACTTGTGCAAAAAGGGGCATAAATCTTTCAAAGAATACGCCCAAAGATGGAGAGACCTGGCAGCTCAAGTGGCACCTCCAATGACGGAGAAAGAGATGATCACAATAATAGCAGACACATTACCAGTGTTTTACTATGAAAAAAAATAGTGGGGTACGCACCTTCAAAGCCTTGCGGATTTGGTCTTCGCCTGGAAAAGGATCGAAGCGGGTCTGAAAAGAGCGAATTTAATCATTCTACTTGGACGAATGAGAAAACTGGCGCAAATAAAGAGGGTAAGGATGAGGGAGAAACCAATGTTGTGACTGTCATTCCTACATGGAAACTTCCCACCAACCCAACAATGTCATTACTTAGCCAATAACAAACCTTCTCCTTACCCACCACCAAGTTATCCACAAAGGCCATCCCTAAATCAACCACAAAACCCACCTACCACACAACCAATGCTAAACACCACCTTTAGCACAAACCAAAACACCAACCAAGAAATGAATTTTGCAGCGAAAAGCCTGTAGGATTCACCCCAAATTCCGGTGTCATATGCCAACTTGCTCCCATATCTACTTGATAATGCAATGGTAGCCATAACCCCTGCTAGGTTTCCTCAACCTCCATTCTTCTGAGGATACGACTCGAACGCAACGTGTGCTTATCATGGAGGAGCCCTAGGGCATTCCACTGAGCATTGTAGGGCCCTGAAGCGTAAGGTGCAAAGTCTAATTGATGCGGGCTGGCTGAAATTTAAGGAGAATCGCTTGTGAATCCTGACATTGACAAGCGACACCACACATGGGGCAATTTTGAAAGCTGTTTGTTAGATGTCTCTAATAACTCATCAGGATCTTCAAGTTTAGGCCATTATTGTAAACCATAGTTACAATGCTAAATAAAATGGATAAATCTGACATCTTTGTCCCTCATCCTCTCGTAATTACATCTTTGCTTCCACTGGAATATGGGTGCAAGCCATTGGTTTGTTTGCTCGAGCGATGTGTGCTCCTGAGTGCTGACTTTCAAGACCGCTCAATCAGAAATTACTCGTCTTGCACGTTGGTGGGGGGGGGGGGGGGCGTAAAACAACGAGTAAAGTTCAAAACAAATAAGTTTAAAAAAAAGCATTTGATTGACTGTGTTTTCAAGACGTTCATGTGACCTCATTTTATCATTCTGGAAAGTTTATCTTTTTAGAGAGAACTGAGTTATCAAGAATAGGATGTTGGACAAATGGCCTCAGTTATCTTAAGAAGGGGGGGGGGGTTGAATTAAGATACAAAGACTATTCCCCAATTAAACTTTCACTCTCTCTTTTTGGATTAACAATGCACCCTTAACATGAATTACTCAAAAGACAATTCAAAATAAACTTCTTTAAAGCAAAAGATAAATAGCAATAAATAAAAGAAGTTTAAGGGAAGAGAGGAATGCAAACTTGATTTATATTGGTTCGGCCACTTCCCGTGCCTACGTCCAGTCCTCAAGCAACCCACTTGAGATTTTCCACTCTCTTTGTAAAACTCCTTTTACAAAGTCTGAACCACACAGGGACAACCCTTCCCTTGTGTTCAAGAATCCTCTACAACAAGAGACCCACGGTCTCTTAATCCCTTTTCAGAAATAAGAAGAAGAGAAGAAGAAATCTCTCTTAAAAGAGATAGATTGTACAATGAAGATCAATCAAAATTCCTTATTGAATATGCAAGTGGTTGACCAAGGAATCTTTTTGAGAGGATAAGACATTTCAGTTTAGAAAAAATCTCTTAATCTTTTGAGAGGATAAAACTTTTTGGGCAATGAAAACTCTCTTTAAATTCGTGTTTCCAAGTCACATATAAATAGACCTTTGATGGCCATTCATAAACCATTTGAATAGATGTGACTCTTGGAAATTATTATCTGAAAATCTCCTCTGGTAATCGATTACAAGACTTGTGTAATTGATTACAGGCTTTAAAATTTGAATTAAAACGTTCAATAAACTGCTGGTAATCAATTACCATCCATGTGTAATCAATTACACATTATAAATTTTGAATTCAAATTTCTAGTGACTGTTATAAACATTTTCAGCAGCTGGTAATCGATTACAAGAGAGTAAATCTCAATTTAAAATGATTTAGATAGAACTCTTTGGCCAAACCTTTTGCTTTTTTCAATTTGGAAACTTCTTCCTAAGATTCTAGAGATCAACTTGATCATATATCTTGATTTTCTTGGATTCTTGGATTCTTGTCTTGAATAAAACTTAGAAGCGCTTGATCCTTTGGCATCATCAAAACATCAAAACATCTTGCTTCTACATAGGAGTCATTTGACTTAATCCACCAACTGAAAAATCCTTCAACTATTTCTCGTCCTTGGAAAATTCTTTTTGCAATAATCAACTGTTTCTTTCGTTGTGAAAACAAGACAACGATGGTTACCTCATAGCCCTACACTAGGGCAATGAAAGGCACCATACAAAAACCTCAAGCGAACCTATGGGCAAATTAGGAATTCTCACCCAATAGGTTCCCTGATACAAGGTCATGACGAAAGACAACGATTGGTACCTCAAAGCCCTACACTGGGGCAATGAGGGGCACCATGCATAAAGCTCAAGTAAACCTAGGGGCAGATTAGAAGTTTTCACCCAATAGATTCCCAGCTACAAGGTCATGACGAAAGATAACTCAAAGCCTTACACTGGGGCAATGAAGGGCATCGTGCATGAGCCTCAAGTGAACATAGGGACAGATAAAAAGTTCTCACCCGTCGATGTTTTTAAACAAAAAAAAAGGGACAAACCCTGGAATTTATATGGATTGATTAAACGTCAAACGACTCCATTGTCGTCACTCCAAAATGGTCAAGTGACTAAATCAAACAGAACATACACTCTAAGGGAGTTCCCAGAAAGATTTACAAAAGATAGGATAAGGTTGCATGAATTATCACCTCTTTCAAAAGGACAGTCAATCTGTGTTTTCCAAAAAAAAAAAAACAAAATCAAAATCACAAAATAGGGAAAGAATGTCATGAACATTGTACAACTTTCCATTGCATTGCATTGTTTCATATGAAGTCCGCACTTACCAAATTTCACGACAAAGGTTGCATGCATCTGCATCCCTAAAAATCATGTTAACTGCATAGATTTCCTACATCTAATGTCCAAATCTTGTGAATTTGGGATGATCGGCCCTCTCGATGAGTCGATCTCTTGCTTTGTCATAAGGTTGGACCCTTAGGTACTAGTACCTATCACCTTCAGAGGACTGTACGTCCTCACCTTAAGAGGGCTACACGTCCTCGCCTTCAGAGGGCTACACACCCTCACCGTCAGAGGACTACACGCCCTCACCGTCAGAGGACTACACGTCCTCGCCTCCAGAGGACTACATGTCCTCGCCTTCAGAGGACTACACGTCCTCGCCTTCAAAGGGCTACACGCCCTCACCCTCAGAGGACTACGTGTCCTCGCCTTAAGAGGACTACACGTCCTCACCTTCAGAGGACTACACGTCCTCGCCTTCAAAGGGTCATGTACCCTCACCTTCAGAGGACTACACGTCCCCTCGCCTTCAGAGGGCTGCACGTCCTCCACTTTAGAGGACTACACATCCTCCATTTTAGAGTACTACACGTCCTCGCCTTCAGAGGGCCACACGCTCTCGCCTTCAGAGGACTACATGTCCTCACCTTCAGAGGACTACACGTCCTCGCCTTCAAAGGGTTATGTACCTTCGCCTTCAGAGGGCTTCACGCCCTCGCCTTTAGAGGGCTACGCGTCCTCACTTTCAGTGGGCTCCATATCCACACCTTAAGATAATTTAAGGTCCTCTGCCCTTAAATGCTTAACCGAGACTCACGCTCCCGGTTAAGGGGCCAGTAGTTTCCTTTTATCAGTTTTTGGGCCACCCCCTGATATTGGAGGGCGACCAACTGTGCAAGCACAACCAGAGAGGGAGGCTATAACGCAGCTATTATGCATATCGGGGCAAGATTTCACTCGTGCCGCGGCAAAGAGACGAGTGCGGATCATGCACACCAACATGACCACTATTACACAGATATGGATGACGTTGCTACTTAGCAACATTCTGCCCAGCGACCGTAATGCCGATCTCCGCCTGCGGAAGTATTAGTTGGTCTGTGTCGTCCCGACATAGGTAAGTATGCATATGGTTCAACTGATTTCTGATGCCATCCATTATTTGCAGGGATCGTGCCCACAAGACACCCAGTGGACCCGGAGAAGTCCAACAGGGTCCTGGGGTTTCCAGCTCTAGTTATGGGCCTTTGTCAGTCCTACAGGGTGCCCATTCCCCCCAGCAAGGTCACGCCATCATGACATAGGTAAGTATGCACATCGCTCAATTGATTTCTAATGTCATCTATTGTTTGCAGGGATCGCGCCCGCAAGATACCCAGTGGACTTGGAGAAGTCCAACAGGGTCCTGGGGTTTCCAGCTCTGATTACGAGCCTCTATCAGTTTTACGGAGTGCCTGTCACCCCCAACAAGGTCATTAGTGTTAGACAAGCGGCCTCAGATATCTTAAGAAGGGGGGGGTTGAATTAAGATATTACAAACTATTTCCCCAATTAAAATTCTATTTCACTTTCTATTCAAGTTACAAATTCCCTTAACAATGAACTTCTTAAATATTGATTCAAATAGAACAAACTGAATATAAATATAAAACAATGATAATTAAGAGAGTTTATGGGAAGAGAAAGTGCAAACAGATTTATACTGGTTCGGCCACACTCTTGTGCCTACGTCCAGTCCCCAAGCAACCCGCTTGAGAGTTCCACTATCTTGTAAAATCCTTTTACAAGTTCTGAACACACAAGGACAATCATTCCTTTGTGTTCAGAATTCTTTTACAACAAGAGACCCTCAGTCTCTTAATCCCTTAGAGAATTAGAAAGGGAAGAAGAATGAATCTCTCTTGAAAGAGATAGATTTTACAATCTGAGCACTCAAATGATTCCTTAATGAATTGCAATTGAATTGGCCAAGGAATTCTTAAGAGGATAAAATGATTTTTCTCTTTGAGAGAATAAACACTTGTTGTTCTGAAAAACTCTGAGCAAATTCGTGTTCTAAGTCACATATATATAGACCATTGGTGGTCATGTAAAAACCTTTTGAGAAGTTGTGACTCTTAGAAATATTTTTCTGAAAATCTTGTCTGGTAATTGATTACAGGATTTGTGTAATCGATTCCAGCTTTTAAAATTTGAATTAAAACGTTTATTAACTGCTGGTAATCGATTACCAATATTGTGTAATCGATTACACAGTCTAAAATTTGAATTCAAATATTTAGTAGTTGTTGTAAAGCATTTTTGGCCACTGGTAATCGATTACATCCTCTGGTAATTGATTACCAGAGAGTAAATCTCTTGAAAAACACTTTTTAACTTAAATTACTTGGCCAAACCTTTTGCTATATCAATTAGGAATTCCCTTCCTAAAATACTAGTGATCATCTTGATGTTGTGGCTTGTATTCTTGAATCATTGTCTTGAATTTAAACTTGAAAAGCCCATTTGCATCATTTGCATCAAATCATCATGATCATCATCAAAACACCAAAGGCATTTGCTTCTACATTCTCCCCCTTTTTGATGATGACAATATAAGTCCTAAAATCAAGATTCAAGCAAGCAATGTATATATATAAAATTTGCGTTCACTCCCCCTATGTTTTGGAATTGATGATCACTTGATTTCTAAGCTTTTTCTAAGCCTTTCTACTAAGCCTTTCTACACCCCATTTTTCTCCCCCTTTGGCAACATCAAAAAGCCAAAGTACTTGGGAATCAAACCAGATATAATAATGAAGTGGAAACAGATCAATATCAAAGTATAAGGCATAACCAACCAAACTCACAAATAAGACATAACCAAACCAGAATCCAAACAGTTCAAAATTCAAAAACACATAGTATCAAAGCATAAAAGTTTGAAATCCAAATACTACAAGATAAATAAAGTACTGAACATAATAATCTAAGTAGCATAGCCAAAATACACGGCTTATAAGAGACATAGAATTAGAAACTAAATTCTAAGAAGGTGGAGGTGGTGATGGAAGATCGAAACTCTGACGTATGTAACCCACATCCTCTTCAAGCTGTGTGAGGCGAATATCCATGCTGGCAAAACGTGTATCCAATGAGTCGAAACGTTCACCAACATAAGAACGAAGACCTCATAATTCGGAAAGGACTTCATTCATGAGTGCTGAATCATCTCACTGAGGAGGAGGTGAAGGAGTACGCTCATCTTGGGGAGGGAGTGCGTCTTTCTTCAGCCATTGACCATTTCGATCCTTACGGTATCCAAAGGAAGTCACTGCACCAGCACCTATTGCAAATGAACACTTGACTTGAACAAATGGTTCATCATCAAGCGGAATTTGAAAATGACGCAGAAACAAAGTTATCAATTGTGGGTAAGGGAGAGGTGCATTGGCCCGTAATGCCTTAAGCATTCGGTACCGAACCAAGTGGGCTCAGTCGATCTGACGACCGGTAAGGAAAGCCCACATCAGAATCAAATCCTCCTCAGAGACTTGTGCTAAATTTGAAGACCAGGGAAGCAAAATTCTAACAATTATATAGTGCATGATGCGATTATCAAATGTTAATGACCCGGCCAGCAATCTACCCGTCATTTCAGCTTGGTCATTGCAGACCATACGGCGAGCATCATGACTAGAATAATCAAATTTCCAGTCATCAACAATAGTGCCCTCAAAAGGTGCACCTTGACTGGGTAAATGAGTTAAAGAAAAGAACAATGACTGATCAATGACCATAGGAATACCATGCACCTCAGAGGAAATAATGTCATCCTGAATTTTTAAATTGCAGTAGAAGACCTTTACAAGTTTAGGATAATGTGGCAATTTTAATGACATGAAATCAACCAGGCCAGAATTTTGAAACACTTGATAGCAATCAAATGTTTCATCATTAAAGAAATCTAAGTCTAGGTACTTAGGGTCTAAGATGATCCTAGAAGAAAATTGAGAAAGGTACCGTAGACGCTGATCATCAGATGAAAACAATGTGGATGATCTTGCAGATGACAAAGAGGGATGAATAGGTGCAGTGGGTGCTTCGGATGGTCCGTGGCGGCGATGGGCAGCAGCAACGGTGGTGTAGGATGATCCCTTTCTCTTCTTCGATGGTTCTGCCATTTGATGAAGTTTTAGTGGATTTCAATCGGTGGAAGTGAAAGAGGAGTGAAAAAGAGGAAGATTGGGCTTTACGGGACGTGATTTGGTGAAGATTTGAGTAAGATACGAAGGTTGGAAGATTTAGGTATGGAGGAGGCACGAGGGGAGGCCTTGGCTGCACAACAACGCTGGTTTCGTGAGTATTTATAGACGAGGACGAGTTGTAATCAATTACAAGGCTTGGTAATCGATTACAGGAGTAATAAGCCTTCTGGTAATCGATTACAGGATGTTGTAATCGATTACAGACTTCCTGTTCTTGTGTAATCGATTACACTAGATGGTAATCGATTATCAAAGCATAAATTAGGCTAGTTTCTAAAAAAAATACCTATGTCTCTGCTAAATACATCTAATATGATTAATTATCACTACTAATGCACTTAATTCAATCATTCAACTATAAAACACACAGGAATTCATAAATTATATCATAATAACAAGAATTTAAACAAAATCAATCAAAGTAACATATAAGCAATCAATCATAAGAGTAAATTAATCAATCGATCCTTATTTTTCTAAATCACTAACATCTAAGAGGCCTAATTCCCTTCTAATAGAGAAGAATGCTTCTTTGGGGAGAGGTTTTGTGAAAATATCAGCAAGTTGATTCTTAGTATCAACAAACCCTAATACACAATCTCCCTTTAGGACATGATCTCTAAGAAAATGGTGCCTAATTTCTATATGTTTAGTTCTAGAGTGTTGAACTGGATTCTTGGAGAGATTAATTGCACTTGTATTATCACATCTAATAGGTATTTGGTCAAGAAGGATTCCATAATCAGAAAGTTGTTGCTTCATCCATAAGATTTGAGCACAACAATTGCCGACAGAAATATATTCCGCTTCTGCAATGGATAAAGCAACACTATTTTGTTTCTTACTGTGCCAAGAAAAAGAAACTAGAGCAGATCCAATGAATTGACAAGTTCCACTAGTGCTCTTTCTATCTGTTTTAGAACCGGCTAAGTCTGAATCAGAATATCCAATTAAGGTGCATGTGGAATTTCTAGGATACCATAAACCTATGTTTGTAGTGCCTACCAAATATCTAATGATTCTTTTAACAGCACTAAGATGTGATTGTTTAGGATTTGATTGAAATCTAGCACACATACACACACTAAACATTATATCAGGCCTGCTAGTAGATAAATAAAAAAAGTGATCCGATCATACCTCGATATTGCTTAACATCTATTGACTGACCGGTTTCATCTTTATCTAGATAGCAAGCAGTGCTCATTGGTGTAGCCATGTGCTTAGCATTTTCCATGTCGAATTTGTGGATTAATTCTTTGCAATACTTGGATTGATTGACAAAGATACCATCCTTAGTTTGTTTAATTTGTAATCCAAGAAAGAAGTTAAGTTCTGCCACCATTGACATTTCAAACTCACTTTGCATGTCATGGGAGAATTCCTTGCACAATAATTCGTTAGTGGATCCAAAAATAATGTCATCAACATAAATTTGAACTAGTAAAATATCATGTGATTTTCTCTTTATAAAAAGAGTAGAATCCACTTTTCCTCTAGAAAAGTCCTTTTCTAAAAGGAACTTACTTAGACACTCGTACCAAGCCCTAGGGGCTTGTTTCAAGCCATATAAAGCCTTTTTCAATTTATAAACATGATTTGGCTTATCCAAAATTTCAAAACCTGGTGGTTGTTCAACATATACTTCTTCTTGAATTAAGCCATTTAGAAAAGCACTTTTAACATCCATTTGATAAAGCTTAAAATTCATTATGGATGCATATGCTAAGAGCATTCTAATGGCTTCTAATCTAGCAACTGGAGCATATGTTTCCTCATAATCTATACCTTCTTCTTGATTATATCCTTTTGCAACTAATCTAGCCTTATTTCTAATGATTATTCCATGTTCATCTAACTTATTTCTAAATACCCATTTTGTTCCTATGATGGGATAATTTTTAGGTTTTTCTACAAGTTCCCATACATTGTTTCTTTCAAATTGATTCAGTTCTTCTTGCATGGCAATAATCCAATTATCATCTACTATGGCTTCTTTTATATTTTTAGGTTCAATCATAGATACAAAAGCCATATTATTGCATAAATCTTTAAGAGAATGTCTAGTTGTTACTCCTTTTGAGATATCACCAATAATGTTGTCAAGGGGATGATCTTTTGAAGCTTTCCATTCTTTTGGAAGTTCATCATTGGATTTGACTTCTTCTGGAGGATCTTCATTGCTTCCTTTACCTTTTCCTTTAGAATCTTGTCCATGAATATGCATTTGTTCTAAAGATTCTGCAATATCATCTAGCATATTCTTTCTTGACAAGATAGCATTAGATTCATCAAAAGTAACATGAATGGATTCCTCAATATTCATAGTTCTTTTATTATCTATATGCTTTGCTTTGTAATGAATATCCAAGAAAGATGCCTTCATCAGATTTTGCATCAAATTTTCCTAGATTATCTTTACCATTATTAAGCACAAAACATTTGCAACCAAAAACATGTAGATGTGAAATGTTGGGTTTTCTACCATTATATAACTCATATGGGGTTTTCTTTAAAATGGGTCTTATTAAGGCCCTATTCATGATGTAACATGCAGTATTGACCGCTTCAACCCAAAAATATTTTGGAAGAAAAGCATCATTTAATAAAGTTCTAGCAATTTCTTCCAATGACCTATTTTTCCTCTCAACAACTCCATTTTGTTGAGGGATTCTAGGTGCAGAAAAATTGTGTTCAATACCATGTTCTTCACAAAATGTTCAAAATCTTTGTTTTCAAACTCACCCCCATGATCACTTCTAATGGATGCAATCTTAAGATTTTTCTTGTTTTGTATAACTTTAGCAAGTTTTCTAAACGTTTGGAATGCATCACTTTTATGAGTAATAAGTAATGTCCAAGTATATCTAGAGAAATCATCAACTATAACAAGGGCATAATAATTTCCTCCAAAACTCATGGTTCTAGATGGACCAAATAAATCCATATGCAATAATTGTAAGGGTTGAGTGGTTGAAACAATATTTTTAGGTTTGAATGAGACTCTAGTTTGTTTGCCCTTTTGACATGCATCACATAGTTTATCTTTTTCAAATTTCAATTTAGGCAAACCAACTACTAAATCTTTTGAAATTAATTTGTTTAAGTGATCCATGTTTATGTGAGCAATTCTTTTATGCCATAACCATGGATCATCATCTTTGCTAAGAAAACAATGATTGTTATCTAGTTTTAGGCTTAAGTGTATCATGTATACATTGTTGACTCTATGTCCTACATGCTTTATATTAATGTCATGCTTATGTTCTATAAGACATTTTTGAGAATCAAATGATACTAGATAGCCTTTGTCACATAATTGACTAACACTAAGCAGGCTGTGCTTAAGACCTTCAACAAGTAGAACATTTTCAATGGAGTTTGAAGAATTTGTACCTATTTTACCAACTCCAAGGATTCTACCTTTGTTGTTGTCACCATATGTTACATGCCCGCTTTTCTTTGGAGAGATATGTGTAAACTTTGATGCATCTCCAGTCATATGTTTTGAGCATCCACTATCTATGTGCCACTCCTTCCTCAAAGACACCTACATAATCAAGTTTTTGACTTAGGTACCCAAACTTTATTGGGTCCTTGTGTGTTAGTGTAAACTGAGGATCCTTTTGGGACCCATATCATTTTAATGTTGCTGTAGTTTTTCTTAAAGTAGCAAGTTGATATGCCATGTCCTTTTCTTCCACAGTAAAAACAAGTGATAGAACTAGAATTATATTTTTGTGTGGAAGTAGAGAAGTTTTTATGAAATTTTTGTTGTTTTTCATATTTATATCCTAGTCCAGCCTTATTGGAGACATATCTTTATTTTCCTAATATGACATCTAAATTATTTTTACTATAAGAAAATTTTGCAAGTGAGTTTTTCAACTCTTTAATTTCTTTTTCATATTTTTCACAACAACTACAAGAATCTGATATTTTCTTGTCAGAAATAGTAGAGATATGAACTTTTTCATTTGATTTAGAAATTGAGACTTCATTTCTAAGATGATCTAATTCTTTGTTTAATTTTGAAATTTCATTTTCTTAATTTGAAATTGTTTTCTTAGAAGATGAAACTAATTTTTCAAGTTTGATTGACTCTTTATGCAAATCAACAAATGCATCTTGTAATTCATCAAAAGAATTGGATAAGTTATTTGAAGATGTTACCTCTTCATCACTTTCATAACTTTTAGCCATTAGGTAGAGGTTTATCTCTTCATTTTCTGAATCTTCAGAAGATTCCATATCATTTTCATCCCATGTGATGTATGCTTTCTTCAATTTCTTTTCACTAAAATTTTTCTTTTCAGCCTTCTCCATCTTTTTCTTGAAGATGGGACAATCAACCCTCAGATGTCCAGGTTGATTGCACTCAAAGCACTTTGGAGTAGAGGATGAAGTTTCTGTCCTTCTTTTAGATTTAAAATTGGGTCGCCTTTGATTTCCTCTTACTTTAAGAAACTTTTTGAGTCTTTTTACAAAAAGGCTTAGATCATCATCTTCATCTAGATCATTTTCCTTATCACTTTCTTCTTGGATTGAAGATGAGGCTTTAAGAGCAATCCCCTTCTTTTTCTTGTCATTTTCTTCATGTTGGCATAATCTCAATAATTCCATTTCGTTTTCCTGTAACTTTCCAAATAGAGTGGCAAGAGACATGTTAGATAAATCTCTTGATTCAGTAATGGCTGTTACTTTAGGTTGCCATTCTCTGCTTAAACATCTTAGCACTTTGTTTATGAGATCTTCATTTTGAAATTCTTTCCCTAAGGCTGCAAGATGATTTACTATATGTGTAAATCTCTTTTGCATGTCTTGAATGCTTTCATTTGCATTCATCCTAAACAGTTCATACTCATGAGTTAGTGTGTTTATCCTAGATCTTTTAACATTTGTAGTTCCTTCATGTGTTAATTGTAGAGTGTCCCACATTTCCTTAGCACTCTTACAATTTGAAACCCTGTAATATTCATACATTCCCAGGGCAGATGTTATTATGTTTTTGGCTTTTAAATTGTATTGTACTCGTCTTCTATCCTCTTCAGACCATCTATCTCTAGGTTTTTCTATTGTTATGCTTTCACTTGATGTGCTTGCATCTATTGTAATTCTTTCTATTGTGGTGGGTATATAAGGCCCTATTTCTATGGCTTCCCAAATACTTAAGTCTATTGCCTCAATAAAAATTTGCATTCGGGTTTTCCAGTAGTGGTAACCCTCTCCATTAAAGATTGGAGGTCTATTGATAGAATTTCCTTCTGGAAATAAGAAGTTTGCTGAGGCCATTTTTCTTGAAGCTTCTAAACTTTATACAAGAATGAAGCTCTGATACCACTTGTTAGACAAGTGGCCTCAGATATCTTAAGAAGGGGGGGTTGAATTAAGATATTACAAACTATTTCCCCAATTAAAATTCTATTTCACTTTCTATTCAAGTTACAAATTCCCTTAACAATGAACTTCTTAAATATTGATTCAAATAGAACAATCTGAATATAAATATAAAACAATGATAAATAAGAGAGTTTAAGGGAAGAGAAAGTGCAAACTCAGATTTGTATTGGTTCGGCCACACCCTTGTGCCTACGTCCAGTCCCCAAGCAACCCGCTTGAGAGTTCCACTATCTTGTAAAATCCTTTTACAACTTCTGAACACACAAGGACAATCCTTCCTTTGTGTTCAGAATTCTTTTACAACAAGAGACCCTCGGTCTCTTAATCCCTTAGAGAATTAGAAAGAGAAGAAGAATGAATCTCTCTTGAAAGAGATAGATTTTACAATCTGAGCACTCAAATGATTCCTTAATGAATTGCAATTGAATTGACCAAGGAATTCTTAAGAGGATAAAATGATTTTGCTCTTTGAGAGAATAAACACTTGTTGTTCTGAAAAACTCTGAGCAAATTCGTGTTCTAAGTCACATATATATAGACCATTGGTGGTCATGTAAAAACATTTTGAGAAGTTGTGACTCTTAGAAATATTTTTCTGAAAATCTTGTCTGGTAATCGATTACAAGATTTGTGTAATCGATTACAGCTTTTAAAATTTGAATTAAAACGTTTATTAACTTCTGGTAATCGATTACCAGTATTGTGTAATCGATTACACAGTCTAAAATTTGAATTCAAATATTTAGTAGTTGTTGTAAAGCATTTTTGGCCACTGGTAATCGATTACCAGAGAGTAAATCTCTTGAAAAACACTTTTTAACTTAAATTACTTGGCCAAACCTTTTGTTATATCAATTAGGAATTCCCTTCCTAAAATACTAGTGATCATCTTGATGTTGTGGCTTGTATTCTTGAATCATTGTCTTGAATTTAAACTTGAAAAGCCCATTTGCATCATTTGCATCAAATCATCATGATCATCATCAAAACACCAAAGGAATTTGCTTCTACAATTAGGCCCCGCATTAACCAGGCTTTCATCAAGAAGTACTGCGCCCCCAGGCAGTCGCAGGGCGAAACACCACAGCAGCCTGGGGATGGCCGGTAGCGGGCAACAGACGCACCGCCACCACCTATAGAGTTCACCTCAGCTCATCCACAAAAAGGTTAGGGCGTTGCCTACGACACATGGTCGACCAGCAGGCAACCGAGTCCAAAGCAAAAGGTAAGCAAAGTACTAGGTCCGTGACCGACAAGTCATCAGGCGTCCAGCTCAAGACGTTAAAGAAGCCCTACTAGGAGGCAACCTAGTACCTTTTGTATCTATGCTTTTTATTTGATCACTTTTTGTAGTAGGACACGCCTAGTGGCTCGTGATCCTAGGAATTTAAATAAAACAAGCACAAGCTCGGAAGGTAGTCATACCTCACAAAATATATATATATGTATGTTTAGGTAGCAAGATACCTTGGATATGTATGTATGTAGCAAAAAGATACCTCACCAATATATATATATATATATATATATATATATATATATATATATATATATATATGTATATGTATATGTATGTATGTTTAGGTAGCAAGATACCTTAGATATGCATGTATATAGCAAAAATACCTCACAAAATATATATATGTATGTTTAGGTAGCAAGATACCTTGGATACGCATGTATATAGCAAAAATACCTCACAAAAATATATACATGTTTAGGTAGCAAAATACCTCATGAAAAAAAGGGAAAACAAAAACAAACAAGGAAAAGAAATAAACACATGATTAAAAGGAAAAGAGAAAAAAAGAAAAATAAGTTGTCTAGCTAAAAACAACATGCTTGTGAAAAGAGATAACTTCCAACTTTTCTTTGAAAAAAATTCACTGATCATAACCAGTTTTTGAAAGAAAATGTGTATACACCTGAAGGGTGAATGCTGTGAAAATTTTCACGATCACCCAAAAAATAGACTCGGATGAATGCAGAAATTGATAAAAGAACATATTTTGGAAACACTGGGTTGACTTAAATAGAGGAAATGAATTATGAGCCCTAGCATCACATGACCAAAAAAATTTTCGACACTTGAGTGTCCACATAGGTGCATGCATGACTAGTTTCGCATAAAATTTCCAAATCATCATTGTTGCATTTGTGTCATGGAAATAATGTGGGACATTCCCTTTTATCCCTGAACCAGACCAACACCCTGACATATATCATGTCCATTCGTTCTACAAGCCTTGAGCCAAAATCCCAACTCACCATAAACCTTGACCCAGGGTGAGAATATCAATCCTTGCCCTCAGAAGAAAACACCAAAAAGGAAAGAAAATTCCCAATTAAAAGAGATAGAGAAAGCAAAAAAAAAAGAGAAGAAAGAAAATTCCCGATCAAAGATCGGAAGAAAACAGAAGAAACATGCAGAAAGGTCTTTGGACCAGACAATATCTGAAAAATACAAAATTGTCACCAAGAAAACAAAAAAAAAAGAAGAAATAAAGGAAACCACGACCTAAAGTGGCCCTCTCCCTTTGATTACCAACCAAAATCCTGTGCGTCAGTGACTTGTTCGCCTCGCGCTAAACAAAAACAGAAAAGGAAAAGGCCAAAAACACTCCAAGTCTAATTCCCCCACCAAAAGAACCCGTTCCCAAAGAGAAGTCCTATTGATCCATGATCACGCATGTAATCTTTGATTTGATAGGAAATGATTTGCAAAATCGAGTCATGACATATCTATGGTTCAGAATTAGGACGAAACACTTACCTGTGTGAGATTAATACACTTTGAGTGATTTTCTTCTATTTTTGTTGAACCCAGCGTTTCCTCTAAATGGTCATTTAGAAACGCAAGGCTAACATCCAAAATCTCATTTGTGGTTATGAGAAGATTTCATCAGCATACTCCCCTTCCCAGGTAGACACATTGTTTTTCATCTGAAAAGCATATGTTGCTCTGATTAGTTGAAAGTTTTCTCTCTTTACTAAAGCATGTTCGCATTTTAGTGAAGAAAACACCGAGACTATTCTTAGTCTCACAAGTTATCCAGAACTACGTAGGTCTGAGTTCCTCATTGAGGATACGTAGGATCAAGAGCCTTGCTTTTGTCGGCCGCCCCACAATTTTTGTCATACTGACACTGGAGTCACGTGACAGGTGGAGACACCCGAGTGGTTATCCATTTAAACTTTCTTTTGCTATCTCTAAGACTCAAAGCATGATAGCATGCAGAGACTAACGTCGTCTTCTGTGCCTTTTGTCATCCAGAGGTGGTGGGCCCGATGACATGAGGAGACCAATTACGGTCATCCACACGCTCGCTGAGTGGGTAAACGCGTAGAAACAAAATTTTGTGCCCTTTATCATTCAGGAGCAGCAAGCTGAGTGGGTAAACGCGCAAAGACAGATTTTGTGCCCTTTATCATTAAGGAGAAGCAAGCTGAGTGGGTAAACACACAGAGACAGATTATGCGCCCTTTATCATTCGGGAACAACAATCTGAGTGGGTAAATGCGCAGAGACAGATTTTGCGCCCTTTATCATTTAGGAACAACAACCTGAGTGGGTCAACGCGCAAAGACAGATTTTGCGCCCTTTATCATTCAGGAACAACAACCTGAGTGGGTAAACGTGCAGAGATAGATTTTGCGCCCTTTATCATTCAGGAACAACAACCTGAGTGGGTAAACGTGCAGAGATAGATTCTGCGCCCTTTATCATTCAGGAACAACAAGCTGAGTGGGTAAACGCGTAGAGACAGATTATGCGCCCTTTATCATTCAGGAGCAACGAGGCGGGTGATAAACGCGCAGAGACAGATTGTGCGCCCTTTGTCATTCAGATTTCGCAAGTTGGGTGATAAACGCGCAGAGACAAATTCTACGCCCTTTGTCATTCAAAAGCAGCAAGTTTAGAGGTGGGCGAGGACAAATTATGGTCATTCCGCACACCTTTTCGCCATCCAGAGGCGATCGTGTCCGGTGGCACACAGAGACAAATTATGGTCATTCTGTGTCTCGCCGCCCAGGCTCGATGGTGTCCAACAAAACGCAGAGACAAATTATGGTCATTCTGTGTCTTGTATCAACCGAGAGGAACAAATTCGACAGTATCAGGATGATGTGTCGGTACTGATCATTTTCAAATTTTTGCAGGTTTCAGTGGCGGGGAGGTTCACTGGCCGAATGGTGTTTCGCTCGAACAAAATTAGTGTCTTATCTTTACTTCCCTTTTATCTCCAATAAAAGACAAGTAAAGAGGGGCAACTGTCATACCCTAATTTCGTCCGGGGACCATCGTTGTTGGGATGCGACCCTCGTTTGACCACTTCGAGGTACTTGGCACCAATCGTTAGGAAATTCGTGAAGTTCCGTGACATGCCGGAAGTCAAAATAAAGCATTGTAGCACAATCCGTGAAGTTTCGTGACATGCCGAAAATTAAAAGGAAGTGTAAATGCGCAATCCGTAATGTTCTGTAACATCCCAGAAACCAAAAAGGGGTTGATTACGTAGTCCGTAAGGTTTCGTAACATTACGAAAAAAAAACAAGCATTGTTACAAAATTCGTAAAGTTTCGTAACGTTACGGAAAAAGAATCACCAAAAAAGGCAGGGGGTGTATTTAGTAAAAATGGGGGTGCAAATAGCAACCAGACCCACTTGGGCCTTCCAGATTCTTCCTCCAGAAGGCGGTTGCTTCTGGAGGAAGCAACCTGGCTCGCCTGGGCGAGCTAGGTGGCAAGCTTCTCCCCTATTTTCCTATAAATAAGGGGAGAAGTGAAAGGAAAAAATGTTCAGCCCTCCTGTTAATTCGAGATCACTTGAAATTAGTGAAAAAAAATTGTTTCCGTGAACAAAATCCAAGCCGAGGCGCTTTCGTAACGTTTCCGTGGGTGATTTCGCGAAGATTTTCAACCGTTCTTCGACGTTCTTCGTTCGTTCTTCGGTCTTCAACCGGTAAGTTCCCGAAATCGAACTTTTCAATTCATTCTATGTACCCTTAGTGGTCCTCATTTGCTTTCACGTGCTTTTATTTTCATTTCATTTACTTTCCGTACCCCCTTTGACGTGCTTTAGTCATTTGCTTTAGTCATTTTCTTGCCTAATAAAAAATAAAATAAATTTCCACCGATCATTTGAATTGTAACATCCGTTAATTTCTGTTAAAATGAAATCGGACCGTTCAGTCATGCCGTAACCACGTTGGAAACCAAAAAGAGGTAAAATAATAATATAATAATAAAAAATATCTTTTAGTAAAATAAATCAAAAAAATCAATCGAAGGTTTTTCTTTGGGATTTCTTTTTCTTAAATCGAAACATCTAATAACCAAAGTGAAACTAAGGCTAAAATCAATTCATGAACCAAAATTTTGTCATCGCCTAAAAAAGCCATTTTCAAAGGTCCAACGCCTTGAAATGGTCTTTTCCGCTTTTATTGGTTAAGTGTAGATTTCTAAAAAGCCTAAAATCAATATGTAACTTTGTTACCTCTTTCAAAAATAAAGAAATCATTAATGGTCCAATGCCTTAATGTTTTCTCACTTTTCAAAAGAATTGAAAGATTGCTTAATGGTCCAACGCCTTTAATGACCTTTCATTCAATAAAAACTAAAAAATAACTTAACCAAAACGCTTTGTTCACAAAAGAACTACGTAGGTCTGATTTTCTCATCACAATTAAGGAATGCATAGGAGCAAAGGGAAACGCCCTTGTCGACCACAAAAAGATAAAAACATAAAAAGGCATAAAAAAGACATAAGAACGTAAAAAGGGAAAAAGAATATAAATTGAAGTCATATTTGCACATTTGATTAAAGGCTGTCGTCTCTTGTAACGGACACGTGGGGTGCTAATACCTTCCCTGTGCGTAAATACAACTCTTGAACCTTTCACTTAAAGTTCGTAGGCTACGTCTTTTCCGGTTTTTCCGACGTTTTCCTCAAATAAATGTTGGTGGCGACTCCGCGCGTATTCCTTTCTTGGAACATGCACCCGCGAGTCACGCGTCGCCTTCCCGCCGAAGGGTAGGTTGCGACATGACTTTTTGGTATTTTCATGTATTTTGTCATGGGGGTGAGCTTAGTTATTATAGGGGATGTGTAGCTAAGCTCTAGCTTCTTATCTCAAGGAGGTGAATTTAGCTATTAGAAAGGTGTGTGTAGCTAAGCTCTAGCTTCTTTAGGAATCTTTTCAAGGAAGCTTCTCAAGGAGGTGAGCTTAGTTATGAGAGGGGTGTGTGTAGATAAGCTCTAGCTTCTCAAGGAAGTTTTCTCAAAGAAGCTACTCAAGGAAGTTTTATCAAGAAAGCTTCTCAAGGAAGCTACCTAGTCTATAAATAGAAACATGTGTAACACTTGTTGTAACTTTGATGAATGAGAGTCTTGTGAGACACAACTCAAAGTTCAACTTCTCTCCCTTTTTTCTTCCTTCAATTTCGTGCTCCCCCCTCTGTCTTTCTCTCCCTCTTTCTTTTCCTCCATTAAAGCATCCTCTCCAAGCTTCTTATCCAAGACTCATCTTGGTGGTGAAGCTCCTTCTTCCATGGCTTATTCCCTAGTGGATGACACCTCCTCTCACCTCTTCTCCTTTGTCTTCCGCTGCATCTCCATGGTGGAAAATCAACATTAAAGGACTTCATTGAAGCTCAAAGATCCATCCTCCATAGAAGCCCCACAAGCAAGCTTCCATCAAGTGGTAATCAAAGCACAAGAGCTTCAAGTAGGTGCTCCTTAAACCTCCATTAATTTTTTGCTTTACCTTCTCTTCCATTGTTGTTTCTTCATGTTTCTCCATGTATCTCGTCACATGTCTTGTGCTAAATGTTGTTAACATGATTCTTTAGAGTTTCCACCGATTAAACTTGCTATAAAAGCTAGATTTGATTTTCTATGGTTCAAATTTCTTGTTCTTGTTCTTGAACCATGAATTGTGTTGAGTTTAGGTTCCTTTGAGTTTTGTCTTGTTATTTTTTGTGGCTGAAACCTAAACCAAATAATTCTTACAAAAATATTAAAGTAGAAGAAAACCTCAAAAATCTAGAGTGACTTGTTAACCTATTGTAGTTTTGTCATAGAAGTCATGTCTAGTCATGAAACTTGTCACATAAGATTTCTTATGTTGTGCTGAATTTTATTTTCTTGTTTCTTTGTCTAACTCATTTTTTCATGAGTGTATGAAATTCTTTTAGCCTATTATTTGATTTGAGTCAAATCTTTCATGTTAATTAGTCCTTAACATGTTCATGCAAAATTCTTAGAGAGTCTTTGATTGTGAACCTTTTCTTGAACTTTTAGGTTTCCTTATGATTGTGTCTATTGTGAATTTGAGTTTTGGTGATTGAATTGCTGGCTGAAATGTTAATCCTAAGTGAATATTGAACATCTAATACTGTGGTAAACAATCCTAGTGAGTTCAACATACATAGGAAGGTTGAAAGTAAGCCCAATGCAATCAATATACCATGCTTAAAAAAAATCGTTGGTGCTGGCAGCTTGGACATACAAAGTTCTAAAAATTACTGAGAACTTGTTACTTTGAATTTTGAGCTGAAATGTTTACTGAATTTGCTAGACATCTGTAAAAAAGTTATTAAAAAAGAAAAAAGTGATTTGGATAAAAGGAAAAAATACTAAAAATCACACAAGTTGGCAAAAAACTCAGTATCCAGGAAAAAAAAGTGAAAGGGAAGTGTGCTTGTTGTTTTGGCTCAAAATTTATTCTATAATTGGTGCCTATGTTATACCAATCTTAGTTCCGAAATTTCAATAGAAAATTACTGTGAAAACAAGTGCCAAAGCTAGAGGTTTGTTGAGTCTTTTTTTTGTTGCTGTTTTACTCTACTCTAGAGCCATTCTAAGTTTCTCTTTGAGTCCTAGCTTGCTTCTGTGTCCTTTTCATTGCTTTAATTGTTGAATAATCCTTGAAAAATTGTCTTGTTAAAACTCCATTGGTTTAGATTTCATTTCATTTTTTTTTGTCTCTGGTTATTGCTTGTCTCTTTGTTTCCTTGGTTGTGGGTTACCATATAGGGAATTGGAAGGAGGATTGGTGTCATGCCTTGAAGAATTTGAGTCAAGAAGAAAGGGGCCAACCACCTTAAGAGCTATTGGATTAAGAAGCACTCCAAATTGAGTGAATCACCAAAGAGAGAACAACCACCAAAATTGAGGACCGTTTTGTAATTTTATAATTGACAATTTACTTACTTTCATTGCTTTCAAATTTTGTAACAAAAAGGCCTTTCATTGGAAGTAAGTTGGGAGCCTGCAATAGGTCACCCTACTTCCATTTGTGTGTAGTAATTTTAGGCAATTTTCCCTTAGGGTTGTGAGTGTTTTGTTGGGAACCTTAAATGTGGTCATCCAAACACTCTTAGGATTCGCCTAGTTCACATTTCTTGCTTACTTTCATAGCTTATTTCCTTTACCTTCCATTGTCAAACCGCCTAGATAGCTTGCCTTTTACCAATTAGTTTTTTTACCTTATCTTTCACACCTCTTTTAGTGTTTATTTTGGCTAGTTTCAACCATAGTTTCTTTTACCTTTTGTTTTCAAACCTCCAACAAGAAAGAACCACAACTTAGGAACCAACATGAGTCATCATTCATATAGTGTTAATGGCAAGGGTACTAGTCATAAAGACCCTTTATCTTGAATCTTAGATGAGTTGAGTTCCCTCAGGTTATAGAAAGAAAAACAAGAGAGAAAAGAAAAAGGAAAAAAAAAAAGAGTGGAAGAAATAAGTCGAGATGAAAGAAAGAAAATAAGAGAGGAAGAAAGAAGAAAAATAATGAAAGAAATGAAAATAGAAAAACATGCCTCCTATAGTAGTCATAACTCTTGCAAGAGCCTAAGTGAAGAACTTCGTGACTATTACGAAGGAAGGCATAGGTCACATCTTAGACCTCACTCCCATAGAAAAGAAAAGGAAAGAAAGCCTCAAGAGGCTAACATTAACCTCCCATACTTCCATGGGAAGGATAATGTAGAGGCTAACTTAGTTTGGGAAATAAGGGTAGAGCAACAACTTAAAAAGAAGTCTACGTCACAATCTTATGGCTCTCACTCTTACCCAAAGAAATATCAAGGTCAAGGCATCTAAGGGGTGACACCTTCTAAGCCCAAAGATGATAAGGGGAAGACAATAGAAAAGCAAGCCCCTAAGGCTAGTATGCAAGAGAAAACTAGCTCTATAAAGTGCTTTAAATGTCTTGGAAGAGGACACATTACTTCTCAATGCCCCACCACAAAAACCATGATTATGAGGGGCCAAGACATTTATAGTAGCCAAGATAAGGCTACTACTTCACCTTCCTCTAGTGAAAGTGAAGAAGCAAAAGGGGAAGAATCTAGTGAAGAAATCTACCCCCAAGAAGAAGGAAAACCATTAGTGGTTAAAGAGAAGTGTAAGGAGGTAAGTGTCTCCACCAAGAGGTTAGCTAAGAAGGAAACTCATTTTACAATAAAGACAAACATTAAAGAAACTTTCCCTCTTAGATAACCTTCACATTTTCTCTTTTGTAAAAAGACACTTGTTAGCATTGCCACACCTCTTGGACTTGAGTTTATTCCTCAAGTAAAGAAGTTGTTGGATGAGGGTTTGGTTCGCAAGAGCTTAAATCCTTGTGCTTTGTTGGTGCCCAAAATAGGTACTCATATGGGACACCTTAGGTTTGTCATACTTTTTGGTAGGAATAATGAATATGAAAATATAGAAAAAGGTATGTTTTATTGCGTTACTTTTCTTAATTTTTCAAATAGTGATCAAGGGGTTCCTATGAACCCTAACAGAATAAAGGTCATTCCTGAGTGGCCCACTCCACCAAGTATAAGAAAAATTTGGGGCTTCCATGACTTAACAAACTTTTACAAAAGGTTTGCCCCATATTTTTCTATACTTGTAGCACCACTCATTGATTTGGTGAGGAACCATGTTCCTTCATGGGAAGATGCCCAGGAAATGGGTTTTCAGACCTTACCTTACTTCAACATACCAAACACCACTAATACATATGTTTTTGTTATTTTTACAAGTATTGAGGGAAAGAGCCCAGAGTATGAAGAACCTCAAGATTTGAGGTCAAATCCTTTCCAAGGTGGAGGGAATGATGCAATCCAACCCCGCCAGGGCATTGGATAGAAGACTCCAAGTAGATTGGGCCAAAGATCCAAGGGAAGGCCCTAGGGTTCTCATGAGCCTTAGGGTAGATTTTGAGCCCATGGGCTAAGTATGAGCCCGCTTATCTTTGTAAATATTAGAATAGGTTTTTCCTTTTTTTGGGCCTTGTATTTTGGCCATTCTAGTAGTATAGGGTGTTAGCCTTGTATTTCGAGGCATTTTGAGTAGTCTTTGTAATGGGGACTTTTTTGTATTTTAATGTATTTTGTCATGGGGGTGAGCTTAGCTATTATAGGGGGTGTGTAGCTAAGCTCTAGCTTCTCATCTCAAGGAGGTGAGCTTAGCTATTAGAGAGGTGTATTTAGCTAAGCTCTAGCTTCTTTAGGAATCTTCTTAAGGAAGCTTCTCAAGGAGGTGAGCTTAGTTATGAGAGGGGTGTGTGTAGATAAGTTCTAGCTTCGCAAGGAAGTTTTCTCAAAGAAGCTTCTCAAGAAAGCTTCTCAAGGAAGCTACCTAGTCTATAAATAGAAGCATGTGTAACACTTGTTGTAACTTTGATGAATTAGAGTTTTGTGAGACACAACTCAAAGTTCAACTTCTCTCCCTTTTTTCTTCCTTCAATTTCGTGCTTCCCCCTCTCTCTTTCTCTCCCTCTTTCTTTTCCTCCATTGAAGCATCCTCTCCAAGCTTCTTATCCAAGGCTCATCTTGGTGGTGAAGCTCCTTCTTCCATGGCTTATTCCTTAGTGGATGGCGCCTCCTCTCACCTCTTCTCCTTTGTCTTCCGCTACATCTCCATGGTGGAAAATCACCATTAAAGGACCTCATTGAAGCTCAAAGATCCAGCCTCCACAGAAGCCCCACAAGAAGTGTTCCATCACTTGCCCCTCCTTTTTTATCTTTAAATTAGTGGCGCCTTGAATAAATTTTTATGTTTTGCCATTTTGGGTAGTTTTTGCGAGTTGAGAGAGGTCCATTCTTGGTGGTTTTTGCAAGTTGATCGAGGTAGGTGTTCGGTGAAGGTTAAGCATTGCCGGTACCTGTCATTGTTGCCATTTTTATTTCACCGCAGGTACACATTTTTATCGCTTTTTTTGTTGTAGATCTATTACATACAGAAGAAGTTCTTCAGTAAGTTTTTTACAAATGAACTTCTTCTGTAACTCTAAAAAACTTCTTATGCAAGAACTTCTTCCGTAAGCTTTTTTGTTCAATTTTTTTAAAAATTTTGGTTTTAAATTTGTGAAAAAATTAATATATATGAATATTAAAATTAATAAATGTTGTATTTCATAATTTTGAAATTGTGGATAATTGGTATAATATTTTAGGTATAATATTAAATAATTTAGGTATAATAATTGTATTTTGTTGTAGTTGTGTAATGTTTAATTAGTTGTTAGTTATAGTGTTATATATTTTTATTGTTAATTACGGTGTAAAATCTTTATTTGTTTGAAGTAATTTTTTATGAAATTAGATGTTTCGTAAAATTTAATATTATTGTGTTTTTGTAGTAATTTGTTGTAGAAATTTAAAAATACTTAGTTATTACAAATGTAATATATGATAAGGCAAAATTGAAATTATTTAGGTCCAAAATTTGTATTTAGTTTAAGTAAATAATTTAGTTTTAAATTTAGAATGTAGTTGTATTAGTTGTTAATATGTATGTAGTTATTATTTAGTCTATTTTTAGTTTTGCTAATATGGTAATTTGTAGGTAGTTGTTAATTTAATTTGAATGTACTTGCTAATGATGCATAATTTATTTATTTATTGTTAAGATGGATGAATATCAATGGTCGTATGACAATGTGATGTCTCAAGAAGTTGATATGGATTATGAAAATGAACAAGAATGTGGTGTGAATGAACCGTATGTTGATTGTTCAGATGCTTTTAATACTTCTCAGGTAATGATATTCATTAGTTTGAGTCATTTGGTTGAATGCATGTTTTGTATAAAAATTACTATGTCAGGGTTGCATTGTAGGTCTTTGGTACCCGAGATGATGTTTTGCAGTGGGCTCAATCGATTGCCCATAAAAACGGATTTGTTCAATCATTATGAGGTCTAACATAGATACTGGTATTAGAGGAAGAAGTTCATTTGTGTTAATTGGTTGTGAAAGAAGCGGTCAATACAAGTGTAGGAATAAAGAATTTGTTAGAAGAGACACTGGGAGTAGGAAATGTGGTTGTCCCTTCAGGCTTCGTGGGAAACCAGTGCATGGAGGGGAAGATTGGATGGTGAAGTTGATCTGTGGGATTCACAATCATGAATTGGCCAAGTCCTTAGTTGGACATCCATACGTTGGGCGATTGACCAACAATGAGAAGAAAATTATTGCTGGCATGACAAAGTCGATGGTGAAACCTAAAAACATTCTGCTAACATTGAAGGAGCACAATGCCAACAGTTGCACCACAATCAAACAAATTTACAATGCAAGAAGTGCATATCGTTCTTCCATTAGAGGAGCTGATACTGAAATGCAACATCTAACAAAGCTTCATGAACGTGATCAATACATTCATTGACATAGATTGAAGGATGAAGTTGTGGTGTGTGATCTGTTTTGGTGTCACCCAGATGCAGTAAAGTTATGCAATGCATGTCATCTGGTGTTTTTTATAGATAGTACCTACAAAACAAACAGGTACAAACTCCTACTACTTGACTTTGTTGGGGTGACACCAACGGGGATGATATTCTCTGCTGGGTTTGCATATCTGGAGGGTGAACATGTTAATAATATTGTATGGGCTTTAGAACAGTTTCGAGATCTATTTTTAAGAAACGATCGCCTTCCTGTTGTTATTGTCACTGACAGAGACTTAGCCCTGATGAATGCAGTGAAAACTGTGTTTCTGGAGTGTATAAACTTGTTCTGCAGGTTTCACATCGACAAGAATGTGAAGGCCAAGTGCAAATCTTTAATCGGTCAAAAAATTGTCTGGGAGTATGTGATGGATAATTGGGGTACTTTGGATGATTGTCCGTCCGAACAGCAGTTCGCTGAGTGCCTTCATAAGTTTCAAATTGTTTGTTCACCTTGGCCAATGTTCGTTGACTATGTTAACGAAACATGGATTATCCCACACAAGGAAAAATTTATTACAGCCTGGACGAATAAGGTCATGCACCTAGGCAACACAACAACAAACAGGTATTAAAATGTTATTTTTTTCTAGTAAATGTTATTAATAAATGGAATTTAATTGTTGTATATTTTTAATGTTTGTTGTGTATTTTAAATGTAGGGTTGAATCTGCTCATTGGGCTCTAAAAAGAGTATTACCAAATAGCCTTGGAGACCTGTGTAGTGTTTGGGATGCCATGAACAACATGATCACGTTGCAACACGTTGAAATTAAAGCATCCTTCGAAACTAGTACGCATGTGGTTGGACATGTATTTTAAAAAAACTTTATACAAGAGGCTTCTTGGAATGATTTCAGGGAACATTTTTAAATGAGATTGCTGCTGAGGTTGAACGTCTACATTATCTTGGCAACGATCCCTCTTCTTGTGGTTGTGTGATGAGAAGCACTCATGGTCTTCCTTGTGCATATGAGCTATCTAGGTATACTGTTAGCAGCATCCCAGTGGATTCAGTCCATATGTTCTGGAGGAGACTTTGTTTTTTAGACCAAGGGTTATGTGAGGTCGAAGTCAGCATCAAGGAAGAGATTGAGAGCATATCTAAAAGATTTGAGGAAGTTGATGTGTGTGGCAAAGTAAATCTCAAGAGTAAACTTTGAGATATTGCATACCCTGATCAAAACTCTATGTGCCCTCCTCCGTCAAAGGTCAACATTAAAGGTGCACCAAAGAAACTGATGAAAAGAAGCCAAAGATCCACAAAGCGTGTTGGATCATGTTGATGCTTTTCATTCTGTTCAAAATAGCAACTTTTCAGTGAAATGTAGTGCATCATCTTCTGAACCGCCGAAGCCAACAAGGATCATCTCGATGTTGGATCAATTTGTGTCATTTATATAGGGTTTCATTCACGACATTGTGGATGAGAAAGCGGACGATAACTGTGAATATCGGTCCATTGCCGCTTTATTAGGTGTGGGGGAAGATTCTTGGCCGTTGGTGCGCAACGAATTGATTAAAGAACTTGGCAAATGGTCACATGACTACATCAACCTCTTTGGTGGCACAGAGAGATTTAAACAATTAAGGTTGTCCCTACTTGTTGATGGGTTTTCCAAGGTATGTTGTTTAGGTTATTTTTTTAAGAACAAACTTTAAATAACTTAGATGTGTATGTTTGTTTGATTTAGGTTAGTGTGGACAAGTGGATGGATATAATAGAGATGGGATATGTCATTGCATCAAGGTATAACATAATCCTTGTATCGTTGTCCCGACAACAAAGCTTGACATTTTTTCCTCTTAGAAGTCAACCACCACTCGATTCTTTTGTGCACCGCATGATATGTGTCGGTCACGTGTTTGGAAATCATTTTGTTCAAGTACATTGAAGATAGTTAGTCTAACTTTCCCAAGTTCATTTGAGTTAATAATTTTTGTTCACATACAACAGGTTTATTTGAAAGACCGTTGTCCTTTACCGCCTCTAGCGTTGTTGTGGTCAAGCAATTCTTATCCTTAGGTAAAGTAGTGGTCAATTCCATATATTTGTAGAATGCAGCAGTACACAAGCTTCATGACCTTCAAAAGAGACTATGTCAACCTAAATGAAGACTGAACATGCATTGTTTATCTAATTGTATTCATCATGTGATATAATATGTTGTAAGCCCTTAGTCAATAAATAGTAAGTAATTGTTGCGTTAAGAAATAAATTGGTTGGTGCAACCAAAATCAATTATGCATGTATGATACATCGTTGTCATAATTGACAATACATAATGAAATGCATGCGTATTAAAGTTTGAGCATGACATGACATTGACTGACTTGACAAGACATTCTGATGCACGATACAACTTGACACCATATTGGTTTAGTATGAAACATAAACACGAAACATGTTCACGCGTGTCTATTTTTTTATTTTAAAAAGTGAACCAATATGTTGGTGAAAACCATCTATATATATGAGACTCGACAAACGCTAAAAAATGACACATGAGCTTGCTTTCATATACTCTCCCAATTGTTACACAAAGTATGGCATTTTTACAAGAAACTAGCAGTCAAACGATTGTCAATTCAAGGTTGGATTTCATTTTTCCAAATGGATCGATTATTCACAATGATAGCGGGGTTTACTTCCAAACTTCCACTCTGGTGCCCATTCGAGTACCAAACAGTTGTGATTTAGCAACGCTAAAAACCAAAATACACAATACCCTTCAACTAATCGACAAACAAATTTTAGATGAAATTCACTACCGGCAGCCATTCACAGATACAGGTAACCAAATTCACTTTCAATGTATGCAATTGATAAATGATGATGATGTCAACACAATGTTAATGTGTAATGATCAATTTTTGTGTGTTGGTCCAATTGAGTTATTATGCACCGTTGGAAGAACACCAGATGGAATAATAAACTTACTTGAACGCACTATGACCCCTACTCATGATGCGCTTCTATATTACAGCGAGAGGTGGAACATGCCATGCCAAAACAACTTTGTAGGTTACACGTTCACAGGAAAAAATCCTAAAAAATTTGAAATTCCTTCAGGATGTACCATTGATGAACTAAAGGATTTGATCAAGCAAGTTGCATCACAAACGGTAAGACGATTGTTTTTTCGACAACTAGGTCATTTTGAGTATCCAGACAAAGTTATCAAATTTGAAATTATTGAGCTAAAAACTAACGATGACGTGCTGAAGATCTTAGTACAGTCTAACTATTGGAAACAATTTGGGCCAATAGAAATTTTAGCTGTTTTTACTAAACAGGTTATACAAATCGAAGACGACATGCCTACGTCGCTACAGGATTGAATGCAAGTTTTATTTCCTAGTTTTTCATGCAAATTTTATTTCTTTCCAGCATGTTGAAGTGAATGTAATGTTTGAATTTGAGAAAAAAAATGTGTTTTCCTTTTTTTATGATTATTGTAGTTTCTAACGCAGTTGTAGCACACATGTATTTTTATGATACCAAGGTTAGACAAGTGGTAGTGACCGCAAAAACATTTAAATGTTCAAAAACCACTGCAAGAGGTTTACCACAATTAAGTTCAACAAAAATAAAAATATATTAAAGAAATGACATGCTAGTCACCATTAAGAAGAAAACAACAACAAGGAATGTGACATCGGAGTAAAATAACCAGAGACCTCGTCCATTATCTTGGCATACCTAACGTAAAGACTGTTCACAACTTTCCCAACATTAGAAATCGGTGTTAGGGTCGTCAAATATGACAAAGCTTCTCAATACGCCTTACTTTCCATCAGAAGTGTTGCAAGCCTTGCCTCAAGTCATTCTTGTAACTTTTATACACAATATCACTTTTTTTCTTATTCTATGTTGTTTATTTATTTATTTGATATTTTAAAATTAAAATAAACTTAAAAACATTATTGGTAATAGATCATAAATCTACAGTAGTTATGTTTTAAATCTACATGTAGTTATCTTTTAAACTGGTTGATATTTTTAATCTTAGAATAATACACCTTGTTTTTTATTTCTATTGTATAATTTTTTACGTTATATGTTTTATATTTATTTTTAAGATAATGTGATCATCATATTATTATTTATTAATTTTATCATTCATGGAAGGTATGTGTGTGATATAGATATATGAATATTAAAATTTATAAATATTGTATTTCATATTTTTGAAATTGTGGATAATTGGTTTAATTAGGTATAATATTAAATAATTTAGGTATAATAATTTTATTTTGTTGTAGTAGTGAAATGTTTAATAATTTAGGTAAAATCTTTATTTGTTTGAAGTAATTTTTTGTGAAATTAGATGTTTCATAAAATTTAATATTATTGTGTTTTTGTAGTAATTTGTTGTAGAAATTTAAAATTATTATGATTTTTTAATAAAAAAAAAAGTGTTTTATCATATGCATACTTTTAGCATTGAACTTCTAAACATCTTTAAAAGACAAGTGCACAACAAAAATCAATGCAAAAAATAAATTCAATAAAAGTTGTAACCAAAATAATATAACAAATAAAAAAATGTTATCAAATACAACAAAAGACTTCCATCTAAGGCATCACCCCTAGCGATCCTGAGGCAATCTTGCATGATCTCGTGTAACTCTGTGCCTTCAGTGACCATCCTGAGGTTGAGCACACGCTCCAGCTTTTCTGCGATCGCTTCACAACCTTCACAAGCATCCTGTGACAATCATAAAAATAGAGTTATTAAAAAAATTTAAATAAAAATCAATTTATAAAACATTAAACCAACTAATCTTACCACTGAATGTCTAGGGAGATCAGATGGCACTGGAACCTCCGGGATATGTGGCTCGACGTATTCCTCATCACGTGGGGCAGGTGGATGTCTGGACTGATCACCTGCCTGGGTCAGTGTGACGAACGGATGAGATATCTGGAAAAACCAATCCATGTAGTCTGCTGATACATGTCCTAGGAAAACACAAATCTCACTCGCGGGTGCTACGTGGTCCGAGAAATGCATCCACCTGTCGTCTATCTCCTCATATGACAATGAAGCACTAACAGGCGGCGGGGGGATCATCTGAATGTACCCAAACTGTCATACCACCCTCTCTGGTCGAACAAATACCACAATAGGACCCCATCTCAACTGACCCTGGAAGTAGGAAATCAGGTCAAAGCCCCTAACTCCTCGGTGGTCAGCGTAAGGCATCTAGCACATGTCCATGATCGTCAAAGCATCTAAACGTGCCTGGTACGTTGCTCCTGTGATCCCCCTCATGTGAGCCTTCGTAGTCAGCCACTGAGAGGCACGTGGGGTCATCTCAGCATACGCATCATCAGTGACGCACTGATGCACACTAGGAAAGTGCTCATATATCCAGCACTACAAACATGACGTGAACATAAGATAAAAAAACATGTTTACATCATAATCCAATTTAACTTATTACGAACAAAACATTTACCTGTAATAAAGTTAAGTACCCAGCCATCTGTCGTGTAGGGGTCTGGCAAGCTTCATTTAGCTGGTCATACATGTGCACCAGCGCCGCAGCTCCCCAAGCATAGCCCCCAGTCTTACCCAGGTCTCGAAAACCCTCTAGATGAACCAGATGAACATGTGTTGCATTCTTGTTAGAAAAAAAAAGAGTGCAACCCACCAAGTGGAGGAGGTAAGCACGGGCTGCTACAATCCACCATCGGGCATGGCATCTACTTTGATAGACCTCCCAAAGCCACAAAAGTCGTACGTATTCCTCATGCACCCATACGGTCTCAGCTCTAGCCTCCTCACCGGAGACCTCAAGCAGCTCCATCAACAAGAAGACCGCCTCGTCCACAAGCGGAGGCTCAAAGCTCTGTAACGCGCCTGTGATGGGAAGATGGAGGAGTGCCGCCACATCGTCCAGGGTGATCGTCAACTCTTCTACTGGAAGGTGGAAGGTGTTGGTCTCCCTATGCCACCTCTTGACAAATGCGGATATAAGTCCAGGATCGCCGATGACTACAGAACACCCGATCAATGGACTTAATCTGGTGGCCGCCACTAGGCCTTCTATCTCAGGCACTGGCCTCCCAAATTTATCAACCTTCCTACCGTGGGAGGCCAACTTCAACTCAGGTTGTTCCTGAGTTGAAGAACACATCATAACAATTTATTAAAAATTCATTATCACAAACAACTCAACAAAAACAAATAATTAACAAATAACTTTACGTAAAAATTAAAATACCTCTCCACTCCAGATGCTATGTGCCACATGGTCGGCAAACGAAGTCAAGACCAATGGGTCACATGATCCACCAAGGAATCCCTCAGCATGATCAGCAGGTGACCCCTCAGCACCATCAATAGCTATGCCCTCTACGTCTGCAGCATCTACGTTCGCAGTCCTCTTAGGAATATCCTTGTCCATATGAGGAACATCCTCAGTCACCTGAGGAACATCCTTAGTAACATCAACATGAACCTGTTGCCTACGAGCAGAAGCGATAGGCCTACACCGTCGGGGAATATCAGCATGATGCTCATCTTGACCCATGCCTTTGCCTCTAACACTAGCTAAGGCACGACCTTAACCTCTTGTTCTAACCATGATTTGAAAATCATGAAGAACATGTAGTTTTTTGGGTCAAGTTAACTATTCATATCATTAACACATAAACTAAACCCTACACACTCAACCCTAACTACTACATATCTATCATACACTCTGCTAGGACCTAATAACCGAATTTTATGCAAATCCAAAAAACATAAAAAAACATAAATATATAATATTAAATTAAATTTTTGTTATCACAAACATAAATAAAAATGTTATCTATTAATCATAAACAAAAATGTTACCTAATACATAAAAATGTTATCTACAAACATAATAAATAAATAAAAAATTAAGCAAACTAATAAAAAAAATTTCAAACCTTCTTACGAAAGAAGGTTCTTCCGTAAGAAGAAAAGCATTAATACAGAAGAAGGTTCTTTCGTATGTTCTTACGGAAGAAGGTTCTTTCATAAGTTCATACGAAAGAAGGTTCTTTCGTATGTTCGTACGGAACAACCTTCTTCTGTTATGAATGAATTTCTTCTTACGGAAGAACCTTCTTCCGTAAGTTCTTATGGAAGAAGGTTCTTCCATAGGAACTTATGGAAGAACCTTCTTTCGTACGAAGCATTTTCAAAAAATCACGCATACGGAAGAAGGTTCTTCCGTAAGCGAAAAACGCTTCCTCTCCTCCCATGGTTTCTCAGAAAAACAAAGTCTTCTACCCTAAAGCAATAATGCCTAAACTACATCACCAATGGCAATTAAAGAGGAGGGGAGATAGGAGGTACTAACCTCGACGACGGAAAATGCCAGCAAACACACCAACGGAGCTCCGAAAACACACAAAAATGGCAACAGGAAGAAGAGCAGGCGCGGAGGAAGAAGGAAACAAGAAAGGAAGTGAGAGGTTGATGGGTGCGCGTTGTTTTTTTAAAATTTAATAGAAGGGCAATTTAGCCCATTCACATAATTGTTGGGTGCACTAGCAATGTAGCTGGGTGCACCTAGCAAGTCCCTTTTAACAGATTGAACCCAACTATTTTAACCTGCAAAGATCAATTATTTGAACCAAACCAAACCAAATCGTCTGTTAGCTTGTTTTACATCTCGGATATTTCAGTTTCGGACGGTTTATTTTTTTTTTTGCTCAACCCTATTGACTCCATCACTATATTCTTTGGAATGCTTTGATGGAAGTTGTATAGCTTTGCTGGAAAAACAATTAGAGAAAATTATGAGTAGAAATTGAGACAAATCCAATTTCTTAGTCTTTTATGCTGTATCTTGCTGAATTTATTGGCTGGCTAACAATTTTGTAATGATTAGAGAAATAGAAGTTGGATTTGGTTGTTCATGAGCCAAATTTGAATAGTTTGGTGAAGCATTAAGGAGTATATGTTAACAATTTTTGAAGAGGACTTCTGGAGCATATTCCCTAATTCTACACCATTGAAAAATTCTATTATACTCCAAGCTCATATGATCTCTAACTCATTTCTCGGCTTGTATCAGAACATACAAAAAGGCTACATAAATCAGCAATGAAATATTTGATTGGTGTTTGTTTCTTGTTTGAAGCTCCCTTGATTTATAACAATAATAAAGGGAATGGGAAGTTTTGGTCTACATAGACTATTTAACCTCTCACATTTATATAAATCGTTCCTTTCCTTCACTTTTCCCCATTTCTTCACATTTTTATGTATATAGGTTATATTTAGAAATAATATATTATTTATTTCTATATTGTAAAGGTTAATAATTTTCAGTCAAATTTTACTATAGTTTAATCTTAGGAAAAATGATTCGTCGATAAATTAGAATAATAAAACATGTTCTAATTTATTTAAAATTTAATAAAAATGGAACCACGTACATATTAAGTAAAATATATAAATTAACAAGATAAAATTAATATAAGACAATATATTTATTTTTTGGTTTTCAATGATTTTAACTTTTGACCAACCGGTGCCAACTGAACTAGACGGGCTATAGATTATATATAAATTAATCTTAGAAAAAATAATTCGTCAATAAATTAGAATAATAAAAATTGCTCTCATTTATTTCAAATTTAATAAAAATGGAACCACGTACATATTAAGTAAAATATATAAATTAATACGCTAAAATTAATATATTTAATTTTTGGTTTTCAAAGATTTTCAAGTTTTGACCAATTGGTGCTTTTATTTGATAACATAAAATGCCAAAATAAAAATGTAATTGATTAATATTTGGAGGAAACATTTTAAGATTATTTTTATAAAATTATAAATAAATCGCCTACCATGGGGCTTGATACAATTAATATATGATAATATATTTAATTTTTCGTTTTCAAAGATTTTCAAGTTTTGACCAACCAGTGCTTTTATTTGATAACATAAGATGTCAAAAGAAAAATATAATTAATTAATATTAGGAGGAAACTTTTTTCAGATTATTTTGATAAATTTATAAATAAATCATCCACCGTGGGGCTTCATAAAATTAATATATGAAAATATATTTAATTTTTCGTTTTCAAAGATTTTCAAGTTTTGAGGAATCGATGCTTTTATTTGATAACATAAGTTGCCAAAAGAAAAATATAATTGATTAATATTTGGATGAAACATTATAAGATTATTTTTATAAAATTATAAATAAATCGTCCACCATGGGGCTCGATCAAATTAATATATGATAATATATTTAATTTTTCGTTTTCAATGATTTTCAAGTTTTGACCAACCGGTGCTTTTATTTGATAACATAATAAGATGCCAAAAGAAAAATGTAATTGATTAGTATTTGGAGGAAACTTTTTGGGAATGCTGTTATAAAATTATAAATAAATCGCCCACCGTGGGGCTCGATAGAATTAATATATGATAATATATTTAATTTTTTGTTTTCAAAGATTTTCAAGTTTTGACCAACCGGTACTTTTATTTGATAACATAAGATGCCAAAAGAAAAATGTAATTGATTAATATTTGGAAGAAACTTTATAAGATTATTTTTATAAAGTTATAAATAAATCACCCACCATGGCTTGATAAAATTAATATATGATAATATATTTAATTTTTCATTTTCAAAGATTTTCAAGTTTTAACCAACCGGTGCTTTTATTATATAACATGAGATGCCAAAATAAAAATGTAATTGATTAATATTTGGAGGTAACTTTTTCAGATTATTTTTATAAAATTATAAATAAATCGTCCACCGATAATATATTTAATTTTTCATTTTCAATGATTTTCAAGTTTTGACCAATCGGTGCTTTTATTTGATAACATAATAAGATGCCAAAAGAAAAATGTAATTGATTAATATTTGGAGGAAACTTTTTCAAATTATTTTTATAAAACTATAAATAAATCACCCACCGTGGGGCTTGAAAATTAATATATGACAATATATTTAATTTTTCGTTTTCAAAGATTTTCAAGTTTTGACCAACAGGTGCTTTTATTTGATAACATAAGATGCCAAAAGAAAAATGTAATTGATTAATATTTGGAGGAAACTTTTTCGGATTATTTTTATAAAATTATAAATAAATCACCCACCGTGGGGCTCGATAAAATTAATATATGATAATATATTTAATTTTTCATTTTCAAAGATTTTCTAAAATTAATGGTAAAATTACATTTTTGATCCCTCACCGATAAGTGGCTTGCATAGACTTGCTCACCCGTAAGTAGAAGGGACAATCCTTTTGTTTACAGATTACAATCACTCTCCTTTTGTCATATTTTTTAATCTTCAGATTCTTCTTACAAATTACACCAAATGTCTTCACAGACTCTAGAATTTGTTTCTTACCACTGAATTGTAGCTCAATCTCAAACTTCACATCTTCATCATTTTCAGGCACCTTATAATGAGGATATCTAACTCTCGGGGGACCTTCATCTTCACTTCCAAGTGGAGTATCCAACTCATTAGAATATTCAGTTTCATCGGCCAAATCAGAATTTCTTGAGTCCACTTTATTAGGATCAAAAGTAGCCTCAGTACTTTGACTAAATGTTTTAGACTCCAACCATGCTGTCCAATCAGAGTTTTCTTCAAAATCACTAACTGAATCTTCACTACAGTCGCTGCTATCATCATCATCTTCCTCATCCCCAACATAATCCTCATCACTTTCTTTAGACCCCACATCATCATTATCTTTGTCAACCCCAAAATGAATATCATCCATACACTCACAACAACCTCCATATCACCCACACCACCAGCCTTCTCTTGAACCTGCACCTCAACCTCAACCTCACCTTCATCATCAAGCTGAACCTGAGGCTCCACATCAACCTGATCCTCCACTTGAACCTCAATCTCCACTTCAACCTCACCCTCCACCTAAACCTCAGCCTCCACAACGGTTCAGCCTCCACTCCATCAATTACAACAACTTATCTCCCACAACATCATTCAACTTTTTTATCACATCTGTCAATCACCCCATCTTCCACATACACTTCAACCACATCAAACCCAACAACATCTTCAATCAATTGTAAAATATCAGAGTCACCATTCAGTGGCTTCAACCCTCTGCAAAGTGCCTTTTTGGGGTGTCTGTACCATAAGCACTTGAATGCTTTGTAGCCAATGGACTTAATGACCTTCGTCAAGTCAACATATGACATAGTATCCACATTCCAACCCCATTATTCTTCGACAATGTCTCCATTGACATACACAATGGATGGCTTATAAATAAATATCCATCCATGGTGAATCTTTAACCTCATTGTTTGTTCTTCAGTTGGCCTGCAAAAACGCGAATGACAACAAAGCCCAAAAAATTAATAAAAACAACAGTGCCAACAAAGCTTTTTAGAACATAACAAAAATAAAACCCAAAATGGGGACCACAACGACAAAAACCAAACAACCATTCATGTTTCTGGTTTTACAACAGCAAGGGTCCACCACAAAAAAAACAATATCGGGACCACACCTCCAACAAAACACAACAACAAAATAAAAAAAAAAAATAAAGGTTTGTGCACCCCGACAATTCAACACAAATAAACAAACCTTTACGCACAATTTAACCACCAACAAACCCCACACAAACACACAAAACTATAAACACACGACCACCACTCAAATTAACCAAAACCACTTCCTTGATGGGCATGCACAAACAAAACCCTAAACTATGTGGACCACTTCCACAAACAAACCCACAAATAAAATAACTTATTTGAAAACATAAGCCTCGTCCATGTTCCTAGGATCAACAACGACTCTTCAACCACCTTCGCCCACCTTCACCCAAGGCAGTTGCTTCACGATAACATTTGAGGTTTGCAATTTTCGGGACTGCGCTTCCAAATACCTTAGGGTTAGGTTTAATTAAAAAATACCTTTTTGAGGCATAAATAAAATAGGAGCAAAAAAGGGGGACCAAAAATGTAATTTTATCAAAATTAATATATGACAATATACGTGGGGCTCAAACCCACAACCACAAGGTTAAGAGCCTTGTGCTCTACTAGCTGAGCTAGACAGGTTATTAATTATAAAGAAACTCTTTAGTATAATTAAGGAATAGGTCCTTGGAGCTTGGCACATGGTATAAAACACTTATTTCTGCATTAAATTATAAAATGTACGGGCGTATAAAGTTAAAATAAAAATATTTGTACCATTAATTTTAATTAGAATACTTCATGATCTCCTTACCTTGAAATTAATTAAAAATGTATTTTTATTTTCTGAGTTAAATTATACATTATCAATATCTATATACTAAAATTGAAGTATGTGGAAAATACTAAAATACCCATGGCTGAGAGGTTGACAGCTATCCAAAATTTTGGTTTTTTGGTCAAAATACCCATAGCTGAGAGCTTGACACCTGTCCAAGTTTTTTGTTTTTTGGTCATTTATTTATGCCCTTCTAGGTTGGGTTGGTTTTCTGCCACCTTGCTGCCATGTGTTATTTTATGGTTCTATGATTTTAGTTTTAAGGCATGTAGCTTGTTGTGTTGTTGAGTGATTAGATTGTCGTTTGCAGTTTTGGTGGTTGGTGGTGTACGTGACTTCTTTGTAGCATTTTTTACTTCTTCCACTAGCAAGTTCCAAGCTGCTGATTGCATTTGTTTCACTTTTTTCATTTGTTTTTGGTAGGCTTTCATCTTCAATATAGTTGTTCTGTTGTTTAGGATTTTGGCGTGAGGCTGTGGTTTCCAGTTCGTGATTTTCATTCTTCTGTGGTTGAAGGTTCGAGTGCATGTTTATGTTCTTTTAGCACGTGTTCTGTTCTATTCTTTATTGTTCACAAATTCTTGTTTTGCTTTTCGTTGTCCTGCATTTGTCAATTGCTCTTTGGATTGCATTTACATGGTTTTGGATTGATCGTATTATTCCTTTAGAGGTATAATTGTTTGGTTTTGTTTTTTTGCTTTTTTGCTAAGTTGGCTTTTTTGTTTTTTGTCTCTTATAACTGGCTTCAATGGTTGGATTGTATTTACATGGTCTTTGGTTAATCATATTATTGTTCGTCTGTTGTGCATGTGTGTTTTTTTATTAACCATATTATTGTTTGTGTTGTGCATGTGTGATTTTGTCAGGTTTTTGTTGTTTGGTGATTTTGGTTTCTGCATGTTTATGTTGCTCTGGCACGTGTTTTGTTCTGTTTTTAATTATTTACAAATTCTTAGTTTTCTTTTTGTTGGCTTCCATTTGTCTGTTATTGTTCGTTGGATTGATTGATAGTGTAATACTTTTTGTGGTATGTTGGCATTGATGGAAATCTTATTGCATGTGTGGTTTAAGGATGGGTTGGTATTCTGTTTTCCAAAAGCTGAACTTTGTTGTGTTTGTTTTCGGCCTTTCTATTTATTTGTTGATGGTTGCAATATTATTTGTTCAGAGATATAATTTTTGTTTCTGCTTCTCTGCTATTTGCTGATTTGGCTTTTCTTTTTTGGTTCAGGTTGTTGCATGTATTGGCTTAGTAGTTCAACGAATAGAATCATAGTTTTTATGGTATTTTGTCATTCATTGAAATGTTATTGCATGTCTCATTTGAGTCTGTGTTGCTATTCTATTTTTTGTTAGCATTATTTTCTATTCTAAATTGACAATCATTCTTTACATAGCATTTGCATGGTTTTGGATTTATTACATTTTTCATTTAGAATTGGCAGGTCTATGTAATTTTATGGCGAGGATTCCTGACAAGATTAAGTCTATTGATGGATCAAAAGAAACGCTTAAACTTGCTGTTAGGATCACCGATCTTTGGTTCGTTGGGACTCCTAACAAGTCTGAGCAAGCGAAGATGGTTTTTGTTGATTCTGAGGTATGTTTTGTGCTCTCTATTTGATTGTTGCATTGTTGTTCATGTCATTTATTGATTATATGGTTTGCATATTTCAAGGTGATCAAATTCATGCTATTTGTAAATCGGACCGCCTCAAGTCTTGGAAAGCTGATTTGAAAGAGAATTGCACTTATGTTATGCATAATTTCAAAGTTGTTAAGAATGATGGTCAATTTAGAGTGTGCGAACATGAGTACAAGTTATTTTTTATTGGAGTGACGGTTGTTAGAGAAGCTAATTTGCATGAACTGCCTTTTAAGGAATTTAGATTTGTTGAATTTGCAAATGTTGTTGCTGGCAATTTTGTGTCTGGCCTGTTGGTTGGTGAGTGCAGTCACAATTTGTGCTTTCATTTTGATCATAACTTCTTTGAGTTTTTTTCAATGACCTATTTTCATTTCTGGTGGTTTAAGATATTATTGGGGTCATTGATTAGGTGGTCTTTCGGCATGTTTCATCGAAAAATACCGGGGTTGTTTTTAGAATGAAGGATTTGAGGTTATGGTTAATCACAGTTTTTGCTATCTCCTGTGTATATTTGGTTATTTAGAGTTTATATTGTCGAGAATTTTATTTTTCATTTTGCATGGTGCTTATGTCTATCTTATTCTTATGAGGTGATGGATGTAATGTTGTTTCTTTGCTGTAGTGGTGAAATTTTGTCTTGCACACTTTGGGAGAATTACTGTACTTAGTTCCTATCCTATTTGAATGAACGCGGGGATGATGGGCCAATGGTTATTATATTGACACATGCCAGAATAAAAGATGCACAGGGTAAGTATGATATTTTATTTGCTGATTTGGATATTCAATAGCTGAGTTTTGTTGTTGTTGTTGTTGGCATTTACAGGAAGTTATCCAGCTTAAGTGAGCAATTCCTTCAAGGCGTCAAAACTATTGATTAATGATCCTATGTTGGAAATTCAGGAATTTAAAGAGAGGTATTTTGCTTATCATCTTTGCTCTATGGTTGTTAAATTTGTGTGACAATCGTCTTGACTGTTTTCTGTTGCTTTATTCTATTTATTCGATTGGCTTAGGCTTTTAGATTTAGGTGTTGAGGTGAGTCGAGTTTTGCTACCTGGCGATCAAGCAAGCTCACAAGTTTCAAGGGGAAGTCAGCTATCATCAAAGGATTCATTTCTTTCAAAGGCTGAAGCCAAAACTATTTTAGAAATCAATGTCATTTCTGAGGTGGACCTGTTATCTATGTTTATTTTATATTCATTGCAGTTGGAAGTCGAATTTGGCTAGATTTGTTCGCATTCATATATTATATCTAATGTGTCTAACAATGGCATTTTATTGTTGGCAATTTGATTGTTATGGTTTTTTAAAAGGACGATGTTTGTGTTACGGTGGGGACTATTAGCAAAATAGTCATGGATAACCATTCATGGTGTTATCCAGCCTGTGCTCAATGTCATAGGAAAACTGACATCCAAACAGGACCATTCACATGTGGATGTGGCAAGGATAATGATCAGAGTGTTCTGAGGTAATTGGAGTTTTAGTCCATTAACATGTTTAATTCAGTATTTTGTTTTTGACTGGCATCTAAATTGGTAGGTATAGAGTTGAAGTGATGGTTACCCAAAACAATGAGAGTAACAAATTTTTGCTCTGGGACCGTGAATGTGCTGAATTGATTGGTGAAACAGCTGATGATGTGAATATGGTCAAGATTGAAGTATGTTCATGCTTTATCATATGCTACTTCTCATTTTATGTATTATATTTTGTTCTTCGAGTTGTAACTGGCAGCTGGTGAATTTGTGTTGTTTCTGGCAGGATGGTGATCTTGATTTGAATGCTTCCCCTCAAGCACTTGACAAATTGTTGGGTCATGTGCTTGCTTTTAAGGTCGGGATTTAATCAAAATTCAAAAATGCAGTTGAACTTAGATACTCAAAAGACCTGAATTTGATCAATGTTGTTCTTGAGATGCTGCCTGATAGTGAGGTGTTCTTTTCTGATATCTATTTTACTCGTTGTTGTCATGATGATATGATTCATGAGTTTGACTATCAACGACTTATATATGATGCAAGCATGTTCCAAAATAGATCCTTCCAATGTTGATTGCAATGATGCTACACAAGCTGAACGTGTGAGTTAATGTTGTTGTCATGAACATTGATATCTTATCTTTTTTTATTTACCAGTTTATGTTTTATGCAGCAATCTCTGTCTGTCACAGCTGACCATGATCCGGTTGCGGGATTGCCTTTAACACCCAAAAAGCGGATGTCATCTGATGAAGCCGATGATGAGTTAGGGAGCTCTCAAATTTTGCCAGCCCAACTATCGTCTAACCAATTGACAAGACATTCTCATAAGAGCTAATTTAGCTGATTCCAGATTATTATTATTGTTGTGTTTTCACACTGCTATTAAAATATTGGCATATTGAACAGACAATTATGTAGTTTTTGTTATCACTGTATTTGCACATTTGAAAATCGATTTTTTTGGATTCATGCTTTTAGACGTTCTAAATTGAGATCTGTCCATATTGTGTTCTTGCTGTAGTATTGCAAGTTTTCTTATATTAAATATGGCATTGAAAACAATTGATTTTCCCAGTTTTTATGTGGATGTATCACAAGACTAGCAAAGCATGTTATTGCAGCTGACATAATTTCTGGGACAAATGTCGGAGATCATGTTTATATCCAGAAAAATACATTAAAATGTTAGAAATGATGATCAGGAAATATTGATCACTAGCACAACTAAATCAGCATTCATATCTGATTAATTTTCTAACAGCAGAATATACACACCAAGACAAAAGTATCAACTTTGGAGTCTTGAGAAACATGATCTTGGATCATCAATGATATGTAATTAAGTGTTTCTTTATTATCAATCATCGTTTAGCATGATTTGTTAATTTAGATAGCATTTTTTGCTTGATTTTGCTTTCACAAATGCAGAATCGGATATTTTGATAAATTTACTCCATCTTTCATCATATGTCTCAATATGATGTACAATTAATACAACAACAACAACAACAACAACAACGCCTTATCCCACTAGGTGGGGTCGGCTACATGGATCAACTTCCGCCATAATGTTCTATCAAGTACCATACTTCTATCCAAACCATTAATTTCGAGATCCTTTTTTATAACCTCTCTTATAGTCTTTTTGGGTCTTCCTCTGCCTCGAATTGTTTGTCTTCTCTCCATCTGGTCTACTCTCCTCACTACAGAGTCTACCGGTCTTCTCTCTACATGCCCAAACCACCTAAGTCTATTTTCCACCATCTTCTCTACAATAGGCGCTACTCCAACCCTCTCTCTAATAGCTTCGTTTCTAATTTTATCCTGTCGAGTCTTACCACACATCCACCGCAACATCCTCATCTCCGCTACACCGACTTTATTCTCATGTTGGCTCTTGACCGCCCAGCATTCTGTTCCGTACAAAATCGCCGGTCTTACCGCAGTCCGATAAAACTTTCCCTTTAGCTTGATCGGTACCTTTGCATCACATAACACCCCCGATGCTTTTCTCCATTTCATCCATCCTGCTTGAATGCGATGATTCACATCCCCTTCAATTTCCCCATCATCCTGTATTACAGACCCAAGATATTTAAACCGTGTGACTTGAGGGATAATATGGTCTCCTATTTTCACCTCTGAGTTAGAAACCCTCCTTCTTTTGTTGAACTTACATTCCATATACTCCGATTTGCTTCTGCTTAGGCGAAAGCCATGTGTTTCTAGCGCTCGTCTCCAAGTTTCCAACCTCTCATTCAATTCCTCCCTCGACTCTCCAAGGAGGACTATGTCATCTGCAAAAAGCATGCATCTCGGCGCTATCTCTTGGATTTGTTCCGTGAGGACATCCAGAATTAAGGTAAAAAGGTAGGGGCTAAGGGTTGACCCTTGATGTAAACCAATTGTGATGGGAAAATCGTCTGACTCTCCACCCTGTGTCCTAACACTAGTCGATACCCTATCATACATATCTTGGATAGCTCGAATATATGCAACCCTAACCCCTTTCTTCTCTAGAGCTTTCCACAAAATCTCTCTAGGCACTCTATCATACGCTTTCTCCAAGTCAATAAAAATCAAGTGCAAGTCTTGTTGGGCCATGCGATATTGCTCCATCACCCGCCGTAATAAATAAATCGCTTCCATGGTCGACCTTCCCGGCATGAAACGAAATTGATTCTCAGTAACTTGAGTCTCCTTTCTTAATCTCCGTTCGATCACTCTTTCCCATAATTTCATGGTATGACTCATGAGCTTGATTCCCCTATAATTTGCACAATTTTGTATATCCCCCTTGTTCTTATAGATTGGCACTAACGTGCTTCTCCTCCATTCCTCCGGCATGCATTTTGACCTCATAATTTCGTTAAAGAGTTCGGTGAGCCACTCAAGACCTCTATCTCCAAGAGTTTTCCACACTTCAATAGGTATGTTGTCTGGCCCCACCGCCTTACCATTACTCATTCTTTTCAACGCTTCCTTTACTTCCTGTTTCTGAATCCGACGATAGTACTTATAGTTCCGGTCCTCTTCTCTTGTGTCTAGACTGCTAGAGTCATATCCATATCCATCATTAAATAAGTTGTGGAAATACGCCTTCCACCTTTCCTTGATATCTTTTTCCTGCACTAAGACTTTGCCTTCTTCATCCTTAACACACTTTACTTGATCCAAATCTCTAGTCTTCCTCTCTCTACCCTTAGCAAGCCTATATATAGATCTTTCTCCGTCCCTGGTTCCTAGAGCTTGGTATAGTCCGTCAAAAGCTTGGGCTCTTGCCTCACTCACCGCCTTCTTGGTTTCATTTCTAGCTATCTTATACTTATCCCAAGTTTCAGAATTTCTACACCTAGACCACTCCTTGAAACACTCCTTTTTTACTCTAACTTTGCTCTGAACATTTTCATTCCACCACCACGATTCTTTACCCCTAGGTCCAAAACCTCTAGATTCACCCAACGTCTCTTTAGCCACTTTAATAATCTCTTGGGACATCTTGTTCCACATATCATTTGCACTTCCTTGTGATTGTCCACACCAACCCTCCCATATCTTTTGTTGGAAGATTCCTTGTTTCTCACCCTTCAAGTGCCACCATTTGATCCTTGGTGCTACCAGAGGACTTCTTCTCTTTGCCCTATCTCTAATTCTTACGTCCATAACCAAAACTCTATGTTGGGTAGTCAAGCTCTCTCCCGGGATAACTTTACAGTTCAAGCAATACTTCCTATCAGACTTCCTGATAAGGAAGAAATCTATCTGAGAACATGTCCCTCCACTTTTGTAAGTGATAAGATGTTCCTCTCTTTTCTTAAACCATGTATTGGCTATAGAAAGATCCAAAGCCTCCGAAAACTCCAAGATGGATTTACCCTCCCCATTCATCTCCCCTAGGCCAAAACCCCCATGCACCCCCTCAAAACCTCTAGACACGCTACCTACATGTCCATTGAGATCCCCTCCTAGGAAAACTTTCTCTCCTTGGGGTATATCCTGAAGTACCCCTTCTAGATCCTCCCAAAATTTTACCTTAAAGTGTTCTGCTAACCCAACCTGAGGTGCGTACCCACTAATAACATTAAAGGTGTCCTGTCCCACTACCAATTTTAAGACTATGATACGATCTCCTACCCTTCTTACATCCACGACATCCTTCTTCCACTCCTTGTCCACAATAATCCCTACCCTATTTCTTGATCTGATTTTTCCCGTATACCACAGCTTAAATCCCGAGTTGTCTAATTCTTTCGCTTTTTCACCTGTCCACTTAGTTTCTTGTAGGCACATAAAATTGATCTTCCTCCTCACCATAACATCCACTATTTCCATAGATTTTCCAGTAAGTGTGCCTATATTCCATGTACCAAAGCGAATCCTCCTGTCATGAACTAGCTTCTTTACCCACACCCGTTCACGAAAATGTGGGAACCCTTGCTTACTTTTCACTACATCCGGGCGGCGATGCAGCGGCTCTTGCTCTTTTGACACTGTACTCGAGCCATACAGCGCGTTGCTTCTGGGCAACGACCTAACATTCACATTATTACGTAATTGATCCATGTCATAGAGATTCGACAAAGTTTAACGTTGGCTGTCGAAAGCCTAACACTTTCTTTAGCTTGACATCCTAATTCTGCCATGCATAACATTTTCGATATCATATTTCTTATCGATGGCGCCAAAGCATAGGTATAATAATGGTTATAAATGCAAGTCTAATCAATTTAGTGCATTTAATTAGCTGTTAGCATTCATAATTTTAGTGTTTTTCCTTATGTTTACTTTTGATTACTTACTTTTCAAGTTTTAATGTGGCTGTCAAAACCATGACTATAATCATGGCTATAGATGCATGTCTAATCATTTTTATTAGTATTCTACATATAAAGAAGCATGTTTTGCTATGAGATTTTTACAAGATGATAAAGAATTTATTGAGGCAATCAAACAAGCAAAAGACTGGGGTTCAGCACATTATATAAGAAAGCTATTTGTGTTGTTACTTTTAACTGCAACAATGAGCAAATCTGAACAAGTTTGGGACCAAACTTGGCATTGGATGGCTGATGACATTGTCTATAATTATAAAAAATCATCAACAAGTCCAAGTCAAATATTTTATTTTTCATTTCATTAATGGCTTTTACAACCCAATCTGGACTATCTCTGCGTCAAATCAAGGCTTCAAAATATTGAACGAGAGTCAGATCCCCAATTTTCCCAACTTTAACAGATGCATTTCCAATGAGATTGGCTGGTTGAGCAGTAATGTTTCCTTTAACCTCTTCATCATTTGAAAAAGATCTCTTTCCTCCCAATAAACGCCTCGACTTTTTCTACAGCAAGATATATTGAATTTAAATCATAATTGAAGTTTGAAACAAAAAGGAGCAAAGGACTCATTCTTACCAAGGGATTTCCCTTTAGCTCAAAAGACCTACAAAATGAGTCTATTTCAGATTTGTTTTGCTAAAGCAAGTCAGCATCAGGCTCTGTAATTTTCTTGAGTGTGTCATCAAGAGGAGGTACTGCCACATCAGGATCCTTTGATTTCAGCTCAAGAAAATGATAAAAGCGCTGAAAGATTGAAGAAATATATCTGTTAACTTTATCTTAAGATTACCCTTTTTGGGGGGAGAGAGGATATTGTATTAGATATCAATGCTAATTTTTTGGGAGGGTAAATAAGCTGATTAACTTTTAAAATACACAAGATAGCAAGAACCACAATATAGGTTTACACATTACTAACACGGGTATTGGCTGCGCCCCATGTCTTTCTTTGTAATTAGTTCATCTTATTAATAAACTATTAAGCATTCTTCTCCATATCTTAAAGCATCCAGTACTATCTCTAGCCAACAAGAAATGCTAAATGCAGATTCACACCTCAAGTAATGATCATAACTTAAGTAAAAACAATCTCAAGTCAAAAATGAAATTTCAAATCCTTCTGAGGGAAAAAAAACAGAAGAAAAAAGAAACATGGAAATATAAGTGAATAAAGGCAGAAATGAGAACATAAACTAGAAACATGTGAGTGAATAGAATAAGTACCTCTAACACTGGATTTGGTGTAAAGTCAGGTAGCAAAACTTCCTCTTGCCCATGTGGTGCAAGATCAAGCTTTTTTATTAAGTTAGCTGTAGCCTCTAGCTGTTGTCCATTTGGTTGCCACGATGCTGGGAAATTAGTGAAGGAAGGGAATTGAAACTCTCCCCATCCTCAGCAAAAGGAAGTACATTTAAGTAAAATGAATCAGGCTGCACAACAAAATCAGAAAACTAAGAAATAAATAAAAAATGAAGTGGCAAAATTGAAGCTAGTACAGATAAACCGATATAAAATACAAGAAACAAAGACAGAAAAAACCTACAATATTTTCTTTATCAGATAAATTGGGTGTCAAGACCCCGATGACAACATTCGCATGTCTTTGTCTCCAAACACAACGTACTATTGCCACCTTATTCATTTCCTTCATAGCCCTTGCTACTACAGAAACTGCAATCATGGCTCTTGTATTTCCAGGTTTAGGTAGGGAAACGTATACATCTTTCATGTAATGGTGTCTGTAGTACACATTTCATTTATATTTATACAAACAAGGCCCTAACAATGATTGGAAATAACCAAAATGCCCATACTTTGCTGATGTGTCGACATATGAAAACTTTATGTTCCTGCCCAAAAACGTCCCCATCACGATATGTATTTTTTTATTTTGCGCTTCTGTTTCCAATGTGCTGAGTCGCGAACAGAGAGCACGTGTGGTGAGAGCAGGAGAAAGAAGACAGAATGGACTGAGAGAAGGTGAAAGAAGTCACCACCAACCCTGAGTACATGTTCCTTTTAAAAAAATTCTAAATAAAACAAAACAGTATTTTGTTTTCATGAAACTAGAACCTCGCCCGTGCTGAAGCATAAGCTAATAGTAATATTTGATATTTGATAATATATGTTGGTAGTTTAATTATATTAAAAAAATTACAAACAATATCATCCAAGTAAACATTTGAAACAAATATGATATCCTATATACATATTGTGATGACATATTATATATGGTATTCCATATATGGCTAGCACAAAAATAAGTTTGAATTACAAACAACATAGGTAATTATTTGCATGTTTTATAAAGGGGATAGATGTGCATTGATAGTGGTGAGAGCAGGAAAAAGAAGACAGAATGGACTGAGAGAAGTTGAAAGAAGTCACCACCAACCCTGAGTACAGGTTCCTTTTCTTTGCAGGAGAAAGAAGACAGAATGGAGTGCTTCGAAGGTGAAAGAAGTCACCACCAACCCTGAGTACAGGTTCGTTTTCTTTGCATAACCAAACTTCGTCATTTCTTTCTTTGTCATGCTGCAATTGAGTTGAAAACTCCATGAGTTACAATCAAGTTGAGAGATAATAGGTATTGTTTCTGCCATTCTTTTTTTAGTTATGTTTAGATATCTACCATTTGAGGTAGCCTTCTTCTGTAATATTTAACTAGAACTTCGTCAGTGCCGAAGCACGGGCTAATAGTAATATTTGATAATATATGTTGGTAGTTTAATTATATTAAAAAAATTACAAATAATATCATCCAAGTAAACATTTGAAGCAAATATGATATCCCATATAGATATTGTGATGACATATTATATATGGCTAGCACAAAAATAAGTTTGAATTACAAGCAATATAAGTAATGATTTGCATGTTTGATAAAGGGGATAGATGTGCATTTATAGTTGTTCAAAAAGTGAGCATGTTGAAACCTGTAAAAACGATGACAAAGTTAAATATGTAGTACATTATAATTTGCTAAAATGGCAAATAATATGCTGAAAAAGATGTCAATAAACAATTAGATGGCTACCAAACCTAGGATGTGTTTTTACATGTTTGTTATAGTTTTATATACAAAATGAATGACATTAATGGTAATGCATATGTAGAAATAAGAATTTGGGAAACATACATTTTCTATAAGTTTACAAAGACTTCTTTGTATACTACATTAATAGTAGTATTTTTTGGAGTCTTCTTTATCATAAATAAAAATATGCAACCCTTTTTTACTTTGCACTCGCGAAAGTGCTACATATAGCTGACCATGAGAAAATACTGAATTTGGTAAATACAATTCAACATGTGCCAAAGTGCTTAATATAACACTTTCGTGAGTGCAAAGTAAGAAAGGCCTGCATATTCTTATTCAATGACTTCGACCACAACACCAACATCTATTTAAAAATTACAATACAATGCAATCGTAAGTATTCTTCACGAACTATCATAATGTCTATTGTAACAAATTGAGTAATGCACGTACCAACTAAAGTGTCACGTGGTGCTACTCCAAATTGAGTAATAACATGAACATTAGGAGGAATTTCAGGACGATCGATCTCCTTAACAAAAGTAGTTTTCATCAAGTAAACCAAAAATGAAATCGTACTCACTTTGTATTCAGAATGATTCTTAACAACCTTAATGTTCTGAATGACATATGCAGAACCACATTGCAACTTTGCCTCATATTCAGGAAACAATTTTTGCCAAAGAGTGGCACCAATCTTTGCACCCTGTAAAAGTCAAGAATGAAACTAATAAATGCAAGAAAGCAGCGAAATGAATGTAGTGAATTACAATATGGAATATCAGCAAATACACGTTTGGTCCATGAACACCATTTTTATTGTTTGTCTACCATTATGCTTGTTAACGTATCACATATCAGTGATTCGTATTGCTATCTTCCAAGTCCCTTTCTTGGTAGGCAACTTAGAGATCATGTTTACTTTGCCAGACATTGCTACAAACATAACATAACAAAATTTATTTATAACGACAAAACAATTTAGCTATAAAACTTCATACCAAATAAGAACAACTTTGTTTCTCCATTGTGGGGTACCAACGGCAACAACATAGCAAATGTCATGGTACACTTAGCGAGATATTACTACGGCCCAAATGTATAAGAGAATCAGACCAGTTTATTTACCTATGTTGTTTGTAATTTAAACTTATTTTTGTGCTAGCCATATATGGAATATCATATATAATATGTCATCACAATATGTATATGGGATATCATGTTTGCTTCAAATGTTTACTTGAATGAAATTGTTTGTAATTTTTTTAATATAATTAAACTATCAATATATATTATCAAATATCAAATATTACTATTAGTCTGTGCTGAAGCACGAGCGAGGTTCTAATTTCATGAAAACAAAATACTATTTTGTTTTATTTAGAATTTTTTTAAAAGGACAAATTGAATAAATAACCCACTTGTATGGAGCACCTACTTGTTATGCTAGTCTTAGAAGAAAGAAAAATAAAAACACTATTAGGATATAAGGAGAATGAAGAGTTAGTTAATATAGTTAGACTACTAATGAGTTAGTTAGTTTGTTAGAGGGGTTTGTTAGATATAAGTAGAGGAAGAAGGATAGGAGAGAGGGGGATCTTATCATTTGTAGATTGAGCATTAGCTCTTTGTGAAAGGAGAAATCCTTTGTGAAGGGAAAACCTTTAGAGGAGAGTTTTCTCACCTATTTTATGTTCTTTTTTTTACTAGTCAATAAAATCTTTTTTTTTTTTTCATTTCAATTCTTGGTTCCTATCAGACACGGTAAACAAGTAATCGTCAACTCCAAAACAATTTATATTCATTATTCAAGCAAAAGATTAAAAGAAATGTGATGTTAAACATTAAGATGCAAATGCAAGAGAAACATTGGCTATTCAACTTTAATCAGAAATAAATTGTCCATGGAGTCAGGGTACATGGACAACTCTAAATTAGAGCATTAGATAATTGATAATCATTTACAGTAGAAAAAAAAATAACTTAAGATGCCATAGTAACATTAAATATCAAATAAATGACAATGAAAAGGAAAAACAAGTGAAATGAAAACATTTATCAACTATGTTGGTACATCAGATAAATGAATATAAATGACATTTAAAAAGAGCATTCATCATGGGATGGAAATTAAAGTTATTTATATACATAGATCACCTTAATGCTCAGTGTTGGATTGATTTCAAGATGCCCTTCGAGAACTATAACTGGAGCTCCATTTCTTGTTCGAAGAGCACCAAATAAAGAAATTGGATTCTCCACATACAACAATCTTGTTGATGTTTCCTTTGAAAAAATATTTAACAAGCGATCATTCTCATCCATTATTCCCTTGTTTGCATCTTGACTAAGCTTTCCTCTCATAATTATACTTTCCATTTTTATACCATGGGCAGTCATTTGTTTGGCAATGGTGGTAACTTGCTCTTCCTTTGTTCCTTCATCAAATTCTTTTATTCGACATTTTGCATTTCTAATAAGACACACGTTTCTTTCCCTTGTTTGTTACTCCAAATATTTTTACTAACATATCCTTGCCAACAATGACAGCATCAAGAACTAACATCAAAGTCAAGGAATACAAAAAAGGGTAAAAGTGAGCTGATGAGGTCAAATCAATGGCAGTAGGAAAGGATCAACTTCCTCTTGAAAATTTAATAATTAATCTTATAAAGTTTTGCTACTGATTACATTACATGATTTTAATAACACAAACATATTGGTTTTCAGGAAAATCTAAATATACAAATCATGCAAAAAAAAATAGTTGACAAAAATTTAAAAAAAAAATAGTTACTCTTCAAAAAAGAAAGCAAACAAATTGTACAACAGAAATAGAGGTTTTGTTTATGTGAAGATTTAGAGATATGTAGCTAATTATTTGAAAAGGAAAATAAAAGAACTCAAATGAAAGATAAATGGCATTAAGTAATACCGTGTAATCAGAAACACAAATGTCTGAGATCTCATACTCTAAAAGTAAAGAACTTGCAAAAGAAAATACTCTTTGTCAGAAGGAAACATGTGAATATTTTAATGCAGGGAAAACTCAAAATCATGTAATATTTTGAGAAAAATGTTTCAAAAAAAAAGATAACAATAAACTAGTAAAAACTAGCATAATATAAAACCAAAAAATTTATTGTATTAAAACCAAGAACTTCATGGATACAATCACCATCAGTTGTACCTCGAGGCAGTTATTGTAAAGCCTCAACAATATCTCCATCCACAACTTAAGTATTTTTCAAAATCACAACATGTTGATACCCACCCACTTCCGTAGTAAGTTCATTATTAGTGTCTGAAAAATGTCAACATAAACAAAGGTGAGGAAGGCCCTTGATCAAATTTTAGAAGCAGGATTCTTCCAGTGACACAGCAGTGTGAATAGGTAGTAACACTATCAACAGAAGATCAGAAGGTAAACACTCAGTTTAGTCAACAGGGCAAAGATTCTATTAAGAATGAGAATGAAACACAACAGAAGCAAAAGAAAATCAAGGAGGATCCTCTTGCTCCCCATTTCTCCATTACAGATAGCTACCATTTACAGTGAAAGGAAAACTTGGTAATCAAATTACAACAAAACAATAATGAAACCAATAAACACCAAGTCAACAGCATCCATTGAATAGTAAATATTAAAGTGAGTGAGTACCTTCAGTTCCAAATAAGACTATTCCCACTTCATCATATTTGCTATAGATCAGCTGCACATAAAACAAAAACAAAACCAAAACAAAAGGATCATGTTATGGAAACTATCAACTAACGAAACTAACGAAACCAAACAAACAAGATTGAAATAACAAAAAATCAAAACAAAAGAGAAGAAAAAAAAATGAAACTTTGAATAGATAAGAGTATGGCAATGACTAGTACCTTCTTCTGCACAAGCATGGAGCAGACTTTCTCAATTTCAGAAAGAGCGGGATGCATTGACGGGCCCACATCAAGCAGCAAAAGCAACGCTTCCTGTTGTTTCACCATAAAATTTAATTGTGGTAACGAAAAAACAAACACAAATTTATGCTTTCAGAAGTAATGACAATGGTAACATTCTAAATGGGGTTTCACGGGAAAATAATTAAATTCGAAGTAAAACCCTAAATCCGGATAAGTGAAGTTGGGGAATGCAAAAGGGTATTGAGAAATGAAGGAAAAACCGTTCCTTGTTTCGAGCCATGGGTGGAAAAGGCAGAGAGAGAGAGAGAGAGTGAGAGACAGAGAGAGAAGCTTGTAGAAGAAGGAGCGTTACTTACATGTAAGTTGCTGCTTCGTTCATCTTCGGTCTTCCCGCTTCAAAACTCAAAGGTCCCACCAATACAGAATTTTTTTAGGCAAGAAAAATTGTTTTAGGGGGCTGGGGGATCAGGGATCCATTCTCACGTATCTCATGAACTAATAAACTAATTAATTTCAGTTATATTTTTTATTTGGATAACTAATTAATTTTGCTTTTAGGCAATATTTAATTTTGACAAAAGGATAAAAAATATTTATTTTTATGAAATAAAAATCTTATTTGTGAGCAAAAATAAACAATATCATTTTCATACTCACTATCACACTCATATTAATGATTCATTCATGTAATTTTTATAATTTTTATCATTTTCAAAAGTTTTCGTTTATCTGCCAATTTTTATTTACCGTCAATCTTATGAATTTTAAAGGAATAATTAGAGGAATTTTGTCCTAAAATGTAAGATATAAAGCATTTTCAATATAATTTGCTTGTCATTTATTAGTCTTATAATAAAGTTATTTGTTTTATAAAAAAATAACATCTTTAACAAAATAATAAGAATATTATAGTAATTTTAATATATATTCCCAGGAAAAGATAATTTAATCAAACATATATTTTAATTATTCTCAGAAACATAAAAACATTCTCAACTAATCTTATCTTATGAGTGAATAGGCAATTTAGTCCCTGACATTGTAAGCAGTTTCTATATTAGTCCCTGACTTAAATTTTAATTCAAAATAGTCTCTAACTTTACCTCCGTTATGCAACTAAGTCTCTGCTGTTAAAATATAATTTTCCTGTTAGTCAAATGTCTATTTGGCAAACCTCAGTCCACGTGAGCATCCCAATGTGGCAAGTTTGAGTCCAAGTCAGCAATCCTATGTGGCAAGGACTGAATTGAAAAATTAGGTTAAAAAGAGATAAAAAATGAAGTAAACGCATCTTCCCTTTCATTGTCTTACTGCTTGTAGGGTTTTTTTAACTGTTTGCAGTTTGCTCTTCCCTCCACTACATTCCCTTTGTCGGTGATTGTTCATATTCGGGCTTGGCAGTCAGGTTGGTGGTTTTTTTGCGTTCATTTCGTATGCATTGTTTTGGTGGATTCATTTGGGGTTTTATATGTTCAAGGGTTTTCATTTGCATTGTCTTCGCGTTTCGCAGAGAGGTTTATGGTCCTTTATTATTTTCGTTTATGATGCTCTGTTTTTATAGATGACATTGGATGTTGTTGTGTGATGTGCCTATGTTTGAGTTTAAGTTAGGTTTTTTATTTCCTAATATATGACAATGTTTGTGGTTTCTGATTGTGTAGAATGAATGACAATATAACTTTAATATTGCACCATGGAGGAAGATTCACTCCACGTGCCAGTGATGGAAAGGTTGAATATATAGGCGAAGAATTTGACGTTTGGGAGGATATATCTGCAGATTTCCTGGATGCATTTATCTTATATGATCTGGTGAAAGCTTGTAAGAAGTATAGCAATATGGGAGATTGTTTTTGGTTGATTGATAAGGACTTAGTGATGCAATCCTACCCCGCAAGGGCATTGGCTAGAAGACTCCAAGTAGATTGGGCTAGAGATCCAAGGAAAGGCCCTAGGGTTCTCATGAGCCTTAGGGTAGATTTCGAGCCCATGGGCTAAGTATGAGCCCGCTTATCTTTGTAAATATTAGAATAGGTTTTTCCTTCGTCTAGGCCTTGTATTTTGGCCATTCTAGTAGTATAGGGTTTTAGCCTTGTATTTCGGGGCATTTTGAGTTGTCTTTGTAATAAGGACTTTTTTTTTTATTTTCATGTTTTTTGTCATGGGGGTGAGCTTAGCTATTATAGGGGGTGTGTAGCTAAGCTCTAGCTTCTCATCTCAAGGAGGTGAGCTTAGCTATTAGAGAGGTATGTGTAGCTAAGCTCTAGCTTCTTTAGGAATCTTCTTAAGGAAGCTTCTCAAGGAGGTGAGCTTAGTTATGAGAGGGGTGTGTGTAGCTAAGCTCTAGCTTCTTAAGGAAGTTTTCTCAAAGAAGCTTCTCAAGGAAGTTTTCTCAAGAAAGCTTCTCAAGGAAACTACCTAGTCTATAAATAGAAGCATGTGTAACACTTGTTGTAACTTTGATGAATGAGAGTCTTGTGAGACACAACTCAAAGTTCAACTTCTCTCCCTTTTTCTTCCTTCAATTTCGTGCTCCCCCCTCTCTCTTTCTCTCCCTCTTTCTTTTCCTCCATTGAAGCATTCTTTCCAAGCTTCTTATCCAAGGCTCATCTTGGTGGTGAAGCTCCTTCTTCCATGGCTTATTCCCTAGTGGATGGCGCCTCCTCTCACCTCTTCTCATTTGTCTTCCGCTGCATCTCCATGGTGGAAAATCACCATTAAAGGACCTCATTGAAGCTCAAAGATCCAGCCTCCATAGAAGCCCCACAAGCAAGCTTCCATCAAGTGGTAATCAGAGCACAAGAGCTTCAAGTAGGTGCTCCTTAAACCTCCATTAATTTTTTTTCTTTACCTTCTCTTCCATTGTTGTTTCTTCATTTTTCTCCATGTATCTCCTCACATGTCTTGTTCTAAATGTTTTTAACATGATTCTTTAGAGTTTCCACCGATTAAACTTGCTATAGAAGTTAGATTTGATTTTCTATGGTTCAAATTTCTTGTTCTTGTTCTTGAACCATGAATTGTGTTGAGTTTAGGTTCCTTTGAGTTTTGTCTTGTTATTTTTTGTGGCTGAAACATAAACCATAAAATTCTTACAAAAATATTAAAGTAGAATAAAACCTCAAAAATCTAGAGTGACTTGTTCACCTATTGTAGTTTTGTCATAGAAGTCATGTCTAGTCATGAAACTTGTCACATAAGATTTCTTATGTTGTGCTGAATTTTATTTTCTTGTTTCTTTGTCTAACTCATTTGTTCATGAGTGTATGAAATTCTTTTAGCCTATTATTTGATTTGAGTCAAATCTTTCATGTTAATTAGTCCTTAACATGTTCATGCAAAATTCTTAGAGAGTCTTTGATTGTGAACCTTTTCTTGAACTTTTAGGTTTCTTTATGATTGTGTCTATTGTGAATTTGAGTTTTGGTGATTGAATTGCTGGCTGAAATGTTGATCCTAAGTGAATATTGAACTCTGAAAACTGTGGTAAACAATCCTAGTGAGTTCAACATACATAGGAAGGTTGAAAGTAAGCCCAAGGCAATCAATATACCATGCTTAAAGAAACAAATCGCTGGTGCTGGCAGCTTGGACATACAAACTTGTAAAAATTACTGAGAATTGGTTACTTCGAATTTTGAGTTGAAATTTTTACTGAATTTTTTAGACATCTGGAAAAAAGTTATAAAAAAAGAAACAAGTGATTTGGATAAAAGGAAAAAAATACGAAAAATCGCACAAGTTGGCAGGAAAATCAGTATCTACAAAAAAAAGGTGAAAGGGAAGGGTGCTTGTTGTTTTGGCTCAAAATTTATTCTATAATTGGAAATTTCAATTCAAAATTAGTGTGAAGACAAGTGCCAAAGCTAGAGTTTTGTTGAGTCTTTTTTTTTCAGTTTTTTTACTCTACTCTAGAGCCAGTCTAAGTTTCTCTTTGAGTCCTAGCTTGCTTCTATGTCCTTTTCATTGCTTTAATTGTTGAATAATCCTTGAAAAATTGTCTTGTTAAAACTCCATTGATTTAGCTTTCATTTCATTTTTTTTGGTCTTTGGTTATTGTTTGTCTCTTTGTTTCCTTGTTTGTGGGTTGCCATATAGGGAATTGGAAGGAGGATTGGTGCCATCCCTTGAAGAATTTGAGTCCAGAAGCAAGGGGCCAACCACCTTAAGAGCTATTGGACTAAGAAGCACTCCAAATTGAGTGAATCACCAAAGAGAGAACAACCACCAAAATTGAGGACCGTTTTGTAATTTTGTAATTTGCAATTTAATTACCTTCATTGCTTTCAAGTTTTTGTAACAAAAAGGCCTTTCATTGAAAGTGTGTTGGGAGCCTCCAATAGGTTACCAAACTTCCATTTGTGTGTAATAATTTTAGGCAATTTTTACTTAGGATAGTGAGTGTTTTGTTGGGAACCTTGAATGTGGTCATCCAAACACTCTTAGGATTCACCTAGTTTACATTTCTTGCTTACTTTAATAGCTTATTTCTTTTACCTTCCATTGTCAAACCGCCTAGATAGCTTGCATTTTACCAATTAGTTTTTTTTTTACCTTATCTTTCACACCTCTTTTAGTGTTTATTTGGCTAGTTTCAACCATAGTTTCTTTTACCTTTTGTTTTTAAACCTCCAACAAGAAAGAACCACAACTTAGGAACCAACATGAGTCATCATTCATCTAGTGTTAATGGCGAGGGTACTAGTCATAAAGACCCTTTATCTAGAATCTTAGATGAGTTGAGTTCCCTCAAGTTATGGAAAGAAAAACAAGAGAGAAAAGAAAAAGGAAAAAAAAGAGTGGAAGAAATAAGTCAAGATGAAAGAAAGAAAATAAGAGAGGAAGAAAGAAGAAAAATAATGAAAGAAATGAAAAGAGAAAAACATGCCTCCTATAGTAGTCATAACTCTTGCAAGAGCCTAAGTGAAGAACTTTGTGACTATTACGAAGGAAGGCATAGGTCACATCTTAGACCTCACTCCCATAGAAGAGAAAAGGAAAGAAAGCCTCAAGAGGCTAACATTAACCTCTCATACTTCCATGGGAAGGACAATGTAGAGGCTAACTTAGATTGGGAAATAAGGGTAGAGCAACAACTTAAAAAGAAGTCTACTTCAAAATCTTATGGCTCTCACTCTTATCCAAAGAAAGACCAAGGTCAAGGCATCTTAGGGGTGACACCTTCTAAGCCCAAAGATGATAAGGGGAAGGCAATAGAAAAGCAAGCCCCTAAGGCTAGTATGCAAGAGAAAACTAGCTCTATAAAGTGCTTTAAATGTCTTGGAAGACACATTACTTCTCAATGCCCCACCACAAAAACCATGATTATGAGGGGCCAAGACATTTATAGTAGCCAAGATGAGGCTACTACTTCACCTTCCTCTAGTGAAAGTGAAGAAGCAAAAGGGGAAGAATCTAGTGAAGAAATCTACCCCCAAGAAGATGGACAACCATTAGTGGTTAAAGAGAAGTGTAAGGAGGTAAGTGTCTCCTCCAAGAGGTTAGCTAAGAAGGAAACTCATTTTATAATAAAGACAAACATTAAAGAAACTTTCCCTCTTAGAAAACCTCCACATTTTCTCTTTTGTAAAAAGACACTTGCTAGCATTGCAACACCTCTTGGGCTTGAGTTTATTCCTCAAGTAAAGAAGTTGTTGGATGAGGGTTTGGTTCGCAAGAGCTTAAATCCTTGTGCTTTTTTGGTGCCCAAAATAGGTATTATTAGGCACCAAGTCCCTAAAATAGGTGGTATGATGAATGTTTTGAGTGGTGCAACCCTCTTTTGTAAAATCACTCGTACACCTAACATCTTCATGGTGTGTGTACATAGGGACCCATTAGGTAGGTTTGTTCTTATTTTTAGTTTCAATACAAACTTAGGTACTCATATGGGACACCTTAGGTTTGTCATACTTTTTGGTAGGAATAATCAATATGAAAATACAGAAAAAGGTATGTTTTATTGCGTTACTTTTCTTAATTTTTCAAATAGTGATCAACGGGTTCCCATGAACCCTAAGAGAATAAAGGTCATTCCTGAGTGGCTCACTCCACCAAGTATAAGAAAAATTTGGGGCATCCATGACTTAACAAACTTTTACAAAAGGTTTGTCCCATATTTTTCTATACTTGTAGCACCACTCATTGAGTTGGTGAGAAACCATGTTCCTTCATGGGAAGATGCCCAGGAAATGGGTTTTCAGACCTTACCTTACTTCAACATACCAAACACCACTAATACATGTGTTTTTGTTCTTTTTACAGGTGTTGAGGGAAGGAGCCCAGAGTATGAAGAACCTCGGGATTTGAGGTCAAATCCTTTCCAAGGTGGAGGGAATGATGCAATCCTACCCCACAAGGGCATTGGCTAGAAGACTCCAAGTAGATTGGGCTAGAGATCCAAGGAAAGGCCCTAGGGTTCTCATGAGCCTTAGGGTAGATTTCGAGCCCATGGGCTAAGTATGAGCCCGCTTATCTTTGTAAATATTAGAATAGGTTTTTCCTTCGTCTAGGCCTTGTATTTTGGCCATTCTAGTAGTATAGGGTTTTAGCCTTGTATTTCGGGGCATTTTGAGTTGTCTTTGTAATAAGGACTTTTTTTTTATTTTCATGTTTTTTGTCATGGGGGTGAGCTTAGCTATTATAGGGGGTGTGTAGCTAAGCTCTAGCTTCTCATCTCAAGGAGGTGAGCTTAGCTATTAGAGAGGTATGTGTAGCTAAGCTCTAGCTTCTTTAGGAATCTTCTTAAGGAAGCTTCTCAAGGAGGTGAGCTTAGTTATGAGAGGGGTGTGTGTAGCTAAGCTCTAGCTTCTCAAGGAAGTTTTCTCAAAGAAGCTTCTCAAGGAAGTTTTCTCAAGAAAGCTTCTCAAGGAAGCCACCTAGTCTATAAATAGAAGCATGTGTAACACTTGTTGTAACTTTGATGAATGAGAGTCTTGTGAGACACAACTCAAAGTTCAACTTCTCTCCCTTTTTCTTCCTTCAATTTCGTGCTCCCCCCTCTCTCTTTCTCTCCCTCTTTCTTTTCCTCCATTGAAGCATTCTTTCCAAGCTTCTTATCCAAGGCTCATCTTGGTGGTGAAGCTCCTTCTTCCATGGCTTATTCCCTAGTGGATGGCGCCTCCTCTCACCTCTTCTCATTTGTCTTCCGCTGCATCTCCATGGTGGAAAATCACCATTAAAGGACCTCATTGAAGCTCAAAGATCCAGCCTCCATAGAAGCCCCACAAGCAAGCTTCCATCACTTAGATTTTAATCATGGGTTAAGCAGTTGTACAACTGATGGAGATATATTACGCTTAGTTAGGGATGCTTTTGGAAAATGAGAATGAGATAAATGTTTATTTTCATCATGAAGTAGATCCAATTTTAGAAGAAGTCCCACAGATGTTGTACTTGGAATGTGATCCAATTCCAGAAGTTGTTGAAAATGAGGATGATTTAGATGATGTACCTGTTGCTGGCCATGAGGAAGGTAAGTTTTAATTCATCTGTACTTGGTCCAATATGGTTACCATAATTAATTAATATGATTAATATTTTTACTTGATCACCACTGATGCAGATGTTGGTGGTGGAGAGAGAGAGGTTGGTGTTGGTGAGCATGTTGGTGCTGGAGAGCAGAGAGATGCTGGTGAGCAGAGGGATGCTGATGATGCTGGTGAGCAGAGAGATGGTGGTGAGCAGAAGGATGCTGATGCTAGTGAGCAGAGAGACAGTGGTGTGGTGGTGAAGAGAGAGATGTTGGTGGTAGTGAGGAGGAAAAGGAAGTTGACAGTGATGAGTGGTTTACAAATTTCTCTTGTATGATGAATGAAGTTGAAGTTGAAGTTGAGACAGATGATTATCATTCAGAGGAGCTTAAAATCCCCATTAATAGTGATGATGAAGATGAGGATGTTGAAGTTTATCCTCAATATAGTCAAAGTAGTGGAGTTGGTGAACAGAAGTTGGAATTAGGGATGAAGTTTGGTACTTTGGATGAATTTAAATCTGCCTTGAGGGAGTATAGCATATTGATGGGCAGGGAGTTCAAGTGGAAGAAGAATGATAAACAGAGGGCTAGAGTAAAATGCAAGAAGGCATCTTGTGATTGGGAGATCTACTGTGCAAAGAAATGAAGTTAGAAACTCTTTTCAGATAAAGTCATTTAAGTATAACCATAATTGTTGCAGAGAAGTGAACAACAAACAAACAAATAGATAGTGGGTGGTCAGTAAACTTGAGGGCAAACTCAGAATGCAGCCAACCCTTAAATGTGTTGAAGCTTTGGATTATTTCAAGCAAGAGTTTGGAGTTCACATTGAAGTTACAAAGATGTGGAGAGCCATGAAAGAAGCAAAGCAACTAGTGGAAGGGAATGAGAGGAAACAATATGCCAAAGTATTTGATTATGCACATGAATTATTGAGAAGCAATCCTGGATCAACAGTTAAGATCAACACAGTGCCAAGTCCAAAAGGTCCACCATAATTTCAGAGGCTATATATTTGTCTTGCTGGCGGTAAGAAGGGGTTTGTTGCTGGATGTAGACCATTCATAGGTCTAGATGGATGTTTCCTAAATAGTGCATTTGAAGGAAACTTGCTCTTTGTTGTTGGGGTTGATGGCAATAACCACATCTTTGTTATTGCTTATGTTGTGGTGGACATTGAGAACAAAGACAATTGGAAATGGTTTTTAACTTTGTTGCATGAAGATCTTGGGGATTACATACAGAATGGGTGGAATTTCATGTCAGACATGCAAAAGGTATGACATGGTGTGATTTGCAATTATTATCATAAGTTAGGTATTTAATTGAAGTTAATGACATAAGTTAGGGACTAGTCTAGAAGTATTTACTACATTGCTGCAATTTTTCCGGGACTTATTCCATCTTTACAGGAAGTCATGCCTGGTGCACCTCATAGATTTTGTGTCTTGCATCTTTGGAAAATTTTTACAAAGCAATGGAAAAGCAAGGAACTTAAAGGAATTGTCTGGAAATGTGCAAAATCCACTACTGTTGCTGAGTTTGAAGGCCATATGGCCCATTTGAAGACAATCAATTGGCAGGCTTGGGAGTACTTGAATAAATAGCCCAAGCAAGCATGGACAAAAGCCCACTTCAATACAATACCCAAAGTGGACAACATATGCAACAACACATGTGAGGTATTCAATTCCAGGATTCTGCAGTATAGATGCAAGGCCTATTATCACCATGCTTGAAGAAATTAGAAGTTATATCATGAGAACCATGGCTGCCTGCAAGGTTAAACTTTCTGGAAAGCCTGGACCATTATGTCCAATGCAGTACAAAAGGCTAGAAAAAGAAATTCATTTTGCTAATCAATGGACTCCCATTTGGTGTGGTGATAACATGGGCCTGAGATATGAGGTCCACATGTGGGGGAATAAGGTTGAGGTCAATTTAGCTGAATGGACATGCACTTGTAGAGTATGGCAACTAACAAGTTGTGTTTTTTATAGTTTTTTTTTTCATTCCTAACCTACATGTGTGCTGATTTTACAACTTTGATGTAGGGATGCCATGCCGACATGCCATTGCAACAATAACTCACAAAGGAGGGAAGCCTGAGGACATGTGTCATTAGTGGTTGTCAATAGAGGCTTATAATAAGACATACCAGCATTTTATTGAACCAGTCCAAGGAGCACAATATTGGGCCCAGACACAGTATACACACCCTGTTCCACCACATAAAAGGGTCCAAAGAGGAAGGCCTAAGAAAAATAGAAGGAGATCTGTAGATGAGGACAATGTCACAGGACATAGGCTAAAGAGAAAATTGGCTGACTTTACATGTGGAAGGTGTGGCCAAACCAATCATAACATCAGAAGCTGTAAAAATATAGGATTTCCTATTAGGCCAAAGAAATATGTTGCACCACCAACTTCAAATGAGGATGACCACCTACTATCTCAAGATGAACAAGCTTTGAATGAGGCTGAAGAAGTTGCTACTCATGTTCAACAAGATCCGGTGGAGATTAATTTATCTCAGCCTGATTTGTCACAAGATAGTGACATGGAGTTGATGGTAAATATTTGTCACAACAAAGTATTTTTATCTTAACCTAATTTGTTGCAGCACTCCATTTTTATATATTACAATTATTCATGTTTGGCATTTGCATGTAGGTCCCTGCAACTATTGTTCCACCAATAGCAAGGAATAAGCTAACCATAAAAAGAGCCAAACAAAGGAAGGTTGCTGATAAAGATGATGCAGTATAAAGAAAACTAAAGACCCATTTTTTGTTGCATTTTAAAGGTTGCTGATGAAGAAAACTGAAGACCCATTTTTTGTTGCATTTTGATATTAGGATGTGTAGTTGTATATTTTGAAAGGTTCACTGGTATGTGAAACGATGTAAACATTATGGCCTGCTGAATAATTGCTTCTAACTACCATGCTTTGGGATGTCTAACATTATGTGAAATTGATTTAATGTCATGTTTCTTCTCTTTCTTTTATAAATTATACACTCTGTTGGATTTGGAGTTGGAGTAGGACCACCTAGTTTAGTGCTACTTCAATAACTTCAAAAGCTATACAGCAACAAATTATATTTAATAAACTGCAAATATCAGCAACAAATTTTACCAACAAATTATATTTAATTGAAATGGGTAATTGACAGTAGCAACAAATTACTTCTTACTACAAATTCTTCAGCAAAACAACAATTACAATATCAAAAGATGTTATTACACATTTTACCTAAAATACATTCCCCCTAAAACTAACATTGCAATTAAAAATGAAAAACCTAACAACATAGTGTTTGTTAAATTTCTCATTTTCTTCTACAAAGCTTCAATTTGTAGCCTCAAATCAGCCACTACCATTGCTTCTCTTAAGATAGAAGACGAATTAGAAAGTTGGTTTTCTTCTTCAACCCATTGAAAAAATTGACAGTTATCTGGGTCTGTTTGGGGCAATGCACAAGTATAGAATAGCCTTCCTAGGTTCCTCCTTGTTCTTGTAGTTCAAATAGCTGCACATCTTCCATGGTGGCATTGCCGAATGAAACTACCATAAAATGCACAACAATTGCCACTTGCAGACATGGAGAAATCAAGTGAACAAGCAATAGCGATTGAGCGACAGAGGAGAAGAAGAAGAAGCGACTCAGCATGAGAAACCAGCAGCTTCGTAAACCCTAATTTATTTGGGGAAGTAGAAGAAGTAACCTTGCGTGAGAGAGGATTTATAAATGCAGACCTCAGTGCCACGTTGGACAGTCTACATGGCACTGAATTGCCACCTATGCACCTCTCTAACGCTGTCACCTGGGAATTTAACGACAAGGACTATTTTGCAAAAATTATGTAAAGTTAGGGACTATTTTGAATTAAAATTTAAGTCAGGGACTAATATGCAAACTGGTTACAATCTTAGGGACTAATATGCAAGCTGAGCTTTCCTATCTTAAAGATCTTTTTAGAAAAAGAACAAAGGAAAGAGTGATCTTAGTCACTTGCTCAATGAGAAAAAGCATACTACCGATAAGATTGGTTAGGGGTATAACAAGCAAACTACCTTTTCAAAGAAAACCAAGTTTGCATCCTCAAAAAGGGTGAACCCAAACAAAGTCTCCAAAAAGAAAAACATAATGCATTATAAGCCTAAAGCAAAGACTTTTCATTATTGCATGAAAAGAGGGCGCACACCTTATAAATCCTATGTTAGGAGATTTGATGTTCCTAGAGGTAAATGTGTTTGGATTCCTAAAGATTTAATTGTGGAAATTAACCCCATTGGACCCAACCTCAATTGGGTACCACCCCTCTAATTTATTTTGTCTTGTAGGTATGCCTAAAAGCAAGAGACTCACTATAGTACTTGGATAGTAGTTGCTCTAGGCACATGAAGGATGACAAGTCCAAACTTACTAACTTTGTGTGAAAGGAAGGATGATATGTCACTTTTGGAGACAACAATAAGGGAAGAATTACGGGAGAATGAAACATTGGAAATCAACACAAGACTCAAATAAAAAATGTTCTATATGTTAATGGAGTTAAGCACAATCTCTTAAGCATAAGTCAACTTTGTGACAAAGGCTTCAAAATTGAATTCAACAAGAATTGTTGTCTCATTTGTGAATCTATATCTAGTGAGGTTGTTCTCATAGGTAAAAGCATAGATAACATCTACATGATGAATATTGAACATGCATCATTTCATGAACTTAGTTGCTTGGCAAGTAAGATTGATGATTCTTGGTTGTGGCATCGTAGGGCTGCACATAAGAACATGCATCATCTCAATGATTTAGTTAAAAAGGACTTAGTGATTGGTATTCCAAAACTCAATTTTGAGAAAAATAAATTGTGTGAAGATCAAATTGTGTCTCTCTTTGACTCAGTTTTTCGTGTATTTTACATATTGTTAGCATATGCATGAATTTTTGAAGGCATGCTAGAATAGGTTTTTCTAGTTTAGGCTAAGGGTAGGTTTCTCTTAGGTCTTATTCACAAGGACCCTAGGGTTGAGTGCCTTAGCCTCATTTTCTCGGGTAGGAACTGAGATTGATTGTGATTTCTTGTCATAATTTTATATGCATAGTGAAAATCTAATTTTGTTTAGATTAGATAACTGGAATAGCTTCTCTAGAGATAGAGAGTGAACCAGTATAAAAATTGGCATACATCTTCTCTTGATCTTATCTTTCTTTCTCATTGTATTCTTGATCAATTTGCTGAAGTTTAAAGAAACTATCTTTTTAAATAAGAACTTTAACAAAAGGATTTTGTGTTAAGGGTGATTGACTAAATATTGGTTTTAACAAAAGTTTGTGATACAATCCTTGGAAGAGAATGCCATTCAATACTCTATTTGTTTTTATTTGATTGGATTTAGAATCAATTCACCCCCCTCTTGGTTTGTGAGTTCCATCATCTTTTTTCACATATTCTCTGAGATTGCCAATATGTTGAATAATATAAACTTGATTTAGCCAATTAATCAAGTGTTAGGCTCATTTAAATTTGTGTTACTACTTCAAAGAAAATTCTAGAGAAGTGTAGAGATAAGTAGAAGTAATATTTGATAAGTATTTGGAAGAAGTGTGTAGAACTAAGTAGTTGGGAGAAGTGTGTAGAACTCTCCCTTGAAGTGTGTGAAATTTTTTTCTTGATGTATCTAGAAATCTCCCTTGGAGCCTATAAAAAGGGGAAAGGTTGTCATTTGTAATAAAGCCAAAACTAAATCATTTCTCAAGTAATAAAAACTAGTCTTCTTTCAAATATCCTATCCTCCTGCATTTCTCTTAAATACTTCCTATAACCTTCTCCTTTCCAAAAAAGTGGTATTAGAGCTTAGGTTCTGATAAGAAATCCCTATATAGTCATGGCAAGCAATGGAGTGGCATCCTTCCAAGTTCCACTTCTAAAGGGGAGCACCATGATAATTTGAGCACCAAAATGAAGGCCTTTCTTGCAGCACATGATGTTTGGGAAATGGTTGAAGAAGGCTATAAGGAGCTGCAAGATGAGACTTTGCTATCCTAAACACAAAATGAGACTTTTAGGGATTCAAGAAAGAGACACAAGAAAGCTTTCTTCCTCATCTATCAAGCATTAGATGATGATGCATTAGAAAAGATTTCTGATGCAACATCCGCTACGGAGGCATGGGATAAGCTTTAAATCTCTCACAAAGGAGAATGTCATACCCTAATTTCGTCCAGGGACCTTCATTTGCTAACATTTTGATTCTTGCTAGCCGAATTGAGCTGCTTAATGCCAGTTGCCGTGCAATCCGTAAGGTTTTTCGACGTTTTAAAAAAGAATGGGGAAAATACTCAAAAGGGAGGACAAAAGGGTCATTTTTACACTTTTTCAGATCCCTAGCTTGCCCAGGCTAGCCTCTGGCTCGCCTGGACCACCAAAATAACTTCATGGTGAAGTAACCAGCTCACTTGGGCGAGCAAGGTTGCTTCAGAATGAAGTAATCGCACGCTTGGGTAAGCTGCCTTCATCCTAAATGCCTTGTTTTGCTATAAATAGGTGTGAAGGGAGGCTGAGGAAGAGGTTCTAAGGTCTAGAGGTCTAGAATTAAGAAGAAAGAAGAGAAAAGAAGAAGGAAGAAGAGAAAAAGAAGCTAAGTCGCCGCCAAATCACGATTGCAATCGATTTCTATATTGTTCTTCGGTCGTTCTTCATTCTTCGTCCAGTTAGTTTTTATTTTTAAGTTTTGAATTCACTCTATGGACTCTTAAGGGTCCTCTTTATTGTTTTGTGCATCTTCATCTCTTTCTCCTATCATCGGTGATCGCTTTTCTTTTATAAAGTAAGTTTTAACCGATCATTAGTATCGCAATTTATCTTTAAGGGATTGAAGGTTAATAAACAAAAAAAAACAAAAAAAAAACCAACTCATAAACTTCTTCATTCCATCAAAAATAAAAAGATTGTTTCAAGGTTCAATGCCTTAACGATTCTCTTTGCTTTTCAAACTTGAGAAGATCGTTTCAAGGTCCAACGCCTTAACGATTCTTTTTGCTTTTTAAAAGTTTAAAACACTGTTTCAAGGTCCAACACCTTAAACGAATTTTGTTCGCAATTAAAATCAATCTTTCTAAAAAGATAAAATCAACATAATATACAAAATTTTAGACTAAAGAACTATGTAAGTCTGAATTCCTCATCGTACCTTAGGATACATAGGAGCAAGGGAAACATCTTTGTCAACTCCAAAAAAGTAAAAAAAAAAATATAAAAAGGGAAAATAAATATAAAAAGAGAAAATACACAATTTTAAAGTCATGTTTTTCACACTCGATTAAAGGTTGTCATCCCTTGTGACGGGCACGTGGGGTGCTAATAGCTTCCCCATGCATAAACAACTCCCAAATCCTCATTTTCAAAATCCGCAGACCTTTGTCCTTTTTGGTTTTTTTAACGTTTTCCTCAAATAAACGTTGGTGGTGACTCTGCTCGTTTTCTCCCTTGGAGACAAACGCTTTGGCCTCATCATCTTGGCCTTTTCGCACCCCCGTCGAAGGGTAGGTTGCGACAGAGAAGATAAAGTAAAGAAGGTTTCTCTCCAAACTCTAATAGGAGAGTTTGAATCCTTACATATGAAAGAGTTCGAGTCCATTTCCCATTATTTTTCAAGAATTCTCGTTGTTTCAAATCAACTAAAAAGAAATGGTGAGAATTTAGAAGATGTAAGAATCATGGGGAAGATACTATGCTCGTTAGATCCTAAATTTGAGCACATTGTTATGGCAATCGAGGAAACCAAAGATTTAGAAACCATGACGATAAAACAACTTCAAGGATAACTACAAGCTTATAAGGAGAAGCATAAGAAGAAGCAAGATATCATCAAGCAACTCCTCAAGATACAACTAAAGGAGAAGGAAGAAAGTCAAGGAAATGAGAGAAGTCAACAAGGTCGAGGTAGAGGTTGAGGTCGCGGATGAGGACAGGTTGGATGTGGCAATAGAAGATGAGGTTCAAATTTCATCAATAGCAATTACGAGAAAGAAAAAAGCTCAACAAGAGAACGTGGAAGAGGCTATAGAAGCACAAGGTAGGATAAATCTCAAACCCAATACTATAATTGTCAGAAGATTGGCCACTACGCTTCAAAATGAAGATTTGCCAAGAATAGAGTTGAGGAGGAGACTAACTATGTGGAGCAAAAAGATGGGAAGTTTGAAACAGTTCTCCTAGCACATGGAGGTAATAAAGGTAACCAAGAAAACACATGGTACCTGGAGACTGGTGCAAGCAACCATATGTGTGGAAAAAGAAGCATGTTCGTGGATCTTGATGAGTCAGTAAGTGGCAATGCCTAATTTGGTAATAATTCCAATATTCCTATAAAAGGAAAAAGGTAAGATCATAATCCATTTGAAGGATGCAAGACATGAATTCATATCAAATGTCTACTACGTCCCAAATATGAAGAACAATATTTTGAGTTTGGGACAATTACTCAAAAAAGGCTATGATATTCACATGAAAGATTCCAGTCTTTCCATCAGAGATGGGAGAAATAATATAATTACCAAGGTACCAATGTCAAGAAATAGAATGTTCTTGTTAAATATCCAAAACGATGTTGCAAAATTTCTTAAAGCTTGCCACATTGATGCATCCTGGCTATGGCATCTTTGATATGGGTACTTAAATTTTGGAGGCTTAAGTTTATTATTAAAGGGGGAGATGGGGAGATGACTACCCTTTATTAACCACCCTGATCAACTTTGTGAAGGATGTTTACTTGGAAAGCAATTCAAAATGAGTTTTTTGAAGGAGTAAAACTCAATAGCTAAGAAGCCACTCGAGGTAATACATGCTGACATTGTGGGCCAATCAAGCCAAGCTCACTAGGTAAAAATAACTATTTCCTCCTTTTCGAAGATCATTTTTCAAAATAAAAAACATGGGTTTATTTCTTAAAGCAAAAATTAGAAGTCTTTTTTGCCTTCACGAATGGTGTGGCAAAAATAAAAAATAGAATAAATCCTTGACATGGCTCGAAGCATGCTCAAAAGCAAGAAAATACCAAAATAATTTTGGGTAGAAGTTGTGGCATGTGTAGTTTATCTATCCAACTGATCTTCAACAAGAAATGTATGGGGAAAGAGACCACAAGAAGCATGGAGTAGAAGAAAGCCTGGTATCTATCACTTGAGGGTCTTTGGGAGTGTAGCTCATGTTCATGTCCCAGACGATAGAAGAGCAAAACTTTATGACAAGAGTGAGAGATTTATCTTCAACGATTATGGTTCAAGCTGAAAGAGGTACTGATAAGTGCCAAATTTCAGTTATTTTTGGGATTAAATTGTTAGCACTTATCTTTTAATTATAATAGTTTTCTTATAAACTACCCTTAAATATAGTTGTTTTGTATTTATTGTACATTTACTAATGTTGTTGTTTATATATGAAAGATTCATCCATGATTTTGTAGGTTTTGAAGGTTTTTTGTTAGATCCAGAAACAAAGCCAAAAGGAAGGGAAAAATGGTCTTTTCACAAAGATTTTTAACCCCAATTTCTCCCAGGCTAGCAACCAGCTCGCCTGGGCTAAAGATCTTACTTCATCCCTAAGCAAGCAACTTGCCTGGGCGAGCTACAGCTCACCTGGGCAAGTGGATGCCTTCAACAGTAAGCAACAAATTCCCTAGGTGAGCTACAACTCGCCTGGGTGAATTTGCCTGCTCTCCTAGGTTTTTTTCCATAAATAGCCATGCATGTTGAAGGGAAAAAAAGGATCCAGCAGAAGAAAAATACAAAAAAAACACAGAGAAAGAGGAAGAAGAAGGAGAAAAGCAAAAGTGGAGCTGAGGCGCTGCATCGTTGTGACCGTGGATGACTTCCTTCGCCATTTCTCTTGTTAGTCTTGTGCTCTGCACAATGATCGGTTAGTTTTTTTAAAGGATTGGATGTAATCTTTGTACCCTTATGTATCCCCTTTGATATTATATATGCATGAGCCTTTTCTACTCATTATTGGTAATTTCATTCTACTCGTAATGCTTGATTCTATTTGATCACTAGTGTCATGAAATTGGATTTTAAGTGAGACTGAAAGTAATCTTAGAATTTGAACTGAATGATTTAACTCTTTATGTTATGTTTCTAGGAATAAAGCATAACGTTTTGATTGCAAAAAGCACAAGAATATAATTGTAATGTTGGGGTATTTACTGCTTATGCAAGGGATTGATATTTGGTAAATATTCTTAGGTTCCAAGTGCGAGGGATCGACTTGGGATAACTATGTATGCATCAATAATGTTAGAAAATAATTTATATATGTTAATATTATTAGGATACTAAGGGTATAAATGATGAAATCCAATCCTATGTTTTCTTGAATTAATTAAAGTTCTGATTGTTGCTTCTGTAATTTACATATTTCTGACACACTAAACTATGTTATTTTTGTTATTCCCATAATTTCCGTAAATCCGTTATTTTTACTATTCTTTTACTTTAAGTTCTCTTTATTTAGTTGAACCAAAACCAATGACATTCGATTAAATTTGTACATAACTATTCAATTGATAACCTTTATTCAAATGAATTAAGTAAACTCAAGTCCATGTGGAGACGAACACTTTTATAAATGTGAAACCTGCAACGATAATTAGTACGGTTGCCAAAAGCCCTAACAAGTTTCTTTTAGATTGGTACGATTTTCGGGGACTTAAGTCATCCCCCTAGTTCTTTCAAATTTAAACTTTAAGTTTTATAGGCTATTTTCCTTTGTAATTATTTCTTTTATTTTGATTTTGTATAAATTTTCTCTGAAATTTATTTTCACTATGTGAATATATATCATGCAGGTTTGATGATGCCAAAAAGTTTATTTGATGAGCACAAATTGATTCAAGTCAACAAACAAGATCAAGAAAATCTAAGATAAGGACTTAGTCAATTTGTTAAAAGAATCTCATTGCTATAGTTAGGCCTCAAAGTCTTTTATCAAAATTCCTTTATCAAAGTTAAATCAGTTCAAATAATATCTTTTTGAACTGGTAATCGATTATTAGGTTCCTGTAATCGATTACTAGAGAAATTGTGAACATGACTTTTTGAAATTTTGAACTAGTGGAATAACAACACAAACTTATTTGAATTTTGGTCTGTGTAATCGATTACCAATGAACAAGTTTCAGAAAAACTTTTTGCAAATACATATCTCTTCAAACTATTTTAAATAGGCACAATTGGCCTATATATATGTGTGTCCTTACTTCGAAAAAAATAGAGAGAGCATTTTCAGAGAACTTAATTATCAAAATCTCTCTAAACAACTTTGGTCAAACACTTGCAAAATTATTGATAATTCTTCTAGGATCCTCAAATTGTATAATCTACTCTAAAGGAGAGAAATCAATCTGTTCATCTCTTATAAAACTCAGTCGTAATTAAGAGACAATTTGTCTCTTGCTGTGTGAGAAAATTGAACACAAGGGTGAGGGATCCTAAGGTGTGTTCAAAGATTGTAAAGGATTTACAAGGATAGTGGAAAATCTCAAGTGAGTTACTTGAGGATTGGGCATAGGCAAGGGAAGTGGTTGAACCAGTATAAATCGAGTTTGCAATTCTCTCTTCCCTTATCTTATTTTTTTTTTATTGCAACTGATTTTGTCTTGCACGTATTAAGAACATTGATTAATATAATTGCTACTTCTTCTTTTGCATTCTGAGCCTATCATATATCATTTAAAAGGGGTTTAAAATTTGTTAGTGGCAAAATTTTAAAACTTAATTCACCCCCTCTTAAGTTATTGAGGCCACTTGTTCAACACACTAACCTTGGAGCTTACAGGTTGATGTAGTGTGTTTTATTTTCCTTTTTGCGAGGTAAATTTCTTGCAAATAAATCGCCATTTGATCCATAAATTACCAAGACTGAAAGGAAGAATAGGAAGAAAAAGAAACAAGCAACCACTAAAACACTGGATAAGTCTTCTTCTTCTGATTATCTTTCAACTAATAAGCCACTTGTAGAAAATAACACGGCTAATCGAGGAGGAGAAGGAAATAGTCCACCAAGGAGGACTCTTGGTGACTATGCTTATCAACAATTACCAAAGCATTACAGCAGCATAGTCATTCCTCTTTTCAGAAACAAGGTCGTGGAATTAAAGCCAACAATACTTAGTCTAATTGGCTCACAGCCCTTTGTTGGAATGGATCATGAGGATCCATACACACATTTGTCTACCTTCATGGAACTATGCAATACTATGGGAGTTTCTGATGAAGATGCTGAATTTGTCTACCTTATAGCTTTTCCATTTTCATTAGCATGTAAGGCAAAAACATGGCTCCAATCACATTCAAATAAAAGCCTCAACATTTAGGAAGAGGTGGAGGAAAAATTCATAGCAAGGTTCTTTCCTCCATCAAGATTTATCAATGCAAAATCCGTCATCGCGAATTTTTCCCAAGGATCTGACGAACTTCTTTATGAGATGTGGGAGAGATCTTTGTTGTGGAGGTGCCAAACCATAACTTTGATGATGCTGCACAGTTGTATATCTTCTATAGTGGTTTGAAACCTCAAACCAAGATAATTCTTGATGCCTCAACTGGAAGCACTATGATGTCCAAGAGTCCGGAGGAAGCTATTGTAATCATTGACTCCATAGCAACCAGTGATTATCAAAGTCATCGTGATAGAGCTCCGACTCAAAGAAAAGGTATAATGGAGTTGGACACTCAAAGTGCAATTCTAGCTCAAAACAAACTCTTGACACAACAAATTAAGGCCTTAACAAAGTAGATAGGCCAACTTCCTAGGCAATATCACCAAGGTGGACCACATAAAACACATCAAGCTCACCAAGTTCAACAAATTTTGAGATGTGATTTTTGTGGTGGTAACCATCAGAATGGCCACTGTTTAACAACTAGTGATGGACAACAAGAAGAGGAGGCCCATTATTTGTAGAACCAAGCCAAACCTCAACAAAACTTTCAAGGAAGATACCAAGGCTATAGAGGTGGTTCAGGTTCAAGTCAGCCTTATGGTTGGAGACCACACAATAATGCATATTCTGGTCCAAATAACACTTCTTTTGCAAGTCCTTCTAACAACTCGTATGGAGGTTCTTCAAATAAGGGTCCACAACAACAAGCTCAGCCAGATAGAATGTCCAAAATGGAAGATACTTTAACACATTTTATGTTGGTATCCATCTCAAACTAGAAGAAAACTAATGCTTTTATCAAAATTCTAGAAGTTCATGTTGGACAACCGGCAAAACAGTTGTCTGAGCATGGAAGTGGATTTTTCTCAGCAATCACACAAGTCAACCCAAAGGAACATTGTAATTAAATTACAACAAGGTGGAGGAGTGTGGTTGGTTTGAAGGATAATGATGAGAAAAAGAATAAAGAAGGAGTTGAAGAAGAAAACTAGAAAAAAAGATGAAGTGATGACTAGTGAAAAAGTGGTAAGTGAAGAAGAGAAGAAGAAATCAAATGAACAAACCACTAATAAAGGTAAAGCTATAGTAAACCATCCACCAATTGAGCATCTTCCTTATCCGCATGCTCCATCATAGAAAGATAAGGAAAGGTAGTACAAGTGTTTTATAGATATTTTTAAACAACTACAGATTAATATTCCTTCTTATGAGGCGTTAGAGCATATGCCAACATATGCTAAATTCATGAAGGATTTGCTTATGAAGAAGAAAAGAATTATGGATGATGAAATAGTGAAGCCTCAGCCACAACAATAACATCCAGCTTAAAAGACGTTTAAGAAGCGCTCCTGGGAGGCAATCCAGTGTTTTTAAACTTTGTCTTAATTTTGTGTTACTTTAATCTTATGTCTTATATGTCTGAAACTTACTTTTGAGTCTTTATTCACGAATTATGTTTTTGAATTTCTAATCTATTTTGTTAGAGCTATCATTGCATGGCCTGGGGACTGACCTATTTTTCAATAGGAGGATGAAGACATGGTAGATCCTGTTGATTATTTCATTGGAGGAGACTGAGCTCCTCAACCATGATCATCAAGGAGATTGAGCTCCTCAACCATGATCTTTGAAAATTCGTGAAGTTGTCTTTATGTTTATTTATCGCTTTGCATTAAATTTCAGTACTTTATTACCTTATTTATTGTTTTGAATTTTTTAAAAAACTTACGTGTGCTTTGATATTCTATTAGTATAGTTATAGATTATAACTCTTTTTGGGACTTAAGCAAATTTTTTTTTCTTGAATATAACATGCTTTGAAAAGAATCAACAACCAGTATTTTTGAAACTTATTTTTCAATCAGAACACAACAAAAGAATTGTTTTGAAAACATTGAGAATGAAAAACAATGAAGGACTTTCCCAAAACCCAAATGAATTCATATGTTTTTGCATGGACTTGATAAAAAAAGCAACTTTCGAAACACTGATTTGATTTGAATATGGAAACAGGCCTTAAGCTTTAGTGACTGTATACAACCACAAATTTTACATTGAGTGTCCTCATTGATATGCTCAACAATTGGTTTTGCATGAATTTCTAATTGTCATAACATATGATTCATAGATATGATTTAGGCTTTCTTTCTTTACATTTTAAGCCATTGGCCAAAAAACTATCCCAATGTATATTATTTTTGCCATTTGCAAGCCCTTTGAGCCAAACACTTGATATTTTTGGAATAGTAACCTAGGATAAAAGTTTCCTACCTTACCCTAGGTTAGGAGAGCAAAGGTGTTTTGTTGGGGATTTCTATCATTTGGTGGCTAATGTGATGTAAATACTCTATTTTTAATATGGGTATTAAGGGAAAACAAAAAAGAAAAGAAAAATAGAAAAGAAAAGAAAAGAAAAAGAAAACGAAAAAGTAAAGCAAGTTCTTTGTGGATAAATAAATGTCTAAATCATGTACATTTTATCAGAGTTGTTGTAAATATCCGAATAGAAAGAAGTGATAACTTGGTTGAAACGAAAAAGGGATAGGAAGTGATCATTCATTTAAGTTACTAGCTAGATTTTTATGTCTATTCTCCTATTCTCAAAGTATGTTGAATATCTAGAAAAACTAATATTTTCTTCAAAACCAGGCCCAACCTTAAAAGGCCTATTGATTCATGATGATTATGCAAATTATCTTTGATTTGATGAGAAATCACTTGCAAAATTGATTTATGACATATCAGTGATTGGAATTAAGATGAAACACTTGCCTCTGTGAGAATTATACACCTTTGAAAGGTTTTTCTCTGTTTGAATGCATCCAGTGTTTCCTCTGATGTTCTTTAGAAACAAAATGCGAATTGATCTTAATCTCAGCTTTGGTTCTGTGAATTCCATAATTGTGCTTTCATTTCTCATTGTTGCATTTTGAAAAATGTTGTTCTGATCAATTTAGGGATTGATTTTTTACAAAGCATGTTCATAATTTTTTAAGCATATTTATTTTATAATTATACTATTGTTATTTGTAATTTTTCTTTACTTTGATTGAGGACAAGCAAGATTCTAGGTTCGGGGGAGTTGATAAGTGCCAAATTTCAGTTATTTTTGGGATTAAATTGTTAGCACTTATCTTTTAATTATAATAGTTTTCTTATAAACTACCCTTAAATCTAGTTGCTCTATATATATTGTACATTTACTAATGTTGTTGTTTAAATATGAAAGATTCATCCATGATTTTGTAGGTTTTGGATTGTTTGTTAGATTCAGAAACAAAGCCAAAGGAAGGGTAAAATGGTCTTTTTACAAAGATTTCTGACTCCAAGTATAATTTATAAAGATAAAATAATTATTTTAAAATATAAAAGTTTTGTTCGGTAAAGTAGACTCAAAATTTGGGGGAGGAAAATGGATCATGATCCATCATCTTGTATTATGTTTCATTCCTATGTTTACATACCAAATGAATGGAACAATTTCTCCTTTCACTTCATCCTTTTGACCTTCTCCATTCATCCTCTATCACAAATTGTAATGTCTTATTCACCAAAAAACAAAATTGTAATATGTCCTAAAAGTATCAATGACATTGGTACAAAATAATATCAGTTTTGCTGATGATTAATGTCCGTTGAAGAATCTGATCAATCACCTTAAGTGAAGTCTTCCTTTCTAATTACATTTTTTTTTATTTGTAAGGTTACTCAAGATCTTATTTAAGGAGATTAAGTTTAATACTACTCGAATCAACGCCTTATTTGTAGGGCCCGTAAATATATATAGGAAAATTCTTGTAGTAAATTTAGCTCTTTTTTTTTATCTATATGAAAACGAACTTGTATCATATTACTATTCAAACTTTCAGCAATACAATTAGGAATGGCATCGCGGTAGCAGGGGCCAGCTCGAAATTTGGTTGAAATTTAGCTTATTTTTTAAACCTTAGATATTCTTCATTTGTGTCATACATGAATATTATTCTTCCTCTTTTAATGTATACTTTTTAATCTACCTGAATTAATCATGTTTTGTTTGTCATTTAATTTTATCGCATAGGAGTCTATTACTTATATTTCTTTTTAATATTTTCTACATTTTATTAATATTTTTTTTAAAAAAAAGTAGAAGATAGTTGTTATAATGATAACATGTTTTTGAATTTACCTTTACAGAAATTCAAGCTGTAAATTTTCCTTAATATTGTTTTTATAAAATTATACGATTTATCTTTATGTAATTTAAATTGGCATCTTTTGAGTTATGTATAAATATTCAGTTGTTCCAATAATTAATAAATTCCATGACAGATCTACTAAATTCAATTTCAAAAAATAATATTGAGGTGGTCATCAAAATATCCATTAGATTTGAGCTCAAATAAATCTCATAGTGAACTACAATAATTAAGCGTATATATTGTTACCATATACTTATGTAATCTGAAATGCTTACCTAATTTAATTAGTATAAAAAATTGTCATTAATGTCATGGTGTAAATTCAATCACAAATAATTATTGATATAATTTTTAAGGTAATTACTATAAAAATCAATAAACTTATTGTAAAACTTATTACATAGTTGTTGGTATGATTTTTTAAGATAATTATTATAAAATAAAACTTATTATATATATGATGACTTGTGATTGGATAATAATGTAAAAATTTTAGTATATAATTTTTTCTCTCAATATTTTTTAACATATATAGATGTTAAAAAATAATAAAAAGTTTGATTGAAAAGTGTAAATTAATATCATGATTCAAAGAGAGATTGTTCTCTCATTTTTTTATTCACCTAAAAAAATTAAAAGCTAATTAGTGTCCTAACACCCTTAGATCATTGGCTAAGGAAGTATAATTAAAAGATAACTTTTTTTTTATTAAAATGCAAAGAAATACATTTTTTTTTATAATTTTTAATTGTACTCTCATATAAATTCCAATAAAATATTTCCTCCAGAAATGATAGAGACTATTCGGGTAAAAAAAAGATATATCTTTTTGAAATCAATAATTCAATTAATGCAAGCTATTGAGTTTAGTTATATTTTCGATTATTATATGATATTTTCAGGTTTATTGTAAAAGATTATACTTTTTTTAGGGACAAAAAAGATTACACTTATGACCAACAAATATTAATCCAGTTGATAAGGTTGTCGATGTAAAAACCTTACTGGTGAGTAATACAGTGAGTACTTAACCATTTTTTAAGTCTTGAGGTTTGTTCTAACTACTAAACCTGACAATTTATCGGTATCTAACTCACCTAAACTTCTGTATCTAGAACAATTTAGTAAATTACACTTATTCATTCCATGCTTTGTTTTTTCGGCATCAAAGATGAAAAAAATAGAATATGAGAAAATAAAATGAAAATATTAATCACCGTCGTTTAGATCATGTTAAATTAAATTAAATCTATTGAGATTTGTTTCATTTTATTATATTTAACTAGTCTTTCTTTCTTCTATATAATGTTTAAAATCAAAATACTATTCAATTAATGAAATATATTTTTTAATAAGAAAAATGAAATACTTTTTACGCAAATTTTTTAAATAATAATATAATACATTTTTTAATTTTGTTCCATTTCAGGTACACAATAATACACACGCTTTTTATTTTCAATTCTCTCCCTGGGACTTACTCAGACATAGTAGAAGGAAAAAGAATTCAAAATCAATCATAGGACAAGAAGGGCGTCAAGCATAATCTTTTAATTGCCTAATTTCAAAATTGAATCCAAAGATTTACAAGATTCACCCACCAATAAAGTGATCATTAGATTAAATTAAGATTTAACTGTTTTTGGGATAAGACAATTAATGATAACCATATCTTATCATATATTTTTGGTATAAATCATGTACAATCTTTTTCAGATCAGTAATTAATCTCATACTTATATGATTGCAAAATCATATCCAAATTAAGATTTACCAGATTTGATCACCACGAACGGAAGCTGTGTTACAGTGTTATATATATATTCAAAGAACAGAAGGTTGATCATCTATACATGCAAATTCCTCATAAAATAAAAGAAAAAAAGCTATCCATGGCTGCGTGGAAGAAGTTGGCAATTTTAGGGAAGGGTTCTTATGCTACGGTTTATCTTGCTACTGTTGCTCTTCCACAAGAATGCAATGAGAAGGTTGTAGCGGTCAAGAGTTCGAGCCCTTTCTCTTTCTCAATTGCTTCAATGCAGAAGGAAAAAAGAATACTGGACTCATTCTTGGGTTGCAAGGAAATCCTTCAATGCTATTTTGACCAATTCACTGTTGAGAGAAATTATGTGACATACAATCTTTTCATGGAGTGTGCTCCTTATGGTTCTCTTCTTGGTTTAGTAAACAAGAAGGGGCCAATATCGGATAGTGAAGTAAGAGTCTACACTCGTATGCTTCTCAAAGGGCTTTCTTGCATTCATCGAAAAGGAGTCGTCCATTGTGATCTCAAACCGGACAACATCCTTCTCTTTCCTTCATCTGATGATCATGCAAGGTATCAACTGAAGATTGCTGATTTTGGGTTGTCCAAGACTAGAGAAGATGCAAATGCTGAGTATGGGAAGGTCAAGTTTAGAGGGACACCTTTTTACATGTCGCCAGAATCGGTCGTTGGTCAGATTGAACCAGCGTTAGATATATGGTCTCTTGGGTGCATTGTAATCGAGATGATCACTGGATTCCGTGCATGGAAGAACCTGCGAACCCAAAAGGAGATAATGTTCAAGCTTGTTGTCCTTCAAGAAGCACCTGAAATACCCAATGGACTGAGTTGGGATTGCACGAATTTCTTGAGCAAGTGTTTTGTGAAGGATCCTAGGCAGAGATGGACTGCTACAATGCTTCTCAACCATCCTTTTCTTTATCCAACATGTTACATGCGTAGTTCATCTTTTTTCTCATATGATATTGTTAGTCATGTGCCCTTTAAGGTATAAGATATACCGGTTGATCGAATGTTTTGCTTTTGTATTCAGTGTGTTTGCTTTTTTTAAGTAATTTTTTTAGTAAAGCAATGTAGAAAATAGCTATATTGTTATATATGCAGACTGTTATGTAGTATATGGAGAATTGAGTTTATTTCCAGTATATCATCCTCATTCTTATTGGAGAACAATTACTGGGCCGAGCATGATATGATAAACAATTAAGATTACATGGCCTATAGTTTTGGGATAACAGGGTGTTGTGAGTTATGTTGCTATAACATGGTGGACACTTTGTAACGATTTAAATGCGTTGCCTGCTATTTTGATTTTAACAAACTTTATTTGCAACATTTTGTGGTTCGATTCTTGTATATCAACGTTAAACTTACCTTAAAAAAAATGAGAAAAAATTTAATTTGGTTAAGATTTGTAAACCAAGTGTTAGAATGACCAAGTGTCGTCATGAGTAAATCAAGGAAGATTGGTTTTAATTCAAGATGTCTATTTTTTTGTAATTGATCAAAAACACAAATTTCAAGGGTTAAGGAATTGCTTTTAAAAATTAATTTCAAAGTAGAGTGCCAAAGCCGTGAATTGCTTTAGCTAGGAGAACTAAAATGTTAGGGTCTAAATACCAAGTCTCAATTATTACATTAGCTAGGAGAATTCAAAGTAATTCATATAACACAAATTGTTGCAATATCTGCTTTCTCAGTTTCTCACCATCCCCTTTTCTCCCAGTAAGAATTCATGTTTACAGGATAGAGATCTGTTGCAGATGATGAAGCAGCCAATATGTCATCCGTTGAATCTCAGTTAACTTATTTTCAGTTAACTTATTTTCTTCTATTATCTCTTGGTAACGCTGTCGCATCGCCTCCAACTTCTTCTCATCCAATGCCTCACTTGACTCTGAAAACACCTCCTGAACCACAGATCTACCTTCAAGCATGCTTACCACTAAGGACATTGTTGGCCTGAGGGAGGCTGTGACATTGGTGCATAAAAGAGACACGTTGATCCTCGCTGTAACCTCGTTTTTGTAGAAGTCCAAACCCAATCTTCTATCAACTAGCTCGATCAGATTACCTTACCCTTTCAACATATGTGCCTGGTAAACAGAATGATATAATAATAGTTTGAAAGAACTCGTATCTGCGATATAATTTAGTAAGAAGCTATTCAAACTGCTGGATTCTAGTGTAATTTCTAGTCATAGTAACATAGTTTGACACTCCAAGGGAATAGAATTCCATGTAACATTTGTCACTAGTACGATTCTGCAGTCAATTTTGATATAATTATGGTAACTATGAAAAGTGTGCTCTTAAAGCGGTCAACTTCCACCATATGAAATAAAATGAGATTATGAGTAAATTAAATCTTACCATGTAATAGTTACTCATATACACTACTTATATATTCTTACATACCAAACATATACCACCCTAGCACTATTAGATACTCTATGGCTAAAGGAAAATAGCATTTTCGTGAACACATTATGGAAGTATTTACCCAATCAAGAAGATGGAATGCTTCTTCTTTCTGCCGTTGAATCATATTGCTCCGCCCACTAACAATTTCCAAGGCAACAACAACTCCGAAGCTATAAACATCTGCTTTGTCTGTCAAATATCCATGCATAGTATACTCAGGAGCCATGTATCCACTGCACAATACAAATTGTCAGCTACATTAATTGTAGAAACATAGTAAATGCTCAGACTTGTTCAAACTCAATATTTTTATTCTCTAACTAGTTGGCTAAATCCAATTCAGAAAGGTATGAAATTTTATAACATCTCTACTTTATTTCATCAAAGTCTAATCATATCATTCAAAATATTTGTACAGAAAAAAAATCCCAATATTGAAACTCACTAAGTTCCAGCAATTCGGGTGCTTATGTGGGTATTGTCCTCTTCATCTAGCTTGGCTAAACCAAAATCAGATATCCATGGGTTTAGATTTTTATCAAGCAACACATTAGTGGCCTTGATGTCCCTCTATGGACAATTTTCAATCTCGATTCCTCATGAAGGTATGTCAAACCTCTAGCAATACCAACACATATCTTTTGCCTTGTTGGCCAATCCAATTTAATGTGGTATTCTGCTGGACCATCATTAGTGAAAAAATGGAAATTACACAAAATTTTTGTGTTGCCATGTATATTAGTTAGAAGATGGAGAATATCATAGAAGTGACAACTGAAAGCAGCTAGCCACATATGAAAGAAAGAATTACCAAACAAAGTCCGAGCAAGGCTATTGTTTTCCATATATTCATCATATACCAACAATAACTGATCTCCCTCGACACAACAGCCATAGAGTTTAACAAGACAAGGGTGTTGCAAAGCTGAAATCATGCCTAACTCGTTTAGAAACTCGCGGTTCCCTTGCCTTGATTTTGAAGAAAGCTGCTTGACTGCTATTATTGTCCCATCTGATAAATTTCCCTGTATATTGGGGATTGGAACATAGTTACTGGGTTGGAACCTTAATTTTTTTTCTTCTCATAGAGTAATAGCTTCAATTAATAGATGCTTGATAAATTGACAGAATATGCTAATACTGTCCAAAATACTTTGTACACAGGACCAAACCCTCCTTCTCCAATTTTGTTGGCTTTGTTGAAGTTGTTTGTTGCTGCTTTGATTTGTCGTAAGGTAAATATACCCATTTGCAGTTTTAAACCCTTTAGCTCTGTAAATTCAAACAAAGAAAGATTGTAGATCTCTAATAGTTGAGAAAGTTCCAGATTATTAATACTATTTTCACCATTGGCACACTTGATCAACTGTCCACAGAAAAATCATCACCCGTGGCTAATTACATAAAGTGCTACATTTCCCAAAGGTGGAAAGTTGATGTACTTGGTGAATGATTGAAATAATCTAGAGTTATTAATTAGTAAATCTATGTAGTTCTTGGTTACCTGATCTATGAATTCACTTTGTTACTTATCACCATTATGTGTTGGGGAATCCCTAGTGGTCCTATTATGTTTATTTTGTTTGGTGATAAAAAAAATGTGTGAAGATTGCAATCTATATTAAAAAATATATATTAATAATTGTTGGATAATCCACACTCCCCTGAAATAAAATTGTCTATGCCCACAAAGGATCTTGTGAACACAACAAAGATTACACTATAGAAAAAATAATAATCCATACCTCTTGTCTACGTCCATGGAATCATCTCAAAAGTATTTCATTATCACAAAAATGATTACAAGATTGTAACTCACCCTAAAATGATAACATTCACACAAAGATGTTTTTTCTCTGAACAAAGTGATTTTATTTTACAATTTCTCTTCTCACACACACTCTTTTCATGTGTATCTTTTCCACTAATTCTCTTCTCTATTTATGGTGAAGATTTTCACCAACTAAAATAAATAAGTTCTCTTGAAAATTGAAACAAAATAATTTTCAATGTATCCATTCAAATAGTTTTCATCTAACAAGTAAAATTCAATTGTCCACTTGCATTTAAACCACCTAAACTTTAGTGTTAAAAATTCAATTTTCACGCATTAAAAGCACTTTATCTTTTGTTTTGAAATTTTATAATAATAAAGTGTGAAGTTTATTTTTCATACACACACTTTATATAGTGAGGATTTAGTCACTCTTTATTAAACCGTCCACGTGCTGATTCATTTTTCTTGCCAAGATGATTAACAAGCTTTGAAGGTTAACTGCATACCCTAAATTTAGGTGCATGCTCAAATTAATATCACATGCAAGAGTTCATTTTTATACATCAAAAGTCACTTTAAGCACAAAGCTTATCTTCATTATATCAATAAATGCATGTAATTATTACCTTTTGCTAAAAAAATTCTGTCCTAGACAGCCTCTCCTCTAAAGTATACCAAATACCAGCACAAGAAAAACTACTACACCAGCCACAATTGCAGCCACGGAACCTGCAGACATGCTACTTCCATTTTCTGAGGAAAGGATGAAGTCTGCTTGATTGTTATAGAAGACATTGTTATACGAGCTTATATGGCATGTTTTAATTGTTCCTGGGAATATAAAGAATATTCCCAACTAATTTTATAATTAACCAACACATTTTTTATTAAATACTTAAGAATAATATTCTCATGTTTTATTTTCAGGAATAATACTTCCAAGACAAAAAAAGTTATCTATGAAACAAACACTCCATTAGTAGTTAAAGATAAGTATAACTAACTGGGATTTACAGGTATAGCTGATATAAGACGACCATATACGGACTTAAATGGAATACCAATTGTCTCTTTTCCAGCCCAATATAAGCGGATTTCCAATGTGTTACTACTAATCACAATGGTGAATGATTTTGTGACTGCTTTATTAACTCCCCTGCTTCTTCTGCAATATTGAAATCCTTCAGCACCATATTTCCCTGCATGAAACCAATCTCAGCCTTAATGCTTCATAATGGCTACAATTTTAAGCATGCAATGTTAAGATCTTTTTTTAATAAATTGTACTAATTGACTTCATAAATGAAGAATCTAAGTGGGTAAATTTCCCCAACTGTTATCTGATATTCTGTTTATTCTAGTGATTTCACATGTATTATTAAAAGAACAACAATTCTACCTCCAATCAAATTTCTTTTTAAAAAATGAAGATCTGAAATTTGAACATGGCCACGGCCTTTTAAGTATATGAAATACTTGCTTGTCAGAGAGAAAATATAGGTAGACAACAAATATGCGCCTTCCTAGGTTGTTATATGTTCGATCATAAGTGAACATGACCTAAGCAAAGTGTAAATTCACTGTGTAGTTTCCATTTCCCAGGAAAAATCCATATTAAGAGAAATGGGAGAAACACGTGCATCCATGTATAATTCAACATCAATGATGAAAAGCTTCGATTGATTTAGCCAAATAGAATATTCTGCACGGTCATTATCCATGAAGTGACCAGTGCTGCTAGATCCCCATTTTTTTCCACCAAGGTGGAATCTAGCTGGTCCTGCTGTATCTGTATCATCATCATATGTTCCATTTCCATTGACTGTTATTTGCTTCCCCCCACAATTTATATGAAGAGAGTATGATACTGAGTCAAGCAAAATAGTGAGTTTAAACATATATGATATATTTGAACTATCATCATAAGCAAAAGATTAGATGATAGCGAGCCAGTTGTTGTGATTATAGACCATAAAAACTCCAAAGTCTTATTTTGTACTATTGTGTCTTGTTATGTGGTTCAAAATCCAAATGATTAACTCATAGTCTTGCAAAATATGGAAATTTGTGTTGGAATACAAGTGTGAGGTGAAGTTCCACATTATATAAGAATGAAAAGGTTGAGCACCATATATGTGATGAAAAGACCCATGAACCATAACCTAGAGGTTTTGAATTTAAGTATAGTATCAAGTTTAATTATGTGATTGTTCATGCTTCATTGATGAAGATCTCTCTCTGGTGTTTATCCCTCGATAACCCAACAATTTGAAATCTCTGTTATTAGAATATTTTAACTTTATCTGGGTGAGCATTTTTAGTGTAATATTCAAGCATGGAAAACAAATAAAGGTTAGTGAGACTTTAATTGTCTTCAGAAAGTTTGTGAGAAAAAGAAAACTACCTTTAGGACATGCAACGCTCTTTAGACATGAAATGATCCTCTGAAACAATGATGAAAGCGATAAAGTTATTTAGCATGATCTCATCATGTAAAACATAAAATAACCACTTGAAAGGAAAATGTCAAAAGATACATGAAACATCTCAGATAGGTTCTTTAAGCCGCAAATAAATGTTCTCATATGCAAGGATTCTTACACATTTCCCAGTTGACATGGCTGCTTCCCTGAGTTTTCCATGGTAAAGTTATTGTATGAGAGATCTCTGGTTCAAATCATAAAATTTGATTCAGAAAATATAACATGATGCATAACAGAGAAACTTCATGAAATTCTTTGAGAACTAGAAGAAATCTATGGATATTAGTCATCTCAAAGGGTGTGTTTGGGTAAATAGTTTAATTAAGCACTCATTTAATAAGCTCTTATCACATGAGAGCTTACGACATAAATTTGATAGTGATATTTATTGGAGCAAGCTAAAAAGAGCTTATTATGATAAGTACACCAAGAAATGTATTTAAAACAGGAGTTTATGGTAGTCATAATCTCCCCATAAGCTCTTTCAAATGTCCCCAGAATACAAAATTATTTTGGTTAAAAACAATACTAAAAATAATGCACAATCTAATTCCATAGGAAAAAAATTTCCAAAATGATTTAGAAAAGATTATTTAAAAAATTATGTTCGATTTGAAAGATTCTTGTCTATACATGTTGGTATGAGTCAAGGGACTTAGTATCCTTGAGCATGTAGTCCTAGGTACAATTATAGTATTCATGAAGAAAAAATGATATATGAAGAGGTAATACTCCAGGAAACCAAGTTACTTAAGATAGTTAGAACTCATCAACTATTCAATTCAACGAGACATATCATATATAAATCGCATTTGAAATAATGCTTACACATTTTTTTCTTTCTCTGTCCAGGCAGTTATTGGTCCCGTGAGGAGATTTCCAGTTAAATATCGACAATTAAAGAAGGGTTAAATATGTTGAAGTTCTCATATAAATAACCGAATTTTGTTATAGATCTCGATAAAAATTTTTTTTGTTGAATCTCTAATATATGAAAATTTGTATTTTAAAACTGTCATCAGTTAAATGATGATCTGTCACCGTTCAAACTAATCTTTCAAACATCATCAATGGTACAGTTGTGATAATACCACGTCATCCCTGACAACAATGACTCAAAACAAAAGTTGTAATATATCAAAGACTCAAAACATCAACAAATTTTATTTGGGACTAAAAATAAAATCCAATCATTTATGAGGGACTTCAAACATATTTAAGTCATAAAAGAATATCAAGAAATTATCATGCATCTGCAAAACTTGTGATTTATTGATAACCCAGTATCATGGTAAAAATTCTAGTAGTATTGAATCATATTGCAGCTGCAAGATGAAACTGAACTACTTGGCTTCCAGGAAATGTAAGCCCAGTTTTAGATTAAGAGAAAAGAAAATAACAAACTTACATATAATCTGTCTTTCTTAGGCCATATTCAAAGCTGCTTGGAATTTGACCACTTAATTTGTTAAAGCTGAGTTCTCTGAAAAAACAATTACATCCATAATAAGCTGAAGAAAAGAGCATAGAAAAAATATTCTAGAATGTCATAAACTCGAGGTAAATATGTTTCTTAGAGCATTGGTATAAACGAAATGAGTATGGAAAGTTAAAAGTAATACAAGAACATCATTATCTTGCAGTTAAGCATATTATTGGGAGAGTAACAGAAGTTACAAGGTTTGTATACTAGATTAGTCCCAAGATATTCTGGTATTGTCCCATTAATGTTGCAACTCCTCAAAATCCTGTGAAATAATAAGACAGACAGCAAAAGGAAATCAGTCTTTTAATTTCGCAGTTCTGAAATAATTGCCTTATTGAGGCATTGTCTCACAAAATGAAGAAGTTAAGAAGTTGGAGCAATAAACTCACAAAATTTCCAAATTTGTCATATTGTTGAGTGTTGGAAAATGAAAAAAGTCAGATCCATTTAGATCACTAATTCTCTTGCACGTCAAATTTTAAGCATAGATAAACACAACTATATAAAATTAAATTAAATTTTCAAATGTAGATAACTATATAATTAAGATACCATACATACAAGTCAGTTAAACTTTCTTGTAGTGAAATTCCAAAAGGAATTGGCCCACTTAATTATGTTCCTTGAATCACTCTGTCAAAAAAAAAAAAAAAAAATCGTTCAAATTAAGATATTATGTTATTCAAGAACTGTAGACAGTTAAATTGGTGCCAATAAAAAAGAAAGAAAAAGTGGACTCTCACAGTTTCTGGAGACTTGTCTAGCTTTGAACAAAATCAGGTATCTTTCCAGAGAATTTGTTGTGGCCTAATCGACTGCATAGCATAATTCGATGATAAGAAACAAAGAAAAATTACTAGCTAAAGATGGAACTTAAAATAACAATATAATTTAGGCTATATTTAGCAAAAATATTTTAGCTAGTTTCTAAATTTTTTTATTGACTGAAAAGCAGGTTTGACTGTTTGCTAACAAATCTTTTTTAGTAATTTCTAGCATTTTTTGAAATGCTACTTAAAATAACATCTTTTAAAATATTACTTCAAATAATATTTTTTAAAACACTAGCATCTAACCTTTAGTTTTTTATATATTAAATTATTCATTTGGTTCCTATAGTTTCATGATTCTTATCTTTTTAGTCCCTATAGTTTGAAAATGATTTTTTTAATTCCTATAGTTTATATTTTAATTCTCTTTTAGTCCCTGTAGTTTAAAAGTGTTCTTTTTAGTCCTTGTAGTTTTTATTTTAATTATCTTTTAGTCCACATAGTTTGAAAGTGATATTTTTAGTCCATATAATTTGTATTTTAATTACCTTTTAGTCCTTACTACAAAAAAATATAAAAAATAATGAACTACAAATTAGTTATAAATTATTAATTATTTTTTTATTATAAATTATCTTATGATAAATTAGTTACGAATTACATGCTAATATTTTTGTAGTTAATTGTAATTGATAATATTACTCATATTTTGATAATAAGGACTAAAAGAGAATTAAAATATAAAGTATAAGGACTAAAAATACCACTTTCAAACTATAGGGACTAAAAGAGAATTAAAATACAAATTATAAGGATTAAAAAACCACTTTCAAAACTATAAGGACTAAAAGAGAATTGAAATGTAAACTATAGGGACTAAAAAAATCACTTTCAAACTATAGGACCAAAAATGTAAGAATCGTGAAACTATAGAGATCAAATGAGTAATTTAACCTTTTTTATATTTTCTTCGATTTTTATCTTAAATATATTTATCAAATTTTCTCCTTATCTTTTTTTTTTTAAAATAAATCATGATTTTATTGTTTTTGAGTTATTTTACACTTTTAACTACGTAAACCGCTAATTTTATCAAATACTTATAATTTAATAAGCTAATTTTTCAATTTCTAGCTAGCTTTCTAACTTCCAAACTACTGTTTAGACTTTAGATAGTCTTGCCTTACATAAGTGTAATAAAAAGCAACAAAAATGGGAAACTTACACATCTTGCAAGGTAGTGAGTCTTGGAAAGGTTGTGGGTAATTCTCCAGTAAAATTGTTGGAGGTAAGTAGCCTAAACATATTAAAAACAAAAATAAATCATGAAGAGAAACCAAGGTATTCTAATTAAACTAATAAACTGCTATTCAATAAGCACTGACAATATTTGATATTTTTAGGGCAAAAATCAATAAATCATGGAAAGCAAAAGACCAAAACAAATTCCTAATTAAAGAAAATGTAAATGGAAAGTAAAATAAATGTCATACAATCTTTGAAGATTTGGAAGATTCCCAAGCTCAGGAGGAAGATTTCTAGACAGTTGATTGAATTCCAGGGTCCTATTCACATACAGCTAAAGTTAAATTTCACAACTAATATTTATAAATCTATTTGAGGTGAGAAATACTTATAAGCAATATATTATATGGTGGATAATCATAAACTCACAAACTTTGGAGAGGGGAGATGTTTGCTACCTCTGCTGGGATCAAACCTGCTAGTGGATTTGCACTTAGAGAACTATCATAAATAAGAAACACCTTGGCATGCATTAGCTTCTTGTTTCAAGAAGTTAGTACATTGCAACTAACGAAATTTTCCTTAACCGTTACAAAAAATATATAGATTGAATAAAATATCATTTACTAAATATACATATATTTCACCCAAGAAATGCTAATATACTACGCATTTTATTATTGATTGAAATTTATTAGAAATTACAAATTTTTGTATAAGTCTTACTACTTATTTAATATGTTTTTATGGTGATGTTTTGATTTTCAATAAATTTTAACCAATAATATAAAGTATTAAAAGAAGTGTTACTCTAACAAGATTTTAATTAATTGTTTGCAATCACAAGCATCTCCAAAGTTTTGGGGGTCTTTGCGACCTCAATTGTTGCCCTAATAGAAAACAATTTTTTATCTACTTGAAATTAACCTAAAAGACTACTACTAAAGCTAAAGAGATTAAGAAAAATAAGATAAAATTCAGACATTTCATTAATTGATTGATAATAAATAAAGATGAATATATTTATATCACAACTACAAAAAATCCATTTAACGACAATTAAAAATGGCTTTCAACGACGATTCCAAACCGTGTTTATAGCTAATGTTGTTGAAAACAAACATCATCAACGACGGTTTCAAAAAAACCGTCATAGAAAAATCGACGTTTCTAAGACGGTTAATTAACCAGAAATAGAAGAATGAGAAGCTAGAGTAAGATATATATTATTTTATATAAGCTCTAGAGTAAGAGGTGAACTAGGGAAAAAGGAAACAGATCCATAAATGCCAATTTCATTAATTAATTGACTAGAACCAAACAAGACTAACCTCCAAGCACAACATAACAAAGCACCATAATAACTTTTCCTGCCACATATAAGTTGTTCTTTTGAGTAATGAAACACTTGTAAATAACCTGGATGCAGTAAGTAAAATAATTTGAGATGTTATCCTTGAAAGAATATGAAAATAAGTAGATATAACACATAATGAGGATGGAAGTAACCTGGATTGATTGGCACCCTAATAACTGCTAAATAATTGTAAATTAATAATAGAAAATTAGGCAAATATAGGCTTAAAAATAATTATTTAGCAGTTATTTGTAATTAAAAGTTAAAGAATTGATAAAGTTTAAATTTTGGCTACAGAATTGAAGGCTGAAGGTGTAACATCAAAAAGCAAGAAAAAAACTGAAGAAAAGAAGAAAATTGGAAGCATGCCCGGTCTAGTACGCACGCTTAGCGCGTGTCACGTGCTAAGCGGGCCAGGAAGCACAAGCCCTAAGCAGGGCGTTAAGCACGAAGACGCAGAATCCGTTACTCACGCTAAGCGCGGAGCACGCGCTAAGCGAACGATTCAACAGAAGCACACGCTAAGCCTGCAACACGTGCTAAGCGCACGATCTGAACGCGCTTAGCGCGGGGTGTTGCGCTAAGCGTGCCTACGGAAGCCCGAGGCCCATTTCAGTAGTTATAAATAGAGAGCCAGTCCAGGGGGAACAACACACCTCGCCTCAGAGCACTTCTCTCAATATTCTAAGCCTGAGCTCTCCCTTTCTCTCTATATTCTTTATTTACTATCCATTCTTTCTTTCACCCCTCAGTTGTAAAGTCCTCAATGGCCATGAGTGGCTAATCCCCTAGTTAGGACCAGACAGGCCTAAAAAGCCAACGATGTATGGTGTACTTCAAGAGTTATCAATGCAATGAGGATTCCTTCTAGTTTTTATGTTCTAATTTTTTTTCATTGTATCTTGTATTTACATCTTAAATGTCTTTTGGGTTTTATTCGCTCGGGAGAAGGTACTTCCTAATAATGGTTTAAGAAGGAATTCATGCATCAGTTTTAAGGGTTATACGCTTGGGAAAGGGTAACACCTAATGGAACAAATAAAGAAAAGAATCATAGGGTCAGCATTGCTAGGCATAGAATGATGGCCTAATGCCCATGCATTTAGTAAACATCTAGAATTCAATCTTAATGCATTTTAATTATTCAGTCTTCACAAAGGCATTTGAGAGATAGGCAATTGAAATAGGCTTGTTATCGTGAGGCATCAGGGGCAAGTAAATTGACAGATGTGGGTAGAACAGGTTCAATTGCATTGGTAATAAAACATCACAAATGCATGCATCGTAGGCCAATTAGGTTTGTCCGGTTTTAACATCCTCATCTTAATTGATTTCTTAATTGTTTGATTTTACAAATTACTCTTGCTTTTATTCTTGCTTTGGACTATTTATTTCTTACTTACAAATTGAAGAGTATTCAATGAAAGTGCAATAAAATCCCTGTGGAAACGATACTCGGACTTTCGAGAATTACTACTTAGAACGAATTGGTACAATTGCCAAAGTCCTCAACAAGTTTTTGGCGCCGTTGCCGGGATTTTGTTCTCGCACTTGATTGCCATATTATATCAATTTGTAAGCTCATTTCTTCCTTTCTTGGCTAATTCTTCTAGTATTATTTACTTCTTCTTTTATACTTTCTTTCTTCTCCCATAAATTGCACAGGCAGTGCCTTTTGGTTTTATGCGAGGTAGAACTGCATCTGGAGACGTTGTTCCCATTAATTTAGAAATTAAAGGTACTTGCCGATGTAACAATGCTACAAGAAAAAGAAGGGAGCAGGACACAGAAGGAAGCAGTTACACCTCACCTCCTCCTTCTCCAGATCACACTCAGATGGACGGGGAGTCGGCATGAAGAGTCACATTAGAGGACTTCTCTAGTACCGCCACCCCATAGTTCTTCACAAGTATTGCAAGGTCAAAAGTCCAAGCGGCCAACATCTCCTACCCTCACTCTCTTATTCAGTTGATTCAGGGGAACCTCTTTCATGGTCTCCCAAATGAAGACCCATACACTCATCTAGCCTCATACATAGAGATATGCAGCACCGTCAAGATAGCTGGAGTTCTAGAAGATGCGATACGCCTTAACCTCTTCTCCTTTTCACTAGCAGGGGAGGCAAAAAGATGGATGCATTCCTTCAAGGGCAACAACTTAAGAACATGGGAAGAGGTTGTAGAAAAATTCTTAAAGAAGTACTTCCCAGAATCAAAGACTACTGAAGGGAAGATCGAGATTTCTTCCTTCCATCAATTTCCAGATGAATCCCTCAGTGAAGCGCTAGACCGTTTCCATGGGTTACTACAAAAAACACCAACACACAGATACAGTGAGCCGGTACAGCTAAACATCTTCATAGACGGCCTACGACCTCAATCGAAGCAACTACTAGATGCATCCGCAGGAGGTAAGATCAAGCTGAAGACACCTGAAGAAGCGATGGAGCTCATCGAGAATATGGAGGCTAGTGATCAAGCCATCCTTCGTGATTGCACTTATGTCCCGACAAAAAAAAGCTTCTTGGAGCTCACCACACAGGATGCAACTCTAGCACAAAACAAGCTACTGACTAGACAAATAGAAGCTCTCACAGAAACCCTCAACAAGTTGCCTTAACAATTACAAGCATTAAGTTCTTCCCACTCTTCTGTTATGCAGGTAGAAGGATGCCTCACATGTGGAGGGACACATGAGCCTGAATAATGTGCAGTCCAGCATGATCCCTCTCGAGAAGTAAATTACATGGGCATACCAAATCGCCACGGATTCCAAGGCCACAACCAGGGAAACCCGTCTGGATTCAATCAGGGGGCAATAGGATTTAATCATGGGCCACTGAGATTCAATCAAGGAAGAAACTTCACACAGGGCTCAAGCTGGAGGAATCAGGGAAATCAATACAAGGAGCACAGGAACCAGCCACTATACCAGCATCCCAGTCCGGGTCCGAATCAAGAAGAAAAATCCGTCAACATAGAGGAACTGGTGCTACAATTCATCCAGGAGACAAGGCCACATCAGAAGAGCACGGATGCAACCATTCGGAATCTGGAGGTCCAAATGGGCCAATTGGCTCAAGAAAAAGCCGAACGGCCCACTAGAACTTTCGGGGCTAACACGGAAAAGAACCCGAAGGAAGAATGCAAAGCAGTGCCAACCCGAGGCTAGAAAAGAGCACAGGAAGAGGGTAAGGCAGAAGAAGAGGACCAGTTCGAGGAAAGGAGGACAAAGAAGAAAGAAGAAGAAAAAGAGGTAGAGGAAGAAGAGAAGAAGGTTTCACTTCCTAAGACCAAGAGCCAGATAGCACGAGAGGCCAAGAAGGAAGAACCACAAGCCCTCCCACAGGATCTCCCATATCCTATGGCTCCCACCAGGAAGAACAAGGAGCGCTACTTCAAGCGTTTCTTGGAAATATTCAGAGGGCTAGAAATCACAATGCCATTCAAGGAAGCCTTACAACAAATGCCCTTCTACTCCAAATTTATGAAAGACATCCTTATCAAGAAAGGGAAGTATATTGACAATGAGAATATTGTGGTAGGGGGCTATTATAGTGCAATAATCTAGAGGAAGCTACCCAAGAAATTCAAGGACCCCGGAAGTGTCACCATCCCTTGTACCATAAGGAAGGAAGTGGTAGACAAGGCCCTCATTGATCTAGGGGCAAGTATCAATTTCATGCCCTTATCAATGTGCAAAAGAATTGGGAACTTGAAGATAGATCCCACCAAAATGACGCTTCAACTGGCGGACCGCTCAATCACAAGACCATACGGAGTGGTAGAGGATGTCCTGGTCAAGGTACGCCACTTCACTTTTCCAGTGGACTTTGTTATCATGAATACTGAAGAAGACATAAAGATTCCCCTTATCCTAGGCAGACCCTTCATGTTGACTGCCAACTGTGTGGTGGACATAGGGAATGGAAACTTAGAGTTGAGTATTGACAATCAGAAGATAACCTTCGACCTTTTCAAGGCAATGAATTACCCACAGGAGGGTTAGAAGTGCTTCAGAGTGGAGGGGATTCATAAAGAAGACGTCAGTATTCTCGAGACACCACAGACTTCGCTGGAAAAGCCATGGTAAATGCGTTGGACTGCCTAACCAGTGAAAAGGAAGAAGATCTGAAGGCTTGCTTGGAAGACTTGGTTCGGCAATAAAGTATTCTTGAGGGAGAAGCTGCTTTTGAGACACTAAAAATGGAGGCTCCATCCGAGAAGAAGAAGGTAGAGTTAAAGATATTGCCCAATCATCCGAAGTATGTGTTCCTGGAGGAAGATGATGCTAAACTTGTAGTGATCAGTAATGCACTCACAAAAGAAGAAGAAAACAAGTTGGTAGACATTCTGAAGAAACACAAGGAAGCAATTGGGTGGCACATATCGGATCTCAAAGGAATCAGCCCTGCTTACTGCATGCACAAGATAATGATGGAAGACGATTACAGGCCAGTCCAACAACCCTAGAGACGATTGGACCTAACAATGAAGGAAGAGGTAAGAAAAGAGGTGCTCAAGCTTCTAGAGGCTGGGCTCATATACCCCATCTCTGACAGTGCTTGGGTAAGCCCAATACAGGTGGTTCCTAAGAAAGGCGGAATGACATTCGTACAAAATGCAAGGAATGACTTGATACCTACACGAACGGTCACTGGCTGGCAAATATGCATCGATTACCGCAAGCTGAATGAAGCCACAAGGAAGGATCACTTTCCCTTACCTTTCATGGATCAGATGCTGGAGAGGCTTGCAGGACAGACATATTACTGCTTCTTGGATGGATACTCAGGTTACAACCAGATCATGGTGGATCTCAGAGATCAGGAGAAGACGGCCTTTACATGCCCTTTTGGCAGCTTTGCTTACAGAAGGATGCCATTTGGGTTATGTAATGCACCAGCCACATTTCAGAGGTGCATGCTTGCCATTTTTTCAGACATGGTGGAGAAAAGCAATGAGGTATTCATGGATGACTTCTCGGTTTTTGGACCCTTATTTCATAGTTTTTTGAAGAACATAGAGATGGTACTACAAAGGTGCGTAGAGACTAACTTGGTGCTAAACTAGGAAAAGTGTCATTTCATGGTTCGGGAGGGCATAGTCCTGGGCCACAAGATCTCAACTAGATGGATTGAGGTTGACCAGGCAAAGATAGATGTCATTGAGAAGTTGCCACCACCATTGAATGTTAAAGGTATCAGAAGTTTCCTAGGGCATGCAGGTTTTTACAAGAGGTTCATTAAGGACTTCTCGATGATTGCTAAGCCCTTAAGCAATCTGCTGAATAAGGACTTGGTTTTTAAGTTTGATGAAGAATGTTCAGCAGCATTTTAGACACTGAAGAATAAGCTCACTACTGCACTAGTGATGATTGCACCAGACTGGAGTAAAGATTTTGAATTAATGTGTGATGCCAGCGATTATGCAGTGGGGACAGTTCTGGGACAGAGGCATGACAAGGTATTTTACGCCATCTATTATGCTAGCAAGGTCCTTACTGAAGCACAACTGAATTATGCCACCACAGAAAAGGAGATGCTAGCCATTGTCTTTGCCTTGGAGAAATTTAGGTCTTATTTGATAGGGTCAAGGGTCACCATTTTCATAGATCATGCTGCCGTTAAGCACCTGCTTGCCAAGACAGACTCTAAGCCGAGGATGATTAGATGGGTCCTACTGATACAAGAATTTGACATCATCATCAAGGACAAGAAAGGATCCGAGAATGTGGTCGCCGATCACCTGTACTGGTTAAAGAATGAAGAAATCACCAAGGAAGAACCAGAGGTAAAAGGAGAATTTCCTGATGAGTTTCTTTTGCAGGTAGCCACCAGACTTTGGTTTGCGTACATGGCTAACTACAAAGCCACGGGAATCATTCCAGAAGAATTTAATTGGAGTCAGAGGAAGAAATTCTTGCATGATGCCCGCTTCTATGTGTGGGATGATCCTCATTTGTTCAGAGCAGGGGTTGATAATCTATTAAGGAGATGCGTCACAAAAGAGGAAAAACGAAGCATTCTTTGGCACTACCACAGTGCACCCTATGGCGGTCACCACAGTGGGGACATAACAACAACAAAAATGCTACAATCAGGTTTTTTCTGGCCCTCTATTTTCAAAGATGCTTACGAGTTTGTGCGTTGTGATAAATGCTAGAGAGCAGGGGGGATTTCTCGAAGGAATGAGATGCCTCTATAGAACAACATGGAGGTAGATATTTTTTATTGTTGGGGCATTGACTTCATGGGGCCTCTTCCTTCTTCATACGGGAATGTCTATATCCTGGTAGCTGTGGATTACGTCTCCAAATGGGTGGAAGCCATAGCCACTCCAAAAGATGACGCCAGGGTAGTGATAAAGTTTCTAAAGAAGAACATCTTTTCCTGTTTTGGAGTCCCACGAGCTTTGATTAGTGATGGGGGAACACATTTCTGCAACAATCAGTTGAAGAAAGTCCTAGAGCACTATAATGTTAGACATAAGGTGGCCATGCCTTATCACCCTCAGATAAACGACCAAGCAAAAATTTCTAATAGAGAGCTCAAGCAAATCCTTGAGAAGACAGTTGCACCATCAAGAAAGGATTGGGCCTTAAAGCTCGACAATACTCTCTAGGCCTACAGGACAACATTTAAGACCCCTATCAGATTATAGTCTATGGGAAGGCATGTCATTTACCAATGGAGTTGGAGCACAAAGCATATTTGGCTCTCAAATTGCTCAACTTTGATGATAATGCATGCAGAGAAAAGAGGAAATTACAGTTGTTGGAACTGGAAGAGATGAGACTAAACACCTACGAGTCATCCAGAATCTATAAGCAAAAGATGAAGGCGTATCATGACAAGAAGCTATAGAGGAAAGAATTCCAGCCAGGACAACAGGTATTACTCTTTAACTCAAGGCTAAGGCTATTCCCAGGTAAGTTGAAATCCAAGTGGTCAGGGCCGTTCATAATCAAAGAAGTAAGACCTCATGGAGCAGTTGAGTTGGTAGACCCTAGAGAAGAGAATTTTGAGAAGAAATGGATCGTCAATGGATAGCGCTTAAAGATTTATAATGGTGGACAATTAGAGAGATTGACGACCATCATCTACTTGAATGACCCTTGAAGAAAGCCTAGTGTCTAGCTAAAGACAATAAACTAAGCACTGGTTGGGAGGCAACCCAACATATATTGTACAAATGTAGTCATTTTTCTGAAAAAAAGGGGCCCAACAGGTGCAAATAGCAAAATAAGAGGTGTAGAAAGTAAAAGCCCAACAGGTGAAGTCAGCAACAACAGAAAAAGTGGGCTACACGAAGCCACGCGCTTAGTGCACAACTAGGCGCTAAGCGCGCACATGATGTCATCCACGCTCAGCGCGTACACCCGCTAAGCGCCCAAGTATTTTTCAAATTTTAAAATTTAAATCTTGAGGGAAATTCCAAGGGGCGCTGCCCTTGGTGCACTTAGCGGCACCTATGTGCTAAGCGCGCATACCATAACTACTAGGCAGTTTTCGAAATTACCCAACTCCTCAGCTGCCTCCTGTGCATTTTAAATTTTCAGCCGCATCATTTTTCCCTTCTTCTCTTTTGCACACTCCCACTCCCTATACTCTCTTCCTCTACATTTTTCCTAAAGCTTACTCACTTTCATGTGTCCTTTCACAAAGTTTTGCACGAACAGAGGTAAAGCTTTGGGTCTGGATTGTTGCTAAACTCATTTGTAGGTACTATCATGCTAAGCTCTACAAGAGGCTTAGCGGGAAAAAATAGGTGGGAGATGATAGGGCAGCGCACTAAGCCTGCCCCAGGCCACAGATGGGAAGAACGATACACGTGCTTTGTAGAAGCAAAGCTTCATGGTGAATCAGAGGTGATTCAAAGGCGTTTTGATGATAACAAAAGATGATGACAAAGGTGATGACAAAAAGCTCAAAGATCAATCAAAGAACAACTCAAGTGAATCAAAGACCAATCAAAGAACAACTCAAGTGAATCAAGAACAATTCAAGAGTTCAAGATAAGAATCAAGAAGAATTCAAGATTCAAGGTTCAAGATCTCAAAAATCAAGATCAAGATTCAAGACTCAAGATTCAAGAATCAAGAGAAGGCTTAATCAAGATAAGTATGAAAAGGTTTTTCTCAAAAATTGAATAGCACATGGTTTTTCTGAAAAACATGTTTACCAAAGAGTTTTTACTCTCTGGTAATCGATTACCAGATTGTTGTAATCGATTACCAGTAGCAAAATTGTTTTGAAAAAGTTTTCAAATTGAATTTACAACATTCCAATTAATTTCAAAATGTTGAAATCAATTACAATGTTTTGGTAATCGATTACCAGTGCCTTTGAACGTTGAAATTCAAATTCAAATGTGAAGAGTCACATCCTTTCACACAAAATCTTTGTGTAATCGGCCTTGTGTAATCGATTACACTAATTTGGTAATCGATTATCAGTGTTTGTTTCTGAAAAATCTAAAGATGTAACTCTTCTGGTTTTAAGTTTTTCTAAAAGTTATAACTCTTCTAAATGGTCTTCTTGGCCAGACATGAAGAGTCTATAAAAGCAAGGCTTTGATTTGCTTTTCAATACACTTTTACACTTATTCAATCAATCTTTTACAAGCCCTGAATCTCTTTGAACTTCTTCTTCTTCTTTGTACCAAAAGCTTTTTGAAGTTTTCTGGTTTTCCAAACCTTGAAAACTTGTGCTATTCATCTTTTCATTCTCTTCTCCCTTTGCCAAAAAGAATTCGCCAAGGACTAACCGCCTGAATTCTTTTTGTGTCTCTCTTCTCCCTTTTCCAAAAGAACAAAGGACTAACCGCCTGAATTCTTTTGTGTCTCGCTTCTCCCTTGTCAAAGAATTCAAAATGACATAGTATGAGAATTCTTTTGATTCTTCCCATTCCCTTATACAAAAGTGTTCAAAGGACTAACCGCCTAAGAATTCTTTTGTATCCCCATTCACAAAGTATCAAAGGTTTAATAGCCTGAGATCTTTGTCTTAACACATTGGAGGTTACATCCTTTGTGGTACAAGTAGAGGGTACATCTACTTGGGTTTGACTGACAACAAGAGAGGGTACATCTCTTGTGGATCAGTTCTAGTGGAGGGTACATCCACTAGGTTCAAAGAGAACAAGGGAGGGTACATCCCTTGTGGATCTTTTCTTGTAAAAGGATTTTTACAAGGTTGAAAGAAATATCAAGGACCGCAGGTCGCTTGGGGATAGGATGTAGGCACGGGTTATTGACGAACCAGTATAAAAACTCTTGTGTGTTTGTTTCCTTCTTCCCTAGTCTTTTACTTTCCGTTGTGCATTTAATTTCCGCTTTTACTTTCTGTTAAGTTTCTCTTCTACTCCTCATTCTCTTAACAATTTAGTAAAAGCCTTAGAAGAGTAATTTTTAATTAGTAAAGGTTTAGGAATAATTAATTCAACCCCCCCTTCTTAATTATTACGAGGCCACTCGATCCAACAAGTGGTATCAGAGCCAGGTTTCTTGTAGAAAGTCTAACCACTTCAAGATAAATGGCCTCCTCAAATCCCTTGTTTCCTGAAGGAAATTCCATTCACAGATCAACCATTTTCAATGGTGAGGGTTACCATTATTGGAAAACCCGCATGCAGTTATTCATTGAAGCCATAGATCTAAATATTTGGGATGCAATAGAATTAGGACCACATATACCCAGTATAGTAGATGTAAGCACAAGCACGACAACCCAAAAAGCCTAGAGATCAGTGGACAGAAGAAGATAGGAGAAAAATCCAGTATGATCTCAAAGCCAAAAATGATGCAATCCTACCCCACAAGGGCATTGGATAGAAGACTCCAAGTAGATTAGGCCAGAGATCCAAGAGAAGGCCCTAGGGTTCTCATGAGCCTTAGGGTAGATTTTGAGCCCATGGGCTAAGTATGAGCCTGCTTATCTTTGTAAATATTAGAATAGGTTTTTTCCTTCGTTTAGGCATTTTATTTTGGCTATTCTAGTAGTATAGGGTTTTAGTCTTGTATTTCGAGGCATTTTGAGTAGTCTTTGTAGTAGGGACTTTTTTTTTTGTATTTTCATGTATTTTGTGATGGGGATGAGCTTAGCTATTATAGGGGGCATGTAGCTAAGTTCTAGCTTCTCATCTCAAGGAGGTGAGCTTAGCTATTAGAGAGGTGTGTGTAGCTAAGCTCTAGCTTCTTTAGGAATCTTTTCAAGGAAGTTTCTCAAGGAGGTGAGCATAGTTATTAGAGGGGTGTGTGTAGCTAAGCTCTAGCTTCTCAAGGAAGTTTTCTCAAAGAAGCTTCTCAAGGAAGTTTTCTTAAGAAAGCTTCTCAAGGAAGCTACCTAGTCTATAAATAGAAGCATGTGTAACACTTGTTGTAACTTTGATGAATGAGAGTCTTGTGAGACACAACTCAAAGTTTAACTTCTCTCCCTCTTTTATTCCTTCAATTTCGTGCTCCCCCCTTCTCTCTTTCTATTCCTCCATTAAAGCATCCTCTTCAAGCTTCTTATCCAAGGAAATTCTTGGTGGTGAAGCTCCTTCTTCCTTGGCTTATTCCCTAGTGGATGGTGCCTCCCCTCTCCTCTTCTCCTTTGCCTTCCGCTGCATCTCCATGGTGTAAAATCACCATTGAAGGACCTCATTGAAGCTTAAAGACCCAGTCTCCATAGAAGCTCCACAAGCAAGCTTCCATCAAAAAACATCATCACTTCAGCCCTAGGGATAGATAAGTACTTTAGAGTGTCAAATTGTACTAATGCCAAGGATATGTGGAATACTCTCCGGTTAACCCATGAAGGAACCACATATGTAAAAAGGTCTAGAATAAATACCCTTACCCATGAATATGAATTATTTAGGATGAACCCAAATAAAAATATCCATAGTTTGCAAAAAAGATTTACACATATAGTAAACCATCTTGCATCTTTAGGAAAAATCTTTCCTAATGAAGATTTAATTAATAAAGTCTTAAGATGTTTAAGTAGGGAATGACAGCCCAAGGTAACTGCTATTTCTGAAAGCAAAGATCTCTCTTCCATGTCTCTTGCCACTTTATTTGGTAAATTGCAAGAACACGAGATGGAACTTCAACGCCTCAATCAGAATGAAGAAAATGAAAAAAAGAAGAGAAGCATAGCCCTTAAATCCTCATCTTCAATACAAGAAGAAAACGAAGAAGAAGATTCAGATGATGAAGAAGATTTTTCTTTCTTTGTTAAGAAATTTCAGAAATTCATCAAGAAAAGAAGAATTGACAGGCGTCAGAATTTCAATAATGGAAGAAAATCACAAGATGATTCTCAAGTCCTTAGGTGCTACAAATGCAACCAAATTGGTCACATCAAGGCCAACTGTCCGTCAAATGAAGAATGGTCAGAGAAAAGTGAAAAGAAAAGATTTGACAAAAGAAGAACTAAGAAAGCATACATTGCATGGGATGGCAATGATTCATCCGATGGTTCAGAAAAGGAGATTAATCTTCTAACCAAAGATTATGAAAGTGACGAGAACATCTATCAAGGATGAAAAACAAGGAGAAAAAGAATGATCCTCATCTTTGAAGATCTAGACACTTCAATCTTGAAAAAGGTAATATCAAAACCATTATCTTATTAAAATTTCTCTTAAAGTTGAAATTTTTATTCAAACAATTTGATTATGATGACTAACAATTCTTTATTTGTGTGTTTTTTTTTATTGTTTTCATGAGTATATTTGCTTGATTGATTTCATCTTATTTGCATGAAATATTCAATCATATATTTAAGTAAAATCAATATTCTTCTTACTTGTGTTTTGTTTGTTTTTGATAAAATTGATTATCTTCATGTTTTAAATATTTTTGCATGACATGATATGTAAATTACATGATTGAAAATTATTCATAAAGTATTTTCAAATATAGTTTTCATAAAAAAGTACTTTGATAGTAACTCAAAACTTCTTCTCTCCTAGAAAGCCTTCTGTTTTTGTTTTCTGGCTAAAATAACCACTGGTAATCGATTACCATAATAGTGTAATCGATTACAAGCAGTTATTTCTGGCAAAGTTGCTCTCTGGTAATCGATTACCATATTTGTGTAATCGATTACAACGCGTCCCTGCACCTATATATTCAAATTTCAAATTCTGAAACCTGCAACTCCTCTCTCTCTCTCTCGAAAACCCTCGCCCCCAATTTTTCATCCAGCCATATCTCACTCAATTCTTGTCCAAATCACTCCCCGCAAAGCCCAAACTTCATCTTTTTTCACTCATTTTCATTTGAACTGATTGAAATCTTGAAAAAACCCCTCAAATGGAGGAACCATCGAAGAAGCGGAAAGGATCCACGAGTCGGAGTCAACGACATTCCGGGTCACAGGAAACACCAATTCCTCTCTCCATTCCCTCTGGATCATTGTTCTCATCAGAGGAACAGCGTATACGGTACACAAACCTCTTTTCATCTCGTTCCATTGTAGACCCAAAATTCATAGATATGGAGTTATTCTCAAATGAGAATTTTGAATGCTTCCAAGCATTTGAAAACTCCAATCTTATTCCATTCATGTCTCTGAAATTACCTGTCTATTCTGAATTAGTCAAAGCTTTCTATTCTAATTTAGAAATCCATGTAGGTATCCTAATGTCTGAAATCTATGGGATTAAGATGGTCATTGACCAATCCCTATTTTATGATTTAACAAAATTGCCTAGTGAAGGTGTGCCTTTTGAGGGTGCACTGATTGATGATTGGAAATTCAATTTTTCTGTGCATGATGCCCACCGGTTGGTTTGCACCAACCAAGCGGATATGATCGGAAGGATTCTTGCCGGTTCATTGGCTTTTGAGAGCCGTATCCTCCATTACCTTATTGTTCGCATCTTACTCCCTAGATCTTCAAACCTTGCTCAGGTTTCTGAAGAAGATCTCATTGTCATGTGGGCCTTTCATAAAGGTTAACAAATTGATTGGGCACACCTTGTTAGATATCGCATGCATAAGGCGTTGCAATTGAATGCCCCATTGCCTTATCTTCATCTTGTTACCCTTTTCCTTCAACACTTCAACATCCCTCTTGATTCTGAACCTTATGTTCCAATCAAGAGATCATTCCTTATAGGCGCTTCAGTCATAGCATCCTTTGGTTATATAAAGGAGCATGATGGCTCTTGGGTGAAGAAGGGTGCTAGAAATGTTGGTGAAGAAGGACATGAAGGAGAAGATTCATCTCTTCTTTCAAAGATTATGGAAAGGTTTGATGGTCTTCAAACCTTTGTTGGTGAGAGGTTTGATACTTTGGAATTGCAAGTGGATATGCGCTTCAATGAAATGGAGTCAAGAATGACAAAGGTTGAAGAAGATGTATCTTACATCTGGTCAAGCTTTGATCTTCCACCACCGCCGCCACCATCATCTTAGAATTATATTTTAATATTATTAGTACTTTGATTTTCAGTCTTGTATTTTGGCTATATTATTATGGTATTTGAACAATTTACTATTTCCTTATTTGCATGGTATGGTTGAACAAGTATGTTATTTGACTATGTGGATTTCATAGTTAATCTATTTATGATTGTTGCTTCATGGTTCTTACTTCATGATTTGATTGATGGTTTTTCATGAATGCTGTATGAATGTTTAGTTATATTTGCATACTTAAATTTTGATACGCACTTTGGCTTTTTGTTGATGCCAAAGGGGGAGAGCAATGGGATTAATTCAAGAACTCACAAGAGTAATCAATTTAATTTTAAGATAAGCACAAATTCAAAAACAAAGGGGGAGAATTTATGTGAGTGATCGACTAGGAAAAAGTGTGTCTGTGTTTCTTGATTTCAGAAGTTGTCATCATCAAAAAGGGGGAGATTGTAGAAGCAAAGCTTCATGGTGAATCAAAGGTGATTCAAAGGTGTTTTGATGATAAGAATGATGATAACAAAAGATGATGAGAAAGGTGATGACAAAAAGCTCAAAGATCAATCAAAAAACAACTCAAGTGAATCAAAGATCAATTAAAGAATAACTCAAGTGAATCAAGAACAATTCAAGAGTTCAGGATAAGGATCAAGAAGAATTCAAGACTCAAGAAGAAAGTTAAGAGTCAAGAATCAAGATTCAAGGTTCAAGATCTCCAAAATCAAGATCAAGATTCAAGAATCAAAAGGAGGCTTAATCAAGATAAGTATGAAAAGGTTTTTCTCAAAAATTGAATAGCACATGGTTTTTCTCAAAAACATGTTTACCAAAGAGCTTTTACTCTCTGGTAATCGATTACCAGTAGCAAAATTGTTTTGAAAAAGTTTTCAAATTGAATTTACAACGTTCCAATTAATTTCAAAATGTTGTAATCGATTACAATGTTTTGGTAATCGATTACCAGTGCCTTTGACGTTGAAATTCAAATTCAAATGTGAAGAGTCACATCCTTTCACACAAAAGCTTTGTGTAATCGATTACACTAATTTGGTAATCGATTACCAGTCTTTGTTTTTGAATAAATCAAAAGATGTAACTCTTCAAAAGGTTTTTGACTTTTTCAATTTGGTTATAAGTTTTTCTAAAAGTTATAACTCTTCTAAATGGTCTTCTTGGCTAGACATGAAGAGTCTATAAAAGCAACACTTTGATTTGCTTTTCAATACACTTTTACACTTATTCAATCAATCTTTTACAAGCCCTGAATCTCTTTAAACTTCTTCTTCTTCTTTGTACCAAAATCTTTCTGAAGTTTTCTGGTTTTCCAAACCTTGAAAACTTGTGCTATTCATCTTTTCATTCTCTTCTCCCTTTGCCAAAAAGAATTCGCCAAGGACTAACCGCCTGAATTCTTTTTGTGTCTCTCTTCTCCCTTTTCCAAAAGAACAAAGGACTAATCGCCTGAATTCTTTTGTGTCTCGCTTCTCCCTTGTCAAAGAATTCAAAACGACACAGTCTGAGAATTCTTTTGATTCTTCCCATTCCCTTATACAAAAGTGTTCAAAGGACTAACCGCCTAAGAATTCTTTTGTATCCCCATTCACAAAGTATCAAAGGTTTAACAAGCTGAGATCTTTGTCTTAAAACATTGGAGGGTACATCCTTTGTGGTACAAGTAGAGGGTACATCTACTTGGGTTTGACTGAGAACAAGAGAGGGTACATCTCTTGTGGATCAGTTCTAGTGGAGGGTGCATCCACTAGGTTCAAAGAGTACAAGGGAGGGTACATCCCTTGTGGATCTTTGCTTGTAAAAGTATTTTTACAAGGTTGAAAGAAATCTCAAGGACTGCAGGTTGCTTGGGGACTGGACCGCAGGTTAATTTCCGCTTTTACTTTCTGTTAAGTTTATCTTCTACTCCTCATTCTCTTAACAATTTAGTAAATGCCTTAGAAGAGTAATTTTTAATTAGTAAAGCTTTAGGAATAATTAATTCAACCCCCCTTCTTAATTATTCTGATGCCACTCGATCCAACATGCTTAGTCAACACCATCGCGCTAAGCGCGCTCATGACCTTCAATGAACATGCTAAGCGCATAACTAGGGCGCTAAGCGCGTGCCTGCAGCAGCCAGGGAGATGGCGCTAAGCGCGTCTATGTAGGGATGGGCCTCCAAGCCCATCAGCCTCTATTTTTCTTTTTGCACCCCCCATAAACGCCGAGCTGTGCCCACACTCGGGGAAGCGTCCAACTGGGACTCTTCCCGTTTTACATTAGAGACAACATGGAATAGATAGTAGGACAACATTCAGCTCCAGAACATTCTCACAGAGAGGAATGTGGAGCTTGCACCTGGGATGTTCGATGAGTTCCTTCAGGAGCTCCAGAGGCGACGATGGGATTAGGTTCTGACCAGGCTCCAGAGAAGAGGATTGATGTCGCTCTGGTGAAGGAGTTCTACTCAACTTATATGATCCAGAGAACCGAAGTCCAAAGTTTTGCAGGGTTCGAGGACAAGTGGTCAGATTCGATGCAGAGACAATTAATGATTTCGTCAACACCTCGGTCATCCTGGCAGATGGGGAGGAGTACCCAGCTTACTCCCAGTACCTCCGCACTCCTCCAGACCACGAGGCCATCATTGCTACCTTGTGTACACCAGGGGGATGTTTTGTTCTGAACATTGATGGTAACCCCTGGAAGCTGCTGCGGAAGGACCTGGCGTCACTTGCTCAGACATGGAGTGTCCTTTCTTATTTTAATCTTGCTCCTACATCTCTCACTTCTAATATTAATATTGACAGGGCCCGACTCATATATGGCTTTGTGATGAAGAGGGACCTGAACTTAGGCAGCTTCATTTCTCTGCAGATCAGTTAGATCGCCCAGTCCAGCAATTCCAGGCTTGGGTTTCCAACGTTGATCACAATGTTGTGTGACATTCAGGGGGTCATCTTTGATACCCTGATTTTTGAGTCACTTAGTCCTGTATTAACCTTGCTTATATTGGAAGAATTGCTGGAACCCCGTTGACCCATCTATCACATTTCCAGGGGTCCGTCGCACACGCACCAGAGCCCCAACATCAGCATCAGAGGCTCATCTTCCTCCATAACCTCCTTCTCAGCCTTCCTCTCAGACACCTATTCTTCCACCGTCATCCACTTTAGCACCGCTGGATATGCATGGACAGATGTTGAGGTCTGAGTATCAAGGCCAGCAGATCATTATTAAGGACCTGCATCGGTTGTCCCTGCACCTGAAGATGGATCCGCCTCTCATGACTCCATAGGCCTATCTTCAATAGGTTGCATGGTCAGGAGTCCAACCCTCTACTGATAGGGGGGATAGCCTTCTGGAGCTAGAGCCGGAGAGGATGCTGCAGTTGATGAAGACCTTATTGTTGACTTGGCAGCAGTAGATTGGGGCCCATGGGCAAATCTGGGCAGAGGCAGCACATGATCTTAGTTTTCTATGTCTTTATGTTTTTTTTCCCATGTTTTTGATGTTTTTATGTCTTTATTTTCAAATGTAGTTTATGTCCTTATTTTAAATTCTTTCTTGAACTTAAAAAGTAGTAGTAATAATATTAAAATTCAGTATGTGTTTTCTGAATAATAATTGCATGATAACTTGAGAAGTCATAATTCTTTAGCTTGTTCTGAAAAGTCCAACACTTGAGATGCTACTGATCACTGGAGAAACATTGGTTCTGGAAGCAAAAGTCAGGTCAAGAAATGGAACATGAACCACACAGAGGAAAAGGTTAGCTTGATGGAACGAGGTCATACTTGGTACACTGAATACTTACTTAGTCCCAGTGAGAGTGTGAACTTAATTGTGAGAGAAAATGCCTGTTCTTAAGCTCCTAGTTTTGCATCATTCTTATACTGTTAGATTAGTTACTTAAGGTGGATATGATCAAGGCCATGTTTGTTTTGTTTAGCTATTTAGCCAAAAAGCCAACCCAACATAATTCTACCCCTTGCACCCATGTTGAGCCAATAGATTATTTTGAATTGACCCTTGAGCGAAATATTGATAGTCCTGACCTTTTTAGGATTCTAAGAGAGCAAAAGGGTTGTAAAGGTTTTAATTTGGGGGATGTTGGATAAAAGGGTAAGTATCCAAGATAATAGAACAACACACAGTAAGATACCCTCTACAAATTGCAAGCCCAGTCCTTCTAAAAAAAAATTGTTATTATAAATAAAGGGCAGAAAAAAGGAGGTGTCAAAGGAAAAGTGTTGTGGAGAAATAAAAGGGCTAAGTAAGAGGCGTAGGCAGAAATTCAAGTTTTTTTTCTCTCTTATAATCCTAAGTTTGAATTTCCAAGAAAAACCATGGTTTTTTTATCTACCAAAGGTAATTAAAGATAACCTTAACTGAGATGAAGTGAAAAAATCTGGAGTCTTACTTGCAGGTTGTTGAATTACAAACACTTAACCAGACACTTATGAGCAGAGGGAAACACTAGCCTTGTGAGGAAAGTAAGCCAAACCAAACTTGACTGAATTCCAGATAATTAACCAAATTTCAGCTCATGAGTTTTTGTGCTTTCATTTTAAGATTATGACAGATGTAGAAAGGACCAGTCAAGGAATATAAGGACTGCAACCATTGACAGTGTTGGAACGTTTAGAGCTTGCTTGTGAATTTTTATATTTGCTTGGGGACAAGCAAAGTTTTAATTTGGGGGATTTTGATAACTGCTAAATAATTGTAAATTAATAATAGAAAATTAGGCATATATTGGCTTAAAAATAATTATTTAGCAGTTATTTTTAATTAAAAGTTAAAGAATTAATAAAGTTTAAATTTTGGCTGCAGAATTGAAGGATGAAGGTGTAACAAGCAAAAAGCAAGAAAAAAAACTGAAGAAAAGAAGAAAATTGGAAGCAGGCCCAGTCCAGTACGCGCGCTTAGCACATGTCATGCGCTAAGCGGGCCAGGAAGCACAGACACTAAGCGGGGCGTTAAACACGAAGACGTAGAATTCATTACTCGCGCTAAGCGTGTGATTCAACAGAAGCACATGCTAAGCCTGCAACACACATTAAGCACACGATCTAAATGCGCTAAGTGCGGGGTGTCGTGCTAAGCGCGCCTACGGAAGCTCAAGGCCCATTTTAGCAGCTATAAATAGAGAGCCAGTCCAGGGGGAACAACACACCTTGCCTTAGAGCACTTCTCTCTGTATTCTAAGCCTGAGCTCTCCCTTTCTCTCTATATTCTTTATTTACTATACATTCTTTCTTTCACCTCTCAGTTGTAAAGCCCTCAATGGCCACGAGTGGCTAATCCTCTAGTTAGGGCCTAGCAGGCCTAAAAAGCCAACGATGTATGGTGTACTTCAAGAGTTATTAATGCAATGAGGATTTCTTCCAAGTTTTATGTTTTAATTTCTTTTCTTTTTATCTTGCATTTACATCTTAAATGTCTTTTGGGTTTTATTCGCTCGGGAGAAGGTACTTCCTAATAAGGGTTTAAGAAGGAACGCATGCATCAGTTTTAGGGGTTATACGCTTGGGAAAGGGTAACAACTAATAGAACAAATAAACAAAAGAATCATAGGGTCAGCATTGCTAGGCAAAGAATGATGGCCCAATGTCCATGTATTTAGCAAACATCTAGAATTCAATCTTAATGCATTTTAATTATTGAGTCTTCACAAAGGCATTTAGGAGATAGGTAATTGAAATAGGCTTGTCATCGTGAGGCATCAGGGGTAAGTAAATTGACAGATGTGGGTAGAACAGGTTCAATTGCATTGGTAATAAAACATCACAAATGCATGCATCATAGGCCAATTAGGTTTGTCCGGTCTTAACATCCTCATCTTAATTGATTTCTTAATTGTTTGATTTTACAAATTACTCTATCTTTTATTCTTGCTTTGGACTATTTATTTCTTACTTACAAATTGAAGAGTATTCAATGAAAGTGCAATAAAATCCCTGTGGAAACGATACTCGAACTTCCGAGAATTACTACTTAGAGCGAATTGGTATACTTGACAAGGTCCTCAACACACCCCTATCCATAAGAGATCGCATAATCTAAAAAGGATAATTCCTCAACAAGCATAATCATTTTCATAAAAAATGCTAATTCATAATCAATGTTAATATTAATAACTTACAATTCTTTCTTATTGAAATCAACATAACAGAGATGAATAGAATCAGATAATGAAATTCCCATATTTTATAATATATCACACATAAAGGACTGCATTATTGGCAGTCACCACAACATGAACAATAAATAATCTATAATAGACTATGAAGCGCCGATAGGCTTTACCAACATTTTGTAATTGTTGTCTCAATGACACTGAGTAGACTACAATAATACAAACAGGAACAATAAATTCATAATGCTTAAATTTTCCTCACAAAATGAAAAGTTAAAATTTAGCAAAGACTTTTTTACCATCACCAGAGTTCAAACCAATGAGCAAATCACGCCCATCCTTAGCATCCTGATCAAATGCCTGGCACACAGGATTTGAGTTACTGAAGTGAATAGACTTTATGGGGTCCTACATGCAACAAGAAACCTTTGATGAAGCAAATCCAAAATTCTTATATTAAAATTCATCACATTCTGACTAGTTCTTTTGCCTTGCATTATATGATATACAATACTAGCTAGTATATTTTTCTCTCCTAATACTTGTTTAATTTTGTATGTATTTTGCAAATTAATGATGGGGAAATAAAAGTTTACCATGCATCCTTTTGCAATTCCATGGGTTGACAGGTAGTCATATTTTTATTTTTAGCCATTTTTAAAGATATATCCATTTCCAAGATATGAACAAGAGATGTTGTTTTCATGGACTTTTTTTTCGACAATATAAATGATTGATAGTATTGCCTTAATTGAATTCATCATTTTCACTGCTAAAATTCTAAGAAAGATACATTTAATTTAAAGTGCATAATACACATTAAAAGAGACAAACATCGTATCTTCACAAGTATAATTGTGAGTTTATTCTTAAGCTAGGTGGCAAATAAGTGAATCTCTCAATTTTTTATTTAATAATTAAGGGAATCATTATATATATTTTTTAAAAATAGTGGCAGTAGTAACTAGTCAAAATATTGGCATTGTATTTCTTTCCTTTTTTGGTAAAAAAAACTCTAGGAAAAAGATTTTTTTCCATATATTTTTAGTTAAATTAGTTTTTTATTTTATTTTAGATACAATTATTTTTTGAAAATGCATACTGAAAACAAAAATGTTTTAAGACTATAAAATAAAATTTACACACTTACAAATTGAAAATGCTCTATGTTTGCAGCCACTGATGAAACATCATCTTCAGCTGAAAGGAAGAAATTAAGAATTAAGACTATAACCGGGCACATCTTCAGTTGAATGCAAATTGTTATCTGAAGCTGCTGGAGGCATGGAGACATTCTGATGATTACCACTTTGGATGGAAGAGTTATGCATGGATGGCCTGGCCTGTGGCCTAATTAATGATTAAAAAGAAATCATTCTTTTTGTTGCATTAAATTACAGTAAACAACTTCACCAAAAGCTAGCGTTTCTTGTTCATTAGTCAAGAAAACAATTGGATTTATTGAAACCAGGAAGAAGAACAAAAATATGTAAGACAATTGAAATCTTTTCTACAAAGAAGATAAATTCACTTGCTACGTTTACTTTTGTCATTGGTCACTTTTCTTTGACCCCTAGATAATTAAATGTTTGAAATACAGAAAGAAATAATGATTAAAAAAAAAAAAGAAGTAATGAGTGAAGTAAAAATCCAAGAAGACCCCATTTAAGAAATTTAAAAGAGAAACAAACATATAATAAAACCTTAAAAAGAAATGTGTTTCTTTCACAAACATACTTGTGTTCCTCTTCAGTCCAACAGGTGTATTTCCTCTTTGCATGAATGGGATTCGCTCCTGTAGCTGTGTTCTCACGATTTTTGGCCATTCGATCTTTTTGGAGTTGAAAGATCCAAATCTTTGGGTGCGGCCAGTGCATGGATGTGTTGTCTTCCTTATACAAGAAATTTGGACTCTAAGATACCTACCTATATAAGAATGACTATCAGAGTTCAAATTTCTAATTAAAATTTTATTGGACCTATTCTGCTTTGAATTTTCAACAAAATAGTATAATGTACTATATATATATATATATATATAGAAGCAATATATACAGAAATATTGGAGGGATTAATAGTATATAACTAGAAGCAATTAATCTCCCAATGAAACATGCATCCTTACACATATGTGTACAACACTACAACAAGAGATCAATGGAATTTGAAGGAGAGGTTGATTGATTGTGTCCTGGGGCTGAAAATTAAACAGGTATCATTATGTCTGTTGTAACGAATTCGATGTTTCTTATATATAAAAGTTGCATTCAGTTTTTATATATATGTGTGTGTGTGTGTGTGTGTGTGTGTGTGTGTGTGTGTGTGTGTGTGTGTGTGTGTGTGTGTGTGTGTGTAGTTGGTATAGGGTTGTGGGAGGTAATCCCAATTGGATTAACTCACCATCCTTAATTTGCCAATTTGTTATCACATTTGTTGTTGGATCACCTATGATGTCTTGCTTCCACGGGTAATCTATATCCTTTTTGATGGTATAAGCATGGAACCAGTCAAAGAAAAAGACATTAATTTTGACTTTTTTGACAAATGCATAGAATTTGTCTTGGATTTGTTTTCTGTTTGAACCCTTAAAATGTTGAAAAAATCATCTCCTTCGAGGTTCATTCTACGGAGAATAAAATTCTTTTCTAAGGGTTTCCTTATCAATGCTAAAGTTGTCAGATAACATCATAAGGTTCCATAGAAGAATAAGTTGGGGATTGGATCGACTTTTGGTCGTCCTCTTGTTCTTGGTTGTATGTTGTTCTAGGTATACTAGATGTGGTATCTAAACCTTGGAGATTTACATTAGGGAACTGATTGTGTGACTTAGATCTAGTTAATCTTACTGAGATTGAATGGGTTCTAACTGAAAAAGACCTTATGGCTGACTCATATTCAGACCTAGAGGCTTCTATCCTTGATGAAAAGGAATTTCTCCTATTGAAGGTTATTTATACCTTACCGGAGTTATCTTGTTTGATTTGTTCTATTGTTGGAGCGGGTCGGGGGACAGACAGTGTGGGCTTATCCATGACCTATTTTTCAGGAAGAGTTACCTCATCCCATTTTATTGTTCTCAGAAGAGAAACATTGGCCTTTGTCATATCAGTGATAAACAAAGTTGTCTCTCCTTTTTGAGGTTTTAACAAGACTCTAGACGCACAAGTGTTCATGACTTTGTACTGGATCCTATAGATTAAAGCTGCTGGAATTGATCCTTCTTTCATGTCAAGGCCATGAAAGTGGATGTTTGAGAACAATCAAGAATGTTCTTGTCCATCAGACTCACTGTTTTGTTTGGATAACAATTGAAGTAGACTGGACCTTGTCCTAGGCTTGTTTCTGCTATCCCTATTAAGGAATCTTCAAATTTATTATGCCTAATATCTCTTAGGCACATTAAAACTACAACATCTATGCCCATATCTATTAAGGGCTTGATGGCTACTTGAACACAACCTATGTGAAGATATTTGTATTTATGACTGTGTTCATAAATTGAATTTTTGGAAAGTAAATGAAATTCTTCCCCTATATCTTATCCTAGAGGAATATTATTTTCAACTATTTTGATTATGTAATCAAAATTATGTTTGTCTTTAATTGTCTCAGAAACATACAGGTATCCTGAGGGATTTCTGGAATGTTCCAGTAATCCATGTTTTGGTTTATATCTTCGAATCGAACTTCCTCATCCAAGAGATTGTGTTTTGGGGTGACCTCGTGGGTATGGTTATCTTATTCATTGAGTAAATTATTGGTTTTGGGTGAATTCATTGAAGAAAAGGATGAAGGCAAGTTTGATCTAAAAGAAATGCGAGAGAAACAATGTAAAAGGCGAGACATATTGGATTCATCCTCAAGTATCTTTGCCGTCATATGGTTCCATAAGGTTATATGTCACCAGTATAACCACTAGAGGTTATATGTTTCTATACTTGGGAATGAAACAAGGTTATATGACGAGAATTGGATCTAATAGAGTGTGGTGAAGTGGGGATAAGGGAATGGGTGGGGTTAAAGAGTGTGGACTGCATTCTAAATATGCAGAGAAGTGGGTGAGCGAGGGATAATGGAGGGACTGTGCGAAAGTTTGAGGGGAGAAATTAGGGTTTTCAGAGAGACTATATTTGGGAATAAAAACCAAGATGGATTTGTATTAATACCTATCATCATTTTTCATTTCCCTAATTACAAAGTTGCCACCTAGTGATATTTTAAGACGGTTCCTGATAACCGTTTTAAAACGTGTATTGCTAAAACAATTTTCATTGTCTTAATTACAGAAATGCCACCGCGTCAAATTCTAAGACGATTATAATAGAACCGTCTTAGAATGTGCGTCGTAGAATATCCTTTTCCTAGTAGTGCTTTTACTGAATCTGATGTGAAAATCATGGTATCCATCTTACTCCTAATCCGTAGAGCAGATGGTGGCTGCAAAAAGTAAGGAATATGTCTAAGCTTGAAAAATTCTTTGACAAGTAGTTCAGCATTCATTGTTTTTCACCAGTGATAAGAGAACCATGCCATGCGCACCACCATGTGTACCATATGTTGTTGGCATTCTTATTAGTACCCTCAATTAAATCTTATCATCTTAAATGCCCTACCAAACAACATCATATGATCAATCAAAATATGAAAAAGGAAAAATGGGAATGAAAATAATACAAATACTTCAATATTAGAATAAGCACAGGGTGGTAACTTGTCTTTAATTTTCCTTTGATGTTGTATTATGCGAATTATCCAAGCCATAAGATAGCAAGGAAGGATAATAGTAGCCACACAAAGAAAGAAAAACTAGAAAACATTAAGTATTTTGCAATCCATCTATCAACTATATAAAATGCATCATGACTAATCACATTGATTACAACTTACATAAAAATATGCTAAAGCTTTCTCCACATCAGCATTGAAGAGGGAGCAACGTGCCTCAAAAGTAAAAGAGCCATTAACTTCAAATTTTGGGACAGACCCAACATGAATACTAAGGAAACTGACCATGAAAAAAGATTTAATACATAAGATTTACAAATATTGGGACTTATTTCCAAAGAACTAACAACATACATAAAAGCATTGACATAATGTAGTTCCACCAGTGCCAACATTGACACAATCTTCATGCTCATCAGTATCTGGAACTTAGTAGTCCACAGCCGCAATAGCTAAAAGTCGAGCATTGTGCAAATCTAAAGGATTACTAGTGATTGCCCAATCATCACTTCCCAATATGCAGAAGTATATATTAAATCATAGAACAAGCAGCAATAGTTCTATGAGTAATAGAAGCATAGTAACTATCATATCTATAAGTAGGAAGCAAACATAAATTCTACTTCAGATTGATAACTCAAGCAGCATTAAGCATGGTTGGACTATTGAGATTTGAGAAACATATCACTACCATACTCTCCTTCAGATTACAAGTAGCATCATGCATTAAAGTTTATTTAGAAACCAAAAACTAAAGAGAAACCTCTATATTCAAAACCCTGAGTGCAAGGAATTTGATAAGAGAATAAGAAAAAACCCATACTACGTACAATGATTTTACAAGAGGTCATTGAAGTAGCACAAGAATTTCCAATAAGTATATCGATAGTGTAGTCTCCTAATGTCTACAAATATATGATTCCTACTGAATGTATTTTAATTCACATGCAAAACCAAAGGTATTGCTATGATCAAGCATCTTATTATTATATAGTTTAAAATCAAAAAGGAGAAAGGAGGGATTTAAACATTTCACGCCGATAATATCAATCAATTACATCAAGTCAAGATTTTGAATCTAAAAAAAGATTGATGACAGGAGTAAAGCACCCAAGCATCACAATGAAAATTTACACTTTTACAAAACAATAACCAAATGCATTTTGGCAACTCAAACCACGTATACTATTGCAGATTTAAAAGTGTATACCAAAGCCCATTTTGATCAGAAGCAGACAAAATGTTTCCTCAATCATAATGATAATCCATGTTTATAACCTTTAAGAGAGACGGAAGGATAAGCTTCACTCCTTGAGCACTAAGTCGAGACATCATTGCACAGGCAACACATTCAACTGCTTCATTGACTGCATTAACTTGATCATAGAACGAAACCAAAAGTAATGGCAACATCTGAATCACATACCTGAACACAATAATTGTGAAAATAATTAAACAAAAGCACTATAAAAATAAAACTACATTTAAAATCAATTATATATTTTAGGGATGAAATACTTGGCAACTTACGGTTAAAATATTCTTCCAAGTGTTTCACAAGGGCACTCAAATCCAAGTAAAGCTCCTTCCCAAGATTTTGCAGAACTCCTGCAGTTTAAAAAGAAATTAACAAAAAATAATGTTGGGTGGGTGTTAAGTAAACTTAAGCTCCTTCACAAAGGCACTCGTGGTTTGCCTCGTGCCCCTATGGGTTCAAGACTCTGAACATCAAACTAAAAGTGGCCTTCGTGAGCCCCATCCTCCTCAATGACGTCATCATGCGCGAAGATTTAGACGCGATTAAGAACTTGATTAAACGATAGCATTCCATGCACATGGAATTGTCACCCACCCAAGTCGAGACACTCCTCGAGGCCATTACCCAAGCCTTTGTGAACCTGCAAATCAATTTTTGTGATGGATAACAGCGGCGCTTGGTGGCCGAAAATTGCCTCACGGTGGCAGAGACTAAAATCAAAGGGGTTTTGTTGCGGACATGGAGATGAAGTGATTTATGGTGGTGGTTTCTTGGTTCACGATTGGAGTTGGTCGGAAAAAGGAATGAAAAAAAAATGTTAGGCTTTATGAAAGAACAAAAAGAGAGAACCAAAGGAAGGTTGAACGTCATTGTTGTTGTTGTCGCGAGCATTTTGCTGTCGTAGCCATTAGAGGCGACGGCGAAGCAGCAGAAGAAGGAGAGGTCGGCATGGTGGAGTATATTAAGAACTGCTTCATTTTTTGATATAAAGACACAAATAAGAATTATTAATGCTCGTTTTGTGTTGCACAATTTCATAAGAGACGAACAACAAACTGATCAACTTTTAGAAGTTCAAGACTCAGAATTCTTATCTGTTGTTGATGAAGAGTTAGTCCATCAATCAAGGGAAGGAGTTCAAAATAATGTCATAGATGATATCACAACTATTCAAGCATCTGAGGAATGGACAAGATTTCGAGATACATTTGCTATGACTATGTTTGCTAAATATCAAGTTAGAATAAACTTTGCTTGGGGATAGTTCTTTTTTAAATGTAATTTGCTATTGCAGACAAAATTTGTGTGCTTTGTTACTATTGTACTTTGCCATTGAAGATAGACTTTTATGTACTTTGCTATTGCATAAAAACTCTGCTTGAAATATTTTTTATGATTGCGCAGTGGACTAGTCAAATGAATAAAGTATGTTGTATCTAATATTTGTTATGTGCAGGTTAAATAAGTGACATTAACTTCAATGGAGTCATCTAATGAAAAAATGATGGGCAAAAGAAAAGTTTTAGGAAAAAATAATGAGGAAACAAGAAGTTATTTTGCATGGAATTTGGAGATGGAACATGTATTGGCGATGTGATTACCCCCCCCCCCCCAAGGGCATTGGATAGAAGACTCCAAGAACATTGGGCCAAAGATGCAAGAGAAGGCCCTAGGGTTCTCATGAGCCTTAGGGTAGATTTTGGGCCCCTGGGCTAAGTATGAGTCCACTTATCTTTGTACATATTATATTAAGGTTTCATTAATTTTGGGTCTTGTATTTAGGGCTACATAATGTAGGTAGGGTACCCTAGAAATATAGGATTTTTCAACCCTTGTATTTTAGGGCACCTAGACTAGTTTTTGTATTAGGGGTAGTTTTGTAATTTCACATGCACTAAGTGAATATTTGATGTGTGTGGTTGGGAATAAATTTAATTGAATTGGTAGAAGCCCAATCCAATTAAATTTTAGATGGGGAGGTGAGCATTTGCTTACTACACCCCATTGCCACATCATATAGTCACACTTTGTGCATGTCCTTCATGCTTTTCATGCCTCATGACACCTAAGCACACTTAGTGGAGAATCTTGGAATTGATCTTGGATTAGTGGGCTGAAACATAACTAAAATTCACTAATCATAATTAGTGAAATTTTGGCTCCACAAATTCAATTTCAAATTCAAGTGAAATTTGAATTTCCCTCCAATTTTGTGACACTTAGGCTATAAATAGAGGTCATGTGTGTGCATTTTTTTCAACTTTGATCATTTGAATATTAAACTTCAGATTTCAGAGCTCATTTAGAGCACAAAATTTCGTGCTCTTCTCTCCCTCTCCCTTCATTCATCTCCTTCTTCCTCAAAGCTCTTATCCATGGCCTCCTATGGTGGTGGGCTTTTTCTAAACTCATCTTCTCTTTGAAGTGGCGTCTCCTCTCTCTCTTCCTTTCTCCATTCCACTGCCATTCATCTTCCAAGAAGCAAAGGAATCCATTGATGAAGAAGATCCTAGGCCTACAAGCTCCAATGGAGCTTACATCATGATGTACTTAGAGATCAAAGTAATTTGGGCAACAAGGGTGATGGAGGTTGGACAAGGTCAGCATTGAATGCTGCAGCCACAGTGTTGTCTACAAGCTTCAATGTTAATATCACATCAGATAATGTCAAAAACCGTATCAAATTATGGATATCGTGGTATGGTATTGTAAGTGACATCCTTGGCCAGAGTGGGTTTGATTGGGATGGCACTAAGCACATGATCACAGTTGAGAATGAAAATGCTTGGAGTGAATATTGCACTGTAAGTATTCTTTAATATGTTGCTATTTGTTATTCAAAGTAGATTGGATTTGATTTTTATTCTTTTTTTTCAGTCGCATAAATCGGCTAAACCGTTTCGATTCGAGGTGCTTCAAAACTGGGATGATATAGTGGATTTGTGTGCTAAAGATAGAGCCACTAGTCATAAAGCTGAAATGGCTATGGATGCTGATGAAGCGATGAGTAGAGAAACAAATGAAGTGGAATTCATGGGGTTAGGTGCTACTACTACCATAGACTTAGAAGAACCAAGCTCTAATCCAAAAGGAAAAGGACAAGGTTCAACTTCTTCGGGCACACATTCTCACACGAGAAGGATGGGAGAAAAGGAAGGAATAGCAGCTTCTTTGGATAAAATGGTCAACTCTTTTAATCGAATGGTAGAAAAAATGGATGGTAAAGTCAATGATGAAGATATTCAAGAAGTGTTACATGAGGCAGCTTTGATACCAAATCTTAATAGACAACAATGGGCTAAAGCTATTAAATGGTTAGCTGACGATCCAAAGCAGTTAGCTATCGTGAAAGCTCTTCCAATTCACAAGAAGACAAATTATGTTTTAACACATCTTGCAGAATGAAACTTGGTGAGTAAACTTTTGTCTACATTTCCAATTTCAATTTTTAAATTATAAGATTGTGTCTTTTTTATGTCTAGTTGAAGTGATATTTTCACTATAGTTATTTGTCTTTCCTGTTGTGACTTATATTATCTTGTTTCTTCCATGTCAGGTTATTCTAAGCAAGGAATAGAGAGGAATTGCATTCTTACAAAGCAAGAAAAGAAAGTTTATTATTCTAAAATTGTTTGATTATGTTGTTTGTTTTGAATCCTCTAATTTGTAAAATAATTCGTGAATTATTGAATATTATAAGTGAACTGACATCAATGTTAATGATATATGATTTTAGGTCTTGATATGGATTGAAGTATTTTCTTTCCTTACGAACAATGAAATTAATATCATCTGAATTTTGTATGAGATAATTGTCCTCAAATTTCATAATTATTTAATTCTAATATATTTTTTAAAATTATTGCGAGACTAGGTAATTAATTTTTTTAACAAGAATAAGGAATTACATATCATTCATCTTTTAATTTTGCACTATTGTTTAATCCAAGTTTTTTTGTGTGTTACTACAAGAATATTGTGTAATATTCAAAATTGTTTAGCATTAAAATTATTTTGATTATTTAATTATTAAATATTAAAAGAATTTATTAATATATATTGTATAATATTAAATTTATTTTGAATATTTAACTATTTAAAAAATGACTCATATTTATTTTCATTCAATATTAAAATTTTAATTTTCAAATAAATATTTAAAAATGAAAATTTGAATTTCATTGAAATTGAATTACTTTATCCAAACAAGGAAATTAAAAGACAAGCAATTGAATTGCCTCAGCCAAACAAAATATTTATAAAATGAAAGAAATTTAAATCAAGCCAATTAAAATGTTGTGCATTTGAATTTCCTAGAAATTTCTAAATCCCTCATCCAAACACAGGGTTAGAGTCTTTTTGTCTTGTGTTGGTGGCTAAGCGAGTACTTTCGCTAAGTCACTCAGCCCTGTAGGCTGAATAAGCCTGGGCTAAGCGAGTCTGCCTCGCTAAGCCCAAGGCACTTGTGTTTTTCCTAGTTTTTGTTCGTGCGCTAAGCCAACCCGCTCGCTAAGCGTAATTTCTTCTTTGTTTGGTTTATTTTTGGAATTGGGCTCAATTATGTTCTAGTGGTCTGTTAGGGCTAAGCGCCTGCTAGCACTAAGCTTGTTTAGTGTGTCGTGCTAAGCACAGCCTACGCGCTTAGCGCAATTATCTCTGTTTGAGAATAAGGCTTAGCGAGCCCAACTCACTTAGCCAATGTGGTTTGTCAGGCTAAGCGAGGGTGTCTCTCTTAGCCAGAGTTATGTTTCTGTGTTGACGCGCTAAGCGCGCCCCTGTCATGCTAAGCCTGCATCTATCATGCTAAGCACATAAGTTAATCTTCATAAGGCACGCCAAGCAATTAGTCTCGCTAAGCGCCTTGTCTGTTTTTCAGTTTTATTTTTCTGCTTTCAATTCAAATAAATACCTATCTAACTTATTTTATGTGGTTCTTTTGATGCAGAAGGCCTCCAAAAAGAGGAAAGCATCAGCCTCCCGACCTCGAGAACCATACGACACTACAGGATTTGTTTCTAAGGTCGCTTGGGAACGATACGCACAGAACGTTCACTCCAGGAACATCATTCCAAAGAGGAACATCACCCTGTACATCTCCGAGTATGATGAGTTCAATTGGGAACTCGAGCAGCGGCAATGGCATAGAGCCTTGACCAGGCAGCCTGACAATCACATTGATGTGGCCCTGGTAAAAGAGTTCTATGCCAATCTTTATGATCTAGAGGAGAAGTCCCAGAGACATGTCAGAGTTTGGAGCAAATTGATTAAGTTTGATGTTGCTTCCCTCAATGTTTTCCTGAAGACACCGCCAGTCATCCAGCTAGGGGAGTAGTATACCTCATATTCTTTATTTTGTAGATCGTGTCAAGCTCCTTAGGAGTTTGTGGCCAGATTATGCATTCTAGGGCGTGGGTTTGTTCTGAACGCTGAAGGAGCACTCTGGAAGCTCCTGAGGAAGGACATCACTACTCTTGCTCAGACCTCGAGCGTCCTCTCCTACTCCAACCTCGCGCCTACTTCTTACACATCAGATTTAAATATGGATAGGGCGAATTTGGTGTACAGCTTAATCATGAAGATGGACATGGATGTGGGCTCCCTTATCTCAAGCCAGATCTCTTAGATGGCTCGACACAACTCCTTAAGGCTTGGATTTCCAGCTCTTATCACAACCTTATGCATAGCCCGGGGAGTCGTCTCAGATTCTCTGACCTTCGAGCTCTCTTGATCATGAAGGTAATCATTAGCCACAACCTGGTGAGTGTGTGATCTTTAATTGTGAGAGAACGACTAGCATTGAGTAATGATTTTTGCATGAATCTCTGATTGTGGAATGAATGCATGAGTTTGAAGATGATGAAGGCCATGATTGATTGAAACAACCACTTAGCCAAAAAGCTTGCCTTGTGAATGAATGATATATCCCTTGCACCCATGTTGATCTAAAAATTCGATTGCTTGACTTGAACCTTGAGCTTGTGAAATTATATCTCCATCTACCTTGTCTTAGGTTGTAGGAGAGCATTGTGGTTCAAAGCAAATTTGTCCCAAATTGGAGGAGTTTTTTGGATGACAGCAATTGTGGTAAGATGATGACAACACACACAATAAAATCATTATGCAGCAAGTAAAAAAAAAGCTGTTAAACTAAAAAAAAAAGAGAGGAAATCTCAAAACTGAAAGTTGAGTGTGTGTTGTTATCTAAGAGAAGTGAAGCTAAGTGCTGAAAGGCGAGTAATTGAAGCTGGAAATAAAAATGAAAAGAGTTGATCTAAGGATGAATGCTCTCCTAGAACTTAAGCTTTTGCATCCTAGAAAAACCATGATTTTTTTGCAGCCCGACATCATTACAAGCCTAGAAAAGTCCTTCGGATTCAGTTTGCGTGTTTATGACTGTATGGCATGAGATGAAGTTCAAAGATTGAGACCTGTGTTGGTTGTTGATTGATGAATAGCCTAAAAACTTGTGCTTGAGTGAAACAGTGACTGTGAGGCATTGGTTTGATGATCCTTCCTCGATATTTGTCTTGCTCACTAGCCCATTTCACTTGTGTTGCTTAATAATCATGTTCCTATCTTTGAAATTCTACATGTCTTATGAAAAGCTATTGGTTAAAGCATTGTATGCCACTTGTGTCATGTGATTGAATTCTTTGGAAAAAACACCATTTTTTAATAACCACTGTGATTTTATCACTTGAGGACAAGTGAACTGTTCTTTCTTTGGAACAAACACCATTTTGTATCAAAAAGTTTTATAAATTGTATATATTTTCCCCAATTTATGGTTCTTTTTGTAGGATTATGAATAGTTTCTTGTTTAGTTTAATTTTTGCTCAATAGATACTCTCCACATAGAAATTAATGCATTTTTAACTTCAATTTCAGGTAAAAGAAGAAACTTTAGGAAGGTGCAGTAGCTAGTGTCTCGCTAAGCGAGTATCATCCACTAAGTGAGACATCAGCCTGCTTAGCGAGTAAGAGGAATCTTCAAGGGAATCTGCCACGCAAGCACGCGCTCAACGCGTAATCAGCTCGCCCAGTGAGTCGTTTGTCTCTTCTGGCGCTTAGCGTGCCTGGCTTGCTAAGCCAAAGATCACTTATTCGCGCTTAGCGCGAAAATGGCACTAAGCGTGCCTTCGAGGATAAAAACCCTTTTTTAAAGCCTGAAGTGGAAAATCAGAAAGAGGAGGAGAAGGGAGTGCGAAGAACAGAGAGCAAAAAGCGCAAAACAGAGCAAGGAAGCAAAAACCTCAGCTTTTAAGAGGATCTTAGGTTTAGGAGTAATTTCTAGGTTCCTAGAGGTAGAGGAGACATCCTCACCGCTGTGTAATCTGTTATTTTCTCTCAAAACCCACTTCTTGTAGCTGAAAGGTGCTGCCTTGTGAGGGAAGGCTAAACCCTTTGTTGGGGAATTCTGCTGAGAACTTGATGTAAATTCTTATCCTATCTATTTAAAGTTGTTTGTATGTGTTCAATGTTTCTATCTGTGCTTAATTTCTGCATGCTTACGGATTGATCACCCATTTGTATGTACAGTTAGGAGCTTTAGCATTGGAAAATGTACTACATCCTTAGAACTGGATAGAACGGGCTAGGTTATCGTATGTCTGGACATGGAGTGTGGTAATTTAGTTTTATTATGCTGTAATCATAATGCAATCCGTTTAGGCTAAGTTCGACGAGACATTCGAGAGTGAGGTTTAAATTTTTCCCTCAGCATAGAACACATGAACATCTTTGAATAGTGATAAACACTTAATTGCATCAAGTAACTCAGTAGGAGGACCCAACACTTTTAATTATCTATTTTTACACCCACTTGCTCATATGTTCTATAATTAGAACTTAGAATAGAAAACAACATAGCTTTTATCCATAATTATTGTTTTTATACAAATGCCTACCTATTGAATGATAATTTCATTGAATGAAACAAGTTCCCTAAGTTCGATACTCGGTTTCTTATCGTTTTAATACTACTTTCTTGACTTGGTACGCTTGCCGATAAATTCGCAGTTGTAAAAAGAGCGAACAAGCACCCAGCCTAGCATCAAACGGGAGACCCACCCTCACAGACTCACATCCTCATCGAACAATTATGGAAAAAAAAACACTTTATAGCTACTCTAAAGCTGCATAGCAAAGATGGAGAAACACCTTGAGGAAGAGTTGACAAAGCTAAAGGATGGCCATGACCAACTAGAGGCTCATGTCAGATGTCCTTAGGGCAATGTGCAACCCACCCACACCTTTTATTGAACACACTCGAGGGGAATCACACCCCTAACACACAGGCAACACATTTGATGACTTAAGTCTCTCCCACATGCACTGTCTAGTAAGGGTGACCGTCCATCACTATCCTTTTGTTGACCGCATTATTGAGGCAAACATACCTTTGGGGTGGAAGCCACTCAACCTTGAGTGGTACGATGTGATAATAGATCCAGATGAGGATTTGGACGCCTTTCTTTAGCGAATAGTCCAGCCAATCCTAAAAGCAGCACCTACATGCCATCCAGGACATCAACATTAACTTTATCAATGCGCTCTTACAGCAAACTCTCTTTCCTATCACTTTTACAGACAAGGACTTCAAGGGCATTAATCCCACCTACCAAGATGAGCTTGTGGTTGTCTCCATCATCATATCAAACTTCATGGTGTGTAGGGTCCTCATCGACCAGGGCAATTCAGCTGACATCCTGTATTGGAAAACCTTCCAAAGACTCGAGGTCTCATCTAAAATTATCCACCTTCACGCAGTCCACTCCTCGACTTTGCAGGCGAGAAATTCGAAACTAGAGGCAATGTAGACTTGATGACCAATTTCGGTTAGGGTGGGCTCTCCAGGAGCTTCACCATCAGATATCTACTAGTTCACTTGACCACATCATACTTTGCCTTAATCTGTAGAAATACACTAAAAGAGCTTGGAGCCATAGTCTCCACGCTAAATTTGACAATGAAATTCCCTACACCGACATGGGAGATTGTAACCATCAAGGCTGACCAAAAGCAAGCACGATAGTGTTATGCAGAGAGCTTACAGGTAGCACCATCTCCTCATATCTGGGAGTCGACCGTGCCTTACCCTAGAATAGCTGAAGGCATTCAGGTCATGACAGTGGACGGATAGTCTCCAATCCGAGCTTTGACTGTCTACCAAGCCAGTTTGGGCGGTGAATTTGACATAGATCCGTGAGATGACACCTCCAATAGAGGCCCGAAACCCATTGAGGAGCTTGTCCAGCTGCAACTCGGACCTAAATTAGGTCAGTGCATGTGGCTCAACATGGACCTCTCCAGTCACAAACATCGGTGCCTCATCGACTTTCTACGTAGAAATGCTAATATCTTTGCTTGGCAGGCATCTAGCATGTCGGGGATCCATCCTGGCATAATCTACCACAAGCTTGCTATCTACCCCTAGGCCAAACTAGTATCATAGAAGAAATAGAAGATGGGAGAAGAGCGGTGTAAAACCGTTAAAAAATAAGTCAACAAGTTATTGCATGCAAACTTTATCAGAGAGGTCCGATTCTCTACTTGGCTTGCCAACATCATCATAATCAAAAAGGCCAACGCCAAATGGCAAATATTCATCGACTACACTGATTTGAATAGGGCATGCCCTAAAGACGCATACCCTTTGCCCAACATTCATAGACTAGTCGATGGGACATCCGAGTTCCAGGTGCTTAGCTTCCTAGATGCTTACTATGGATACAACCAATTCAAAATGCATCCTCTAGACAAGGAGAAAATGACATTCATCACTAAAGATGCCAACTTTAACTGCAAGGTCAAGCCAACTTTAGTGGTGTTGGGTATGTTAGAGTAGGTTAATGTCAAAAAACTCCTTTCCTGAGCATCATCCCATGAGGGAACATGTTTCCTCACCAACCCAATGAGTGGTGCTACAAGTATAGAAAAATATGGGACAAAACTTTTGTAAAAGTTTGTTAATTCATGGAAGACCAAATTTCCCTTATACTTGGTGGAGTGGGCTACTCAGGAATGACCTCTATTCTCTTAGGGTCTGTGGGAATTCTTTGATCACTATTTAAAAAATTAAGGAAAGTAATGCAATAAAACATATTGTTTTCTCTATTTTCATGTTGATTACTCCTACCAAAATGTATGGCAAACCTAAGATGTCCCATATGAGCACCTAGGTTTGTATTGAAACTAAGAACAAACCTACCTAAAGAGTCTCTATGTACATGAATCATGAAGATGTTGGATTCATGAGTAATTTTATAAAAGAGTGTTGCACCACTCAACACATTCATCATAACACCTATCTTAGGGACTAGGTGCCTAATAATACCTATTGTGGGAACCAACAAAGCATAAGGATTTAAGCTCTTACAAACAAAACTCTCATCCAAAAAATTCTTTACTTAAGGAATAACCTTAAGCCCAAGAGGTGTGGCAGTGCCAACAAGTGTCCTTTTACCAAGGAGAAGATGTGGAGGTTGTCTAAGAAGGTGTCAGACACTAATTTCTTCCGGATACTGTCGTTTGCTGATATTTTGATTCTTGCTAGTCAAATTATGGTGTTTGACACCAGTTATAGCACAAAGCAAGGAATCACTCAGTGTTTTGATCAAGAATACAAAAGGATACCAAGGAAAGGGGTAAAGGGTCTTTTTGGGATTTTTCTAGACCCTGGCTTGCCCAAGATAGCATTTGACTCACCTGAGCCATGAAATTGCTTCATACCTAAGAAACCAACTCGCCTAGGCAAGCTTCAACCACCCCAAATTGGTTTTTTTGCTATAAATAGGCATGCTAAAGGGGTTTTAAGGGGTTCCAAGGTTCAGGAGTTGAGAGAATTGAGAGAAGAAAGAAAGAAGAAGAAGAAAGAAGAAGAAACGAAGCTGAGGCGCTACCAAATCGTGACCGTGATCATTCCTTACATCATTTTCTTGTTCAGTGTTCCTTGTGCAACAATCAATTAGTTTTGTTTTTCTTTGAGGATTGAATGTAATCTATGTACCCTTAGGGGTCCCCTCTGTTATTATGTGCATATTCATCTTCTCTATTTAGCATCGGTGATCTCATTTTTATTCATAAGTTTAATCCTAATCGATCACTAGTATCGTAAGATTGTCTTTAAAAAGATTGAAAGTTAACAAACAAAACCAAAATAAAGAAACCAACTCATAACCAAACTTCTTTTTTATCAAATATCACTTGAGATCGTTTCAAGGTCCAACACCTTAATGACTCCATTCACTTTTCAAAATTAAAACGTCGTTTCAAGGTCCAATCCTTTAACAACTCTTTTTTCACAAATAAAATAAACCTTTAAAAATAAAAAAACATAAAATCAATTTAACACACAAACATTCAGACTTAAAGAACTACATGAGTTTGAATTCCTCCTCGCACCTGAGGATACGTAAGAACAAGGGCAGCCCCCTTGTCGACCCCAAAAAAATAAAAAATATCAAAAAGGAAAAATAAATAATTTTGAAGTCATGTTGTGCACACTCGATTAAAGGTCGTCGTCCCATGTGACGAGCATATAGGGTGCTAATACCTTTCGTATGCATAAACAACTCCCAAATCCTTATTTTCAAAATTTGCATGCCTATTTTTGGTTTTTCTAATGTTTTACTTAAATAAACGTTGGCGGTGAATCCCATGTGTTATCTATTTAGAAGATGCACCTTTTGCTTTTAGCTCGCACGTCCTTCGTAGGGTAGGTTGCGACAAAAGGGAAGCTTGTTTGTTTAACAAAGGAATTGCAATAGAAAAAATTCAGCACTCAATTGTTCAATTACAACAACTTTAACAAAGCAATTAAGGTCTTCAAATTTTCCTTCAATGCTTGTTTGTTTTCTCGAGTATTTCACTCAAAATTTGGAGAGTCTTTGGTCGCTTCAAATCCAATGGTGCTCCTAAGATGTTTAACCTCTAAGACTAAAAAATCTTCCTTCAAGTAATGCACCAATTTCCTCTTCCAATCCTTATTGTAGGCATCACTTAAACACATAAAAAAATAAGGACAAGCAAGAAACCAGAAGATTAAATGAAAGCTAAACCGAAAGGAAACTTAACATGATATTAATTGAATGATATAAAAGGAAAATAAAAGAAAAAGGATAGTATCACACGCTGATCGAGGCCATACCCGAATCAAATAAACATTAAAAATGCAATATCTAGGAAGTGATCCTAGGTCGTCTCCCAACGAGCAATGGTCAACCAAACGTTCATAACAAATAGTAATAAAACAGTAACGAATTGGGGGGGGGGGTTGTTTGTTTTTGTAAATTAAACAGCGAGTAAATTTGAATTAGAAAATATCAAAATTAAAACACATTGTTTCCCCTTGATTCACAAGCAAGTCTCTTATCCTAGGTTACAAAGATTTATCCTTTATCAGTTCAACCACTTAATCCAACCCTAAATTAAATTACTAAGCAAAATTTAACATAAGGCATTCATTATGTGATTAAGCAACACATACACCAATTAATCATGAATGAAACTGATCATTAAGCATGAATGTAAATTAAGCGCAGAGACAATTAATCAAGCACTAAGCATGCATGGATTAATAGCAACAAATACAGAGTAATTGGTGAAGGGGAAAAACTAATCAGAATTCAATAGTAATAATAAAACCTCAAAGAGAGTTGTGCTTGATTCTCAAGAGAAAACAACGCTGGAGACTTAGCCTTCCATTAATCAGTAGAAAATGAAATTGCAGATTGAAGCAGAAATGAAATTTTATTGCTATGTGGATAGTAAAAGCTGTAATTGCAAAACCTAAAATTATTCTTTCTCCCTAAAATGAAAAGTGACTAAAACAAAAAGAGGGCTAACACCGAAAGAGAGAGCTAAAATTAGAACCTTGGTGCTGTTATATAGTTCTCAGCCCCTAAGCTTACAAATCTGTTTTAAGTCCAAGCCAATAAATAAAATAATATCTAGATAAGATAAGATAAGATCTAGATGAAATAATATCTAGATGAGATAAAATCTAGATAAGATAAGATTTGGTAGAATAAAATAGTCTGTTCTCTTTAAGTCCAAGCCCAATTATGGATTCAAGCCCAATTGCTTATAATTCTCCTGAAATTAAATTAAAAACATAAAATTAATCCAATAGGCCCAAATGATAAAACTGCATAATTAATTTGACAATTAAGGCAAATCAGTAATTAAAATGGTGACAAAAAGGGTTAAGAAATATGAGAAAATGATGACACATCACACGCCATGGTGGAACACAAAGGAAGTCCTAGAATGGCACTAGATTAAATTGACAAATTGAAATCAAGACTCAAAGAAAAATTTCTAGTTATGTTAATTTGGAAACACATATAAAAGATATAAAAACTTCAAGAAGTCAAGTAGGTTTGTAATACAACTCAAAATAATGAACAAGTTTCAAGCAAATCAAGCATACACATTTATTTTATTTTATTGTTGTTGTCTTGGATGTGTATTTTGACGTTAATCTTTATTACCTTTTCTTGCTCATTTATTTTTCTTTATTGTTCATTCTTTTTCCATTGTTTTTTACAAATGTATATTTTATCCAGTTAAAATTTAAGCTCAAAACTCAAAGTATTCAAGTCATAGAGGAGTTAAGAAGACAATGTGCCAGAACTGACAGCAACTAGAATTTCAACCTAGAAATCAAGAGTAGTGTTTATGTTGCTTAAGGCTTGGATAGTTATAATTTGTGTTTGCTTATGTTCAATAGTCTTGGATAACACAATTCAAGAGAGTTTAAGACTTTTGATTCACAAATCCAGCCACAACTCAACACCACAACTCAATTTCTTCATATATGTCATATAGGAAACTTAGAAAACAAGAAAAGTTCAACAACAAGACTACTTCTAGGAATTGATTTAGAATATGTTATGAACTAAATAACATCATGAATTAGACCAAAAACTAAAATGATAGGCTAAAAATTGCAAGAATGCATGAGTAAATGCATCTAGAATTCAATCAATAAAATCAAAATTCAGCACAAACTTCACAAAGTTAGAACATAATGTGACAATTATTATGGCTAAATATGACTCTAAGACAACATGAATGAAGTGATTTATACTTAGATTTTTTGTGTTTTCTTTTCTAATCAATATTTTGCAAGAAAATGAAGATCCAAAGGTCCAACACAAGAAGATTATGATTGAAAAATGATAGAACCTAAAATCAACCCAAAAATATGATTCAAGAGTATATCTATAAAATTTGAACCATAAAATACTGGAACAAGTGTAGATCTAAGATTTAATCGGTTTTTTTTTAATCTACTCTAAACAACACCAAACCACGAGAAAATGAAGGAGATACATGGAGAAGATTATGAAGAATAAGGAATTAAAGTAAATTGACTCAACAAAAGATAGAGGAAGCAAAAGAACATTACCTAGATGAACGTGATCTGATACCACATAATGTAGCTCCATGTAGAGCTTGTAGGCTTTGGATCTTCTTCATCAATGGAGTCCTTTACTTCTTGAAGATATATGGTAGTGGAATGGAGAAGGAGGAAAGGTGATTGGAGATGCCACTTGAAGGAGAAGATGAGTCAAGAACAATCCCACCACCATAGGAAGCCATGGATAAAAGCTTGAAGGTAGAAGAAGATGAGTGGAGGGAAAGGGAGAGAAGGGAACAAAATTTTGAGAGAGAAGAGGGACAATGAGGTCTGAACTTTGAAGTCTAATTTCTCAAATCATCAAAGTTGTAAAATCCACACACAATACCCCTAGAAGTGTGCAAAGAGAGAGTTAAAGTTAAAACAGAAGAATGTACCAAAAATAATTAAATAAATAAAATTGCAGAAATATACAAAACCAGGCTTTAGCAAACTAACCTCACAATTTTTTGTCCCTTTGTAGTCATGATTAAGATACTTCCGCATGCAATGAGAATATTTATGCTTTATAGAAAAAACACTTGTACAACAAAAGATTCAGGCCTACAAAATCCAACTTCAAATTAAAAACTTGTGCTTCAAAAACTTAAAATACACATGTAACTAGGGGGACAAAAGTGAACTAATTATTTATGACTTTCTTTTATTTTTTTCATCAAGCTCCCATTTTTTGAATTCTAGACTCAGAATGACTCCCTAAGATTCAGTACTTTTTGCTAGGCTACAATATCTTTGATTTCTTTAACATTGTATAAGTTACATATTCAAAATTATAACACTAATAAGAAACATCAACAACTCAAATATTTATTTAAATCCATCAAGTCAATTAAGTGAATTTTCTAACAACAAAGTGAAATACACAACACCCCAATCAACCACAACTAGAATCAAATGAATTTTGGAAAAACCACATGTTATTATAGAGAGAGAGGAAGAAGACAGGGGTTGAGTTGAACCATAGGAACCGAGTGAAACAATTGACTAAAATTAAACAAAAAATACAATGAATGAATTAATGGGTTATAGGAATATCAAATCAATGAACAAGTAACAAAAGGCTAATATGAAACAGATGAATATCAGCATGTGGAACATAGACATATAAAGATAGCAAAACTTGTTCAATATTAAAAAAACATCTAACTTCAAAGTTTTCCCATCTTTGGGATTGTTGCTAAACACTTTCCAACACTTTCTCTTGATGTAATACCATTTGAAGGATGAGGACCACAAATCTGAGTTGATGGCTTCATTCGATCCAGCTATCGCAATATAAAGTTCCCAAAGTTTCATCCCACTTATATGTCTTTATCTTGAATGTTCTGTTGCACTTTGATAGCTAGATCTAACACAACACAAGTCCATCTGTGAAGCACCATAGAAGAACACAAGTCACTAACAATTATGCATTCCAAAAAAAATTCCAAGTTAGAATCTACACTCAGTGATCAACATCATCATCCACGGTACGCACTAAAGCTAAACACTAATAACAATTAATTGATTATCAATGTTGGATACGAAGGTCACAACGCATTTGTGACTAGCTATAAACATAATTATTTTAATTTAAAAGTATCATAATGAAAAAATGTCTTGGCGAGGAATTAGAAACATTGGAATCGAGAGAAACACATGATTTTAAGCCTGATTTTTCCATCATTGTGAACACAATGAAGACAATATTATTATTACTAGTAATGGATAAGAACAACATTGTGAATCAAAGAGTGAATTAAGATAGGAATAGACCAGTGAATAAATTAGCAGCTTAGGGTACTTAGGGCTAACGATCCTATGTTGAATCCTGAGAGCGAGCCTGTAAGTTCGCTTTAGACCCAATAAATATGCAGTTCTGAGCGTTATCTCCCACAGGCCACAACACCAGTGAACCTTCTTCTCTCTATAACTTTTTCACTCTCTTTCAATCTCTCAATAACTATAGAACGTGAGCCTCAAAGCAGACCCCTGAACCTGGTAATCACACTCATCTTGAATCAAAATCACAGGTTCTTCACTCTCTTAAGCTTGCTACATCAACTTTATGTGAAGAAACACATCCATCATATCAAACTCCACTTGTGCATAACTTCAAAATATCGAGAAACAAATATGAGAAGAAGCTAAAAAACAAAACACCCATGATTCCATAACTCATGTTTATGGACTTTTTAAGTTGTTTAAAGCTAAAGCAATAAGCTCAAAGTTTTTAGAAATAGTCAGTGACTATGATTTCATCCTTGATGTTTTTGGGTGTCTGTTTGTCACCGCAATCTTACCAAGTTGACATCTCTTCCTTTTGGTAGTGTTAAGGTTCTTCAGCAATTTGGGACAAAGAGTATTTCCTACGAAACTAAACCCTAAAAAGCTATAATTTCTTTTTGAAACAATTCGCACCATAATGAATTTCTAATATGTTACCCTATCACAATCAAAGCCATTGAAAACATTATGGTTATCCCGGGTTATGTAATATAGAGTGCTTCCAAGAGCAACAAAAAAAAAATCGCAAGCGAAAAAGAACAGCGACATCACAAATTTTGAAAAGGATAATAGGAAGAGTAGTACCAAAAGAAATCTTGGCTGAGAATATAGTCTCTGTTGTCGACAACAGTAGCAGCATAGTCGGTGAGCGCTATGCGAGAGGAAGATGCGTTGGGACCTTCTACATCTAGAAGGTTCTAGAAGCAAGAAATTGCGGAAGAAGTAGTAGCAATAGTAAAATATGGTTGTTGGAGTGGAATGAGGGACACTTGACCTAGCTAAAGTTGCAAGTGTCTAGTGGTGTTGGTAGTATATAAAATGTGCTCTTTATCTTTCTACTCTTCTTGGCTTTGGCAACCATTCAAAGATGGTTTTTCTAAAACCGTCTTGGAATGACAACCATTCTTAGACGGTTTTTGCGAAACCATCGTAGAACAGTAGTTTCTAAGACGGTTTTTTGAAAACCGTCTTCATTGAATAATCTTATATTTTCAAAACTATCACCACGTGACATTCTGAGAAAGTTCCATATAATCGTCTAAGAATGGTGGAGTAGCATCTCCACTTGTTGAAGTCATACCTACAAGGAAAGTTAGTGCACAAGAAAATAAATACTCTAAGACAAAACTAATGAAATTTAAAGACAAATAAAAATAATGAAAGGAATACTCTAAAGGAATGCCAAGGAATAAAAACTATGACTCCAAAATGAAGAAAAGGATTGTCCAAGAATTGCACTATACTAGATGTAAATAACCAACAAGACACATTTTTTCTTGAAATACATGTAAAAAAAGAAAGACTTTTAATGCAATTTTTTTTCTTTTTTTTCTTTGTATTTTTTCATCCTTTTTTTTTATCTCAGTACTTTTCTTTTTTTGGTACAAAATTCAAATTTGAATGAAAATATGTGTTTGGGCAGATCCAAATCTAATTTGTAATAGAATTTTGGCTCCAAATCTAAAAATTAGATTTCATTCTTTTATTTTACTTCTTTCTTTCCTTTTTTTGCATGAATTTTGATACTAAATTTATATTGAAAAGAAAATAAAAAGATATTGATACTAGATATAGTTCAGAAAAGAAAGATAGATTCAAAAGAAATAAAACAAAGAAAGATAAAATAAAAATATAGAGTTAAACAAAAGGGATAGAACAAACAAAGAAGGAAACACGCGAGAAAACAAAACACAAAGGATAGATAACACTTGATTTCAAGAACCAAAGCTCTTGTACCAATTGATGGATAATCCTGATTTAAGGATCCAATTTTTAGCAGCAAAAAATTGGGAACCTATTCGAGACTCTCTAAAATTGGTGAAAATAAAAAGGAAAAAGTAAAATTTTAAAAAAGAAGATGGAAAGAACAATGCCCCCATTCTTGAAGATTGACAAGTTAAGGATGATTTTCCACAAAGAATAGAATTTTTTATTATAAGAACCTAAGGTTTCACACAAGAACAAGGAGAAGTACTCTCTTAATTGTTTCTAATCTAAAATTTGATAAAAAAAAATTGCGAACAAAGTGTTTAAAGAGTCTATTTATAACTCATGTTTATAACCCTAAATTAGGCCCAAGGCCCAATAACTAATCTAATGATTAAAAGACTTAAAATAACAATAAAAAGGTACCAACCCATTAAAAGTCCAAAAATGGGCCTAGAAATATAATTAACAACGAAAATAAATCTTATTCTCAAATTTGCCTAAAATAAATAAGCTTCATTTCTTCTTTTATTTTCTCTATGAGAGGATTTATTCTCTCGTAAAGCTCTTCTTGTAATCACTTACTCCTTGCTCTAGTGATTAGTCCATTCATATTGAGCCCGCCCAAGCCAAACTCTTCCTCCTTGGATAGTCCTCTATCAATCTCAATCACTTTCCTTCGTGGTGTAACTCTCTCAGTACCCCCTCCCTCTCCCTTAACCTCTTAATCTCCAAAACACTTTCCCTCATGGCCACCACTTCCTCCTTCTTTGACTTCGACGCTTGTGCCTCCTTCCGCTCAAAAACACCCTTCTCCTTGTCGTAGAAAATGTCGGTGAAGAAATTGGAACCAGAGACATCGCGAAAGGATTTTCAAAATATTAGATTTTTATTTTCATTTTGAAAATACATTAGTATAATAATACATTGGTTTGGTTTAAGATAATTATAATTAAAGATAAAATAAATTATACGGTTAAACAAATTTCAAATTATGTACAATTCTTATATAAGGCTGGACAGTTCTTTCTTTAAGAATCACGCACATAAATGGTATCTCTTGGTATTAGTGGGTTACTCAAGGATTGAGAAAAAAGAAAGAGCACATATTTCTTGGTTCAAGAGGTGAGTAAAATAACTTTTTATACCTCCATGGTATGAATTCTTGAAAATGTGTTTTCCTGATATACTCTGTTTGAGCATCTATATTCCATTCATAGATGTTGACGACTCATGGTCCTTGGGTTTAGTTAAAACCTTTTCTTCACTAATAGATTCCTGTAACACCTCAAGGTATTTGTTGGTGTAATTAGCCTGTTCCATTAAGCTCCTAATATCCTTCGTGGTTATTTCCTCATTGACATCCTTTGTTTTAAAAGGTGTGGCCATGATAGGTTTATCACTATTGTCCTTGACCTTTGGCAGATGGTATTGAGTTGTGGGAGGTAATTTTGATTAGATTAACTCACCATCTTTGATTTGCTAGTTGGTAGTGACATTTCTTGTTAGATCACCTATTATGTCAAGTTGCCAAGGGTAATCTATATTTTCTTTGATAGTATACGTATGAAACCAATCAAAGAAAAGAATATTAGTTTTGACTCTTTCGACGAATTTATAAAATTTCTCTTGGATTTGTTGCCTTTTTAATCCCTTAAAATGCTGAAAAAACCATCTCCTCTAAGGTTCATTCGCTGAAGAATAAAATTCTTTTCTAAGGGTTTCCTTATAAATGCTAAATTCATTAGATAACATCATAAGGTTTATGGATAGAAGAGTATGTTAGAGATTGAATTGACTTTTGGTCATCTTCTGTTTCCTGGTTATACGTGGTCCTAGGTATTCTAGAAGTCGTATCTAAGCCTTGGAGGTTTATGCTAGAAATTGGTTGTGACTCAGATCTAGATAATCCTACTGGAATGGATCGGGACTTGATTGAGAAGGGCCTTCTTGCCGATTCATACTCAGATTGTCTTGAGGCTTCTATTCTGGATGAGAACGTGTTTCTCCTATTGAAGGTTATTTCTACCTTACCAGAATTATCCTGTTTGATTTGTTCTATGGTAGGGGTAGATCTGGGGATTGAAGGAGTAGCCTTATCCATAACCCATTTTTCAGGAAGGGTTACCTCATCCCATTTTATAGTTCTTGGGATAGAAACATTAGCCTTTGTCATATTAGTGATATACAAAGTCGTCTCTCCTTTTTGTGGTTTGAGAAGAACTGTTGATGCACAAGTGTTCATGACCTTATACTATATTCTATAAAGCAAGGCTGCTGGAATTGAACCCTATTTTATGTCTAGGCCATGAAAGTGAATGTTAAGGAATAGAGAGTCAAGGATGTTTCTATCCATTAGACTCATTGTTTTGTTTGGATAACAGTTGAAATAGACTGGTCCTTGCCCTTGGCTAGTTTCTATTGTCCCTATTAAAGAATGTTCAAATTTGTTGTGCCTAATGTCTCTAAGACACATCAAGACTGTGACGTCTATGCCCATGTCAATTAATGGTTTGATTGCCACCTGGACACATCCTATGTGTAGGCATTTGTATTTTCAGCTATGCTCAAAAATTGAATTTTTGGATAATAAATGGACTTCTTCCCCTATGTCTTTTCCTAGGGAATATTATTTTCAATAGTCTTAATTAAGTAATCAAAATTGTGTTTGTTTTTAATTGCCTTATGAACATATAGTGTATCCTGAGAGATTTCTGGGATGCTCCAGTCATCCATGTTTGTGTTAATCTCCTTGAAGCGAACTTCTTCATCAAAGAGATTGTGTTTAGGGGTGACCTCATGGGTCTGGTTGTCTTGCTCAATGAGCAGATTTAGGTTTCTTGGATCTGAAGTTGAGGATGACGATGAAGAACTAGTATGGAAAGAAATTCAGAAAAACGAACGCATAAGACGAGACATCCTAAAATTCATCCTCCAATATCTTTGCCTTCATTTGGTTTCATAGGAAGATTTCCATAAGGGTATATGTCACCAAATTTCCAAGATCTGAAAAAATATTTTTTTTAACTCTTTTTCTTCTTTTTTTACAGTTTGAACCTTACTCCCATAGTCACCAATATATTATGTCTTAATATTTTATTTAAACAATAAACCTAAGCCTTATTGACCTTTCTCAACCAGAGGACTTACTGCTACAATATCATTCAACTAAAATATCAGATTGTTGTACTTCTAGGAATACAGTTCAAACACATACTATTCAGATAAAAGATATTGTACAAAACATTTAATGTTCATACTTCTAGATCCATGAAATTAGTATACATATTTCCTTACGGATTACATTCCTACTTCGCCATCAGGCTCTGATACTAGAGATTAGCGGAAGGATCGAACGGACAGAAAAGAAGTAGGATACACAAAAGAAGAAAAATTATTATATGCAAGTTATGAAATTGCAGAAAAAATAATAGTAATTAAAAGCTTAAAATTGAAACAAAATCATAAAAAAGGGAGAAGTGAAGAAACTTACATGGCAGTAGTCCACACTAGATAAGTAAAGAGGGAGAAGGTCCATACTGGATCAATAAGGATGGAGAAGGGAAGAAAGATAAAGAAAACAACAAGTTTATTTGAAAAGAAATAAAAGCTTACAAACATTGTTTCTCAGAGCTTCCCTCTCTAACTTCTCTCTAAACTATCTAAGTAAAACGGTGCCTCACAGTGTATTCGAGGACTCCTTTTATAGAATTGAAAATCGATGTAGCTATAGCTCATGTTAATCTAACCGAAACTATTTCTACAATAGAGGTTTACAATGAAACTTTAATCTTTAGCTAAATTAATACCAAAATAGTTATCTTCATTATGGTAAAAATCATCTGAAGAGCTTGTTGACTTGGCGTCTTCTTTCTTTTACAAAGAATCTCCTTCTTCGTGGTCTTGAACCAATTGAAGAACTTCTTTTAAGTTCTTGGTCAGATGTTCCTTTGACTTAGACCCTGCTAGGAAAGTCGCTAGCTTGGATTTCTGATTAAGAAACATTGAAGTTTCTAGATCAGTTGTCTTACGTAACTCTGGATGAGCTTCAAACCAGATTTTCGCCTTGTCTGGTTCTGCTTTTGTTGTGTCAAATTGATTCCACCACCGAACAAAGGCATGTCTTAGCAAGGACTAAAATTGCTTTTTGTTTTTTGTTTTGTTGTATTTGTATTGCCAAAAAAATATCCAGGAAACAACAAAACTAGAAAATATTTTATGTCCGGTCTATATATCTCAGACTAGCTATTAAGGGTTCAAATTTGTAGCAATTAACCCACTTACTTCATCCTCTCCTCTGTTGTCTAGAATATTTAGACAAAGGGATTCTAGTTTGGCCTCTGATGAATCAAAGGGATTCTAGTTTGTCCAAATTATTTTCAAAACCAGTCTGAATTGTTGAAACATATTCTACTGGTGAAGGGGGGGGGGGATTTTGGTCTAACAAGCTGCACACAACACTCTCCATGTCCATGTTATTGAAATTACTAACTTTTAAAAAGGAAAATAAAACATGCATATTAGGGTAGAGGGTTGTTATATCCTAGGTTTTGAAATTGATCATACCTCAATAAACACAGTTGATGCTTCACATGGTTGCAACTTTTGAACCACCTCTGCAGCTACTTCGTGCAAGAAACAACACAAATTATCAACAATGATGAGTAAATATTAGGAACTGGAATTAAGTTAGGCCTGGAATTAACAATGGGGGAACAAGACATTGTAGTAAAGCTGATTAATTTCCGCAACTAGCAGGCAGTGTTAGTATTAAAACTTCTTAATAAGAAGTGAAATACTAGAAATACAATTTCTCACACACTCTTTTATTAGTTGAAATTTATTGAAAATGACAATTTGTTGATCTCAAATCATATTTAATGATTTGTTCTCCTGATTTTATTGTTTTCAATAAATCATGAGCTATTAGATAGAGTGTGTACGAAGGAGTGTGTTCTTAGCACTCCTTGGAAAGAGAAAATTAGAGTTGTTGGGTTATTGTAGGAAGCATTATTTGTAAGTAATAAGAAGTGTCAATCTTGTCAAGCTAACTAGTAGACCATTTGTTTAAATGTCCAATTAAATCATATTATCAGACCATTTGTTTATCAAATGCTGAATGGTTTTCAAAATCATTACATTACAAGATTGCTTCCTAAATCACTTGCAACAAACATAAACGCTTCTTAAGAAATAAATTAAATGGTAGTATGGTCACATCAAATAATTGTGGATGGTCTAACTAAAATAGCATAAACAGTGAGATTAATGTGCATCTCTAAATCCATCGCCACAAGATTAAAAAATAAAACTACCATACATATAACACATAGGGAAATACAGAGTATGCTAATTCTTCATTGAGGGAACTAATCATCCGAGGAACATTTCCTAGAAAGCAACATAACCAGAGCAAATACTTCCAGCAGCATGCTATATATACAACACCATCTAGCCTAGACAATTTTCTTTTCTATATATAGCCACCTTGTGCTGCTAGTATGAGCATGTGACTTAGCTACCATTCAATGATGGCATTATTCCTTTTAATAGTGCAAATATGGATTAGCCTTAACATGCAATGCTAAAAGGCTATGGTCGATCGGTAATCCATGTTAATATACACAACTAAACCTATTAATACAGTATATCAGTAGTTCATTGGGTATGTGAAGATGAAGCAACATATTGGGTTGGAAACTAAATATCCTATAAGGTAATATAATGTATAGTTTTCACAAAAGTAGGAGCTTTTCCAAAGAGGATAAGCATATAAACAAGGAAATTTCCAAAGAGTGGAGGGTCATTGAATAATAATGTCCCTAACTAATAAGAGTTGAATATTTATATACTTAATATTGTTCATTCTTGCATGTTTTCATTACTCATTGATCATACATGAATCTTTGAGATTATAATGGTTCTGGAATAAATAACCACTAGCAACCTAAAACTTGAATTGAGAAATGATCACACTTTAAAATTTGAGTCAGTCAAGTATTTCCAATTTAGCCAAAAGTTAGAAAATCACACACATAGCACTCTTATTTTTTATATCTTATATTTATAACAAGGAAAGTTGAAAGCTTCCTATAGAAAACTATGTTTCCGTTTGGTCTTCAATAGAGGAATCAGAACTCAACAATTTGCTAGAAGGTATATGATAATCAGCCAGCACTTGAACTTCTGGCCCTGCTTCAAGAATTGTAGGGGCATGAATAAAAATTCCTCAAAATGTTTCAGGACCTCCTTCCTTGGAGACAAGCTCTGGCACTGAAAGCTTTGCCTTAAAGCTTTGAATCTAAATAAGTAGGTATTTTAGTTAAATGTTATCCAAATGATCAAAGTGCACAAAAAAATTTGTTCCTCAAACCAAGTATATTATTCTCTTCACTAATTTCATGTAGCTTTGTGCATCACATACTATATTTACATTCATAGAAATCCATGAATCTTATTAATTATAATGATAAAAATGGTAAATGTTTTAAAAAAAAGAAATTTGTTTTGGAAAAATAAACTTGTAATTAATGTTATCAATAACCGATATTAATCGTACGATGTTAAATCTAAAAATTCTAGTAGTGTCAATTATGTCGGTGGATTTGTACCATACTTAAACAATATTGACAAACCAATACATAATATGTTAAGAAAGAATCTTCCTTCTTGGTCTGGTATTCACACCGAGGTTGTTAAGGACATTAAGCTCAAAGTCCAATCCATAAAGTGTCTATATCTCCCAGTTTCGCAAGCATTTAAAATTGTTGAAACAGATACATCTGGTATAGGTTATGGCGGTATCCTCAAACAAAGAGTCAATACCCAAGAAAATGTCATTGCATACACATCAAAGCATTGGAATTCTGCATAACAAAAATATTCAACTGTTAAAAAAAAAATTTGTCATTGTTTTGTGCATTTCAATATTTCAATATGATTTGTTAAACCAAAACTTTGTTGAAATTTTGAAATGCACAAAACAATTACTTTAGTTTACGATGTTGTGTTATACTATTTCTGACCTATGGTGAAGGAGAAACGGTTTGCAAGATCCTAACTATGATTTTTATAAAAAAAAAAAAAACTACTTTTTCTGCTCATTTCTATTTTTTTAAAAATAAAAAAAAATAATATCGAAATTAAATTAGATAAGAATCTCCTCTATTTTAATATGTAACAAACTTACCCTTTGCCATAAAATAAATTCAAATAAGATATAAATAACTTTTTCAACGACACTCTTATTACAGTAAAAAAAAAAAACAAAGAACTTCACTTTTATTATAAGATTAGGAAGCTTTTTTTGTTGTTGCTAGAATGAGGACCAAACGAAAGGTTTTGAATGTTAAGTGTATATATGACTGTCCTATAACATGAGCTTTTGACTATTTAGATTTTCTTTTATTAAAAATTATATTAAAACATAGTATTTTATCAATTAAATAATATAGTTTGTTTTCATTTTTTTTATAATTTGGCAAAATTGCACTTTTGGTCCCCCAGTTTATCTTCAATTTCGGATTTGGTCCCCCTATAATTTAATTCACAAATTTGGTCTCCCAGTTTTATAAATCCCTGCAAAATTGGTCATGGAAGCCCGATTTGGACATTGACCGTTAACCTCAGACGTTGATTGCCACGTGTCAATGTCACGTGTGACTGCCACGTGTCAATGCCACGTGTCAACGTTTGAGTGGTTCCCTGTAAATGCTTCATTTTTTGTAGGTAAAATTGTACTTTTGGTCCCCCAATTTTACTCCAATTTCGATTTTGGTCCCTTATAATTTAATTCGCACATTTGGTCCCCAGTTTTATAAATCCCTTTACAAATTCAGCCAAATTTAACTACTGGAGAAGTTGTATTTCAAATTTCAAACAAAAATATCATTGTCATACATAGGTCACTTAAGCAGTCGTATACACATAATACCGCATTGGGGAGCAAAAAAAGAAAAAAAAAATAGGGGGTTATTACAGAACCTGTTAAAGTAAGAGATCTGAAAATTTCAGACCCAGGTTAGGATTCATGCGCCACTTTCCCAAGTTGAACAACCTCGGAAGTGGGAGAGAGAAAAAAAGTGATTTTTCTCTAGGTTCCAAGTGAGTGAAAAACTTGCGATGAAAAAGAAGTGAGAGATTTATCAAGACCTACCATGTCTCTAGCACCAGTGGCTAAACCGTTCAAAAGACCAATTTTGCAGGAACAATTTATAAAGGGATTTATAAAACTGGGGGACTAAATGTGTGAATTAAACTATAGGAGAACCAAAATCAAAATTAGAGTAAAACAGGGGGACCAGAAGTGTAATTTTACCTACAAAAAAATGAAGTCTTTACAGGGAACCACTCAGATGTTGACACGTGGCATTGACACGTGGCAGTCAACGTCTGAGGTTAACGGTCAACGTCCAAATCGGGCTTTCAGAATCAATTTTGCAATGATTTATAAAACTGAGGGATCAAATTTGTGAATTAAATTATAGGGAGACTAAATCCGTAATTGGAGATAAAGTGGGGGACCAATTTTACAATTTTGCCTTATAATTTAAATAAATTAGTTTTAGATGTGATGTGTTTTCTCTATATATGATGTAAGTTTATTGCAAGAAAATTTCTATTTTCTTCACATTAATACGATATTTATAATAGTACACTAACATTTAATCTCTATCATAGTCCAAAACTATATGCCCGTTTTAGAGATTTTATATATTTTGAAAAAGTTTTCTTTAAGCATATGTACTCGGGTTAGAAGTTTTAACGCATGAATGAACAATATCTTCAAAACATATGAGCAGACTAAATTTTTTAAGTGTTTACACAATATTATACTTTTCAATATTTTGATTTTAATAAAATATGTATTGTTAATTATTGGTAATATTAAATTAACATGCATTTAATTTGACTTGCCATAAATGAATTTGTTTTAATGTTTGATAAAGAGAAAATGATAAATAAACTTGTGAGACATATAAAATGACAACTTTAAAAGATATAACAATGATGTCATATAAATTTAGTGAAAAAATTAGAAATATCTAATTATAAACTATTTTAACAAAATAATTTTAATATGCAGTTCATCATTATAGAAGCAAGAATTAAATAAAAGACTCATAAGCGAAACTTACCTTTTGTATATTGTTTACGCTAAGAGTTATATAATTTCTATCAAATTAAAAAGCATGAATTAAATCAGTTATAATGTTGACTTTTTTGGGAGGGGATTGACTATATGATTTAACAATGTTGAATTTTTTTTAGTTATTAGTAACATAAAAATATGGTAATACTCTATAGTAACAGGCCAACACATTAATAAAAATGGGGATATGGAATATTTTAAAATTTTGCCCATTGACAAAAATTAATAAATAACCTTTAATTCTCAAACTACAATTATTTATAAACTTTTAAAATAATAATAATAATATATTATAAAAATAAATATTACTAAAATATTTTATCTGAGAAAACAAAAAATACAGTGTGATAAAATAATACATGTAACAAAAAGGATAAGATAGAAAATGAAATATAGAAAATAATTATATAAATAATATACTTCTAAAAATTAAGAACCTAGCTAAAGTCAGCAGCAGATCGAGGACCCAGTAGAGGAACTGTTGAGTTTATATTCGGAATTATTTATATCATTATTTGAAATCAATTAATGAGTTTTAATAAGTAAACAAAAATATCTAACTAATCTCCTTTTATTGTATTGATATGAAAATTCAAAATTTAACAGTGTCATCATGTCAATTTGTTGAGATCAAACTCATGGGAAACTATTTGTAAGTCTCGGCACTTGACACTTATAGTAAGCAATAACTCTGACAGGGTTTTTTGTGCATTCTAATTTCATAAAATTATATAATAGAGATAAAAAGAAAATTTTGTGATAAAATGATTATTCAAGGTGGATAAGAAATTAAAATAAATAAATAATTTTGTACAAATATTATTAAAAGTTATTTTATAAAAAAAATATAACTTAAAAACAAATCAATGCTAGCTAAGCCAGCAGAAGACCCAGAAGAGGCATTGTTGACTCTAGATACTAACTTATTTATATTATTATGTAAAACATTGAATTATAATATGTACATTAAAATATACACTATTCCAGCTATAAAATATATATATATATATATATATATATATATATATATATATATATATATATATATATATATATATATATATATATGTGTGTGTGTGTGTGTGTGTGTGTGTGTGTCATTTAATATATTAAGTCTTTATATCAGAATAATTATTGTAATATTAAATAATTAACATTGTATGTTATATTTATTCTTTTATTGCATCTTTATTAACAATTTAATCATACAATTGACTATTGACTTAACCATATATTATTATTATTATTATTATTATTATTATTATTATTATTATTATTATTATGTATCAGTATTAAATCAGAATTATTATTGAAATTTTTCATTATTGAAATATTAAAAAATTAACATTGTATGTTATATTTATACTTATATTGCATCTTTATTAACAATATAATCATACAATTGACCATTGACCTGTAACTCACATAATTGACCATTGACCTAACCGTGTAATTTTTATTTTTTAACATTTCATAGACGTTTTCATTGCACTGATACAGTTTATATATTGTTCCTGATAAACTACTTAGTCTATATATAGACAAATATTAATGTTTTAGTACACAAATAAGCATTAAGAATAAACCTCGTTGTGGGTGATACTATAGTTGTTAGAGATGGCTAAGCTTTCTTTCGCACAAATATTTATGGTTACCCTTATCATTTTAGGTTTGCCAATTTCATAATTTCTATAATTGTACATGAAAAAGCTTTTCATTGCTCAATAATTTTCCTAATCAAGCTTTATGTTTTCAGTTATTTCAAAGACAAGCGAAGCGGATAGATGTCAGAAAGTGATACAGCCAAGCAACTGCAATCTCGGAAAATGTCAGGCGGATTGCAGCTTCCAATATAGAGACTATCGCGGCATTGGAAAGTGTATTGGCGGCAGTAATGCAACTTTTCAATGTGTTTGCTTCTATGACTGTGGAGCTCCATCAAGTTTAGTGTAAACTTATAGAGTGATAATATATATCTACTCTATTTTAGAGCGTACAACCTTTTTGATTAAATAATTAGTTTATGAAACTTTTATTCACATTTAAATAATCTTCTTCTAATCTAATAGGTTTATTTTCAGGGTAAGGAAATACTTTCAACCTCCATTTTATTTTCAAGTCAAATATGAAACTTTAAACATTTATTTATAAGGGACCCAAATTCTAAAAAGTATTTAATATTTGATTAAAAATTTAAAAATATATTTTGAATGATCTTCATAAATTCATAAATTAATAATAATGGTGTCTTTTTTAAAAAAAAAAACATATGAGTACATTAAAATCTTTAAGTCTTTGCACAATAATATATTTTTCAATATCTGCATTTTTAAAAAAAATATTATTAATTATTGGTGATATTAAATTAACATGCATTTAATTTGAGTTGGCATAAATGAATTTGTTTAAAGTTTAATAAATAGAAAATGATAAATAAATTTGTGAGACATATAAAATGACAACTTTAAAATAGATAACAGTGGTGTCATAAGAATTTAGTGAACATATAAGCAATATGTAATTATAAATTGATTTACAAAATAATTTGTATATGTAATTCATCAATATAGAAGCAAGAATTAAATAAAAGACTCATAAGTGTAACTTACCTTTTTTGTATATTGTTTACGCTAAGATTTATATAATTTTCAATTAAATTAAACAACATGAATTAAATAAGTTATAATTTTTTTTGGGAGGGTGTTCTGTAGCCCCATGTTTTGAGTACTAGAAGTATAACATAAGGACAATTCTTATTAGAACTCTTCTCTTATATTTTTTGAAAACTTTTGTTATTATTATTTGTATATTATTAATTTTTTCCTAAGCATTTACTTGTGCTATGATAATGTATGTGTGCTCTATACACATGTGTATTTTGTATGTGTTGTTGTTGTTATTGTTGTTGTGGAGTATTAGATTAAGTTATTATAGTTAAAATACTTGAAAAGTTGTCAAAGTCTAGCGTTAGTTTTATGATGTCAATCCTAGATAGACCATGTCAGATCTTCAGTTATAGTTGTCTGTTTGAGGTATTTTTAGTGTGGTTGGAAAGCTTGCTGAAAAAAGTACAACTCATTCATACATCTTAAAAAAATCAGTTTCTAAGAGAAAATCAACTACAAAGTAGGTCACCTAATCATGAAAAATGTTGAGTCCTACATTGGACAAAATAATCTCATCGATCTCTTTCTTTCCCTATATATAGAGGAGACCAACAAGGCTCATATGCTCCAAAGAATTAAGTGAGCTTAGCCTTAGACGTGGAGCCTCTCAGTCAATATTTTTATATTTCTCTGAGTGTAAAAGATAGAAGACATTGAAGTCTTTGAAAGTATAAAGATAGAAGCCATTGAAGTCTTTGAAAGCATAAAGACAAAGGATGTTAAGTCTTGCGAAAAATAAAGACGAGGACATTGAGTCCTATGAAAACATAAAGATAGAGGACGTTGAGTCCTACGGAAACATAAAGGCGAGGACATTGAGCCCTATGGAAACATAAAGATAGAGGACATTGAGTCCTATGAAAGATAAAGGTGAGGACTTTGAGTCCTATGAATGATATAGACGAGGACTTTGAGTCCTATGAAAAATAAAGGTGAGGATTTTGAGTCCTGTGAAAACATAAAGGTAAGGACATTGAGTCCTATGAAAGATAAAGACAAGGACTTTGAGTCCTATGAAAGATAAAGCGAGGACTTTGAGTCCTATGAAAGATAAAGGCGAGGACTTTGAGTCCTATGAAAGATAAAGGCAAGGACGTTGAGTCTTATGAAACATAAAGGTGAGGACTTTGAATCGTCTGAAAGCATAAAGATGAGGACTTTGAGTCTATGAAAGATAAAGGCAAGGACTTTGAGTCCTATGAAAGATAAAGGCGAGGACTTTGAGTCCTATGGAAACATAAAGGCAAGGACGTTGAGTCCTATGAAACATAAAGGTGAGGATGTTAAATCCCGTGAAAGCATAAAGATGAGGACTTTGAGTCCTATGCAAGATAAAGGCAAGGACTTTGAGTCCTATGGAAACATAAAGGTGAGGATGTTGAGTCCTATGAAACATAAAGGCGAGGACTTTGAGTCCTATGAAACAAAAACAAAGGATGTCGAGTCATGAAAACATAAAGCAAAGGATATTGAGTCCTATGAAACATGCCAATAAGTACTAGTACCTAAGGGCTTAATCTTATAAGGAAGCAAGAGGTTGAATCTTTGAGAGGACCTCTAATCCTAAACTCAAAAGATAGGACATTGGATTTTGGAAATTTGTATATAAAGAGAAATCTATGCACTTATAGCCTGATACGAACATGAGTTTTGGAATGCAAAGGCATGCTACCTTCATCTTGAAATACACTAAATGTAGGCTTTGTATCTAGCAATGCAAAAGGTTTTGAATCATGAATACTGTGCAATGCTCATGACACTTTTTCCTCTTTTGTGATTTTTTTTTGTTTTTTGTTGTGTAAAAAACACAGATTGATTGTTTTTTTTTACAGACGTGATAACTCATGCAATCTCATCCTATCTTTTGCAAACCTCTTCGGGGACTCCTTTAGAGTGTATATTTTAATCACTTGAAAATTTTTGGGTGATGACAGTGGAGTCATTTGACATTTAATTAATCAACTAAAATATTGATCATAGGGTTTGTCCCTTTTTTTTGTTTAAAAGCTTCAATTATTCTGCATAGAAAGAAAATATAAGGCTTTGGGACCGATCGTATGCACATTGAAGGATGGAAATGGATTGTTACACTTTGGTATATGACCAAGTGAAACTTTCCTGATTTAAGATCGTAGAGTGATGCCATGGGTTTGTCAATCCCACTAAAACTTGATGACATGGGTCGATCCCGAAAGAGTTTATATAACAAAGACTACCCTTGGATTCAAAAGGAATCCTAAGGGGTCTGTACGAGCGACTAACATCAGATATATCCTACTATCACAATTGTCTTTAGGCAATTTTCACGAGCTCTTGGTCGAATGAGCTTTCTTCTCAAATGTGCAAGTGCAAACCTTGAGGCTTTTTTTTTTGTGCGTAATCACAAGCGTGTGTAGGTTCTATTCCAAAATCCAAACTTAAAAGCAAAATTAATCATTCCTTGATCCACTTGGGCTTTATTGGGATTGTAACGTGGTCAAGGGTAAGAAGGCTATGAAAAAAAGGATTAGAAAGGCTCAAAGAGTGTTTAAGGATTATACTGAGTAAGAACCTTGAGAGTCTTCCTTGTACTTTTATTCATTTGAATTTTTTTTTGGGTTGGGCTCTACTCCTTTTGTCTTATTCATTAATCTTTATTGCACTTTTGTGCATTCCTTGTAAAATTTGGAGATCTTTTGTCTTTTTTTTTTCACTCGCATTTGGCAGATTTGCTTTCTGCTTTTTTTTTGTTATTATTTTTGCCCAACCTAGAGTTTGGTAAATCTCATGCATGAGTTGGTTGCATTTCTCTTTCCGCTAGTTTAGTGGTGGTTTTTACTTAAGGTTTTTTTGTTTTTCAAGAAAATAATTGCATTTGGTGTTTGGGATGAAGAAACACGACCATGTGTCATTTTAAATCTTGACTAGAGACTTTTATAGATTGGATTTTTGGACAAAAACTTTGATAACACACCCTTGATTTTTTTCCTTAACTTTTGCCTAGGCCACCCTTTTGGGTTTTCAACCTATCGAGTGAAGACTTCTTGTCTGCCCCTAGGTTTGCTTAAAGCTCATGCATGGTGCCTATCATTGCCCCAGTGTAGGGTTCAGAGGTATACATTGTTGTCATTTGTCATGACCTTGTAGCAAGAAGAAATGAAAGAAACTGTGTAGGTTCTCGAAAAATAATTTTCAAGGACAAGAAATATTTAAAGGATTTTCAACTGGCAGATTAAGTAAAATGACTCTTGTTCTTCACAACTATTTTTTTTTCTTGAGAAAGACAACTTTTAAGAACAAAAAAAAGAAATCACATGAATGTCTATACTTCTTATTTTTTATTTGGAAACACTGTCAATCAAATGTTTATTCAACTTTACTCGTTGCTTACAACACCCCCACTAAACGTGTATAATGTTCAATTTTTGATTGAGCGGACCTGGAGATCAACTCAGGAGCCCAGGTCACTTGAGCAAACAAACCAACGGCGTACATTCACATTCTAGTGAAATTGGCGTACATTCACATTCTAGTGAAATTTAAATAAGCAAAGCTGTAATTGTGAGAGGATGAGAGACAACAACATCAAATTCATCCATATTATTAACATTTTGATTGTTTTTTATATTAATAGCATAAACTTGAAAATCCTGATGAGTCATTGGGAACATCTAACAACAACCTTCGAATTTCGCCAAGCATTATGTATAGTATTGCTTGACGACATCAAAATTCACAAGTGATTCTCCTCCTCAAATCTCATCCAACCCACGTCAATTAGACTTTGCACCTTATGTTTCAAGATCATACAGTGCTCAATGGAAACTCCCCCATGATAAGCACATGTCACATTCGAGTTGTGTCATGCCCTAATTTCGTTCGGGGACCATCTATTTGTTGGGATGTGACCCTCGCTTGACCACTTCGAGGTACTTGATATCCATCATTAGGCAATCCGTGAAGTTCCGTGACATTCTAGAAGTCAAAAAGGGGACGATTGCATAATCCATAAGGTTTCCTAACATTACGGAAAGAAAACAAGTATCGTTACGTAATTTGTAAAGTTCCGTAGCGTTACGGAAAAAGAATTAGCAAAAAAAGGGCAGAGGGGGTGTATTTAGTAAACAAGGATGTGCAAATAGCAATCAGGCCCACTTGGGCCTTCCAGGATGTTCCAACAGAAGGCGGTGCCTTCTGGTGAAAGCAATCCAGCTCGCCTGGGCGAGCTGGGCGGCAACCACCTCCCTCTTTTTCCCTATAAATAGGGGAAGGAGGGCAGAACAAATTCGTTCAACCCTCCTGGTATCTGAGAATCACTTAAAATTAGTGAGAAAAATTGTTTCCGTGAAGAAAATCCAAGCCAAGGCACTTCCTTAACGCTTTCGAGACGTTTCCGTGGGCGATTTCGCGAAGGTTTTCCACCGTTCTTCATCGTTCTTCATTCGTTCTTCGGTTTTCAATCGGTAAGTTCCCGAAATTGAACCTTTCAATTCATTCTATCTGCCCTTAGTGGTCCCCACTTGTTTCGCGTGCTTTTATTTTTATTTCATTTACTTTCCGTACCCCCTTTTTGACGTGCTTTAGTAATTTATTTAAGTCATTTTCTCGCCTAATCAAAAATAAAATAAATTTCCACCGATCATTTGAGTTGCGACATCTTTTAATTTCTGTTAGAAAAAAATTCGACCGATCTTTCATGCCGTAACCACGTTTAAAACCAAAAAGAGGCAAAATAATAATATAATAATCAAAAAAATATCTTTTAATAAAATAATAAAAAAAATCAATTGGAAGTTTTTCTTTGGGATTTTCTTTCTTAATCGAATTGACTAATAACCAAAGTGAAAATAAGGCTAAAATCAATTCATAAATCAAGCTTTTGTCATCACCTAAAAAACCATTTTTAAGGTCCAACGCCTTGAAATGATCTTTTTTCGCTTTTATAGGTTAAACGTGGATTTTTAAAAAGCCTAAAATCAACACATAGCTTTGTCACCTCTTTCAAAAAACCAAGAGATCATTAATGGTCCAATGCCTTAATGTTTTCTCTCCTTTCAAAAGAATCGAAAGATCGTTTAATGGTCCAACGCTTTAAATGACCTTTCATTCAATCAAAACATATCTTGCAAAAAAGGATAAAAACAATTTAACCAACGTTTAGTTCTCAAAGAACTACGTAGGTCTGATTTCCTTATCACAATTGAGGAATACGTAGGAGCAAGGGAAACACCCTTGTCGACCACAAAAAGATAAAAAATATAAAAGGCATAAAAAGACATAAAAAGCGTAAAAAGTGAAAAATAAAACAAATTGAAGTAATGTTTGCACACTTGATTAAAGGCTGACATCCCTTGTGACGGACGCGTGAGGTGCTAATACCTTCCCCGTGCATAAATACAACTCCCGAACCTTTCACACTTAAAGTTCGTAGACTACGCCTTTTCCGGTTTTTCCAACGTTTTCCTCGAATAAACGTTGGTGGCGACTCCGCGCGTTTTCCTTCCTTGGAAGATGCACCCATGAGTCTCGCGTCGCCCTCCTGCCAAAGGGTAGGTTGCGACAAGTTGTATCCTCGAGGAAATGGAGGTTGAGGAATCTTTGTTAGGCTTATGACTACCATTGCAATATCAAGTAGATATGGGAGTAAGTTAGGATACAGGATTGGAATTAGGGTGAATTCTATAAGCTTCTTTTCTAGAAAGTTCCTTCCCTAGTTGGTGTTTTGATTAGTATTAGGGGGTAGTGTTTGGTCTTGGATGTGCAGCAGGTGGATTTTGTGGCCGATTTAGGGTGGCCTTTGTGGATGATTGGGCGTTTTTGGTTGGTAGGGTGGTGAGTGATGGAAAGGACTGATATTGACTGAGTATTGATATTGTGGGGGATCATATTGGTACATGAAATTTAAAGGGGCTAGTAGGAAACTTGGCCCCGTAGGAATGACAATCAGTATAGAAGCATACATTTGTATAAAGCTTTTGATGATGCCAATAATAAAGCTATTCAAGATTGATCAATTCAAGAATCAAGATTTCAAGAGAAACAATGAATAATTAGTCCAAAGTGTGTTAAAAGAACTTTTTAAATGAGGTTGCACAGGTTTGGCCTTAGGTTAACTCCTCAAAATATTTTACAAAGGTTTAAAGTGAAACTTTGTTTTTGAAATAAATGTTTTTCTCTCTAGTAATAGATTACCCGAGGATGCAATCGATTACCAGAAGCCAATGAGTTTTAAAACAGTTTACAATGTAATCAATTACCACAAGATAAAAACTGTTTTAAACAACTTTTAAGAAATTTCAAATTTAAATTTCAAAAGCTGTAATTGATTACAACAATGGTGTAATCGATTTCCAGACACGAAATTTTGAATTTCAAGTCTGAAGAGTCACAACTCTTCAAAAACCAACTGTGTAATCGATTACCACATATTTGTAATCGATTACCAGTGAGGAAATTTTAAAAATGATTCCTAAAAGTCATAACTATTCAAAAGATTTTGAATGTCCACCAAAGGCCTATAAATAGGTGACTTGGGTTCGAATTTCCTCAGAGTTTTTCAATAAAAAAAATTGTCATATCCTCTCAAAGAAAGCCTTGGCCAAACACTTGCAAAATCTATAAGGATTCTTACTTGATCTTCAACTTGTAATATTCTTCTCTTCAAGAGAGATATAATCTTCTTACTCAAAGCAAAAAATTGTTGTTCAAGAGACTGTGAGTCTCTTGAGTTGTAAAGATTTCTGAACACAAGGGAAGGGTATCCCTGTGTAGTTCAGATTTTGTAAAAGCGTGGTTGCTTCGGGACTGGATGTAGGCACAAAGCGTGGCCGAACCAGTATAAAAACTGAGTTTGTGTTCTCTCTTCCCGTAAACTTCCTTATTTTATTGTAGTTTATTTTTTCTTTGAAGAAGATTGATTTGAATTGTTCTTTACTTAATTCATATTAAGGGTGCATATATTCTAATTCAAGGGAGAATTAAACGTTATTAGGGGATAGTTTTTAAACTTAATTCACCCCCCCCTCTTAAGTTACTGAGGGCACTTATCTAACAAGTGGTATCAGAGCTTCATTCTTGTATAAGGTTTAGAAACTTCAAGAATATGGCCTCATCAAACTTTTTATTTCTCGAAGGGAACTCTATAAATAAGCCTCCTATTTTCAATGGCGTGGGTTACCATTATTGGAAAACCAGCATGCAAATTTTTATAGAGGCTATAGATTTACATATCTAAGAAGCCATAGAAATTGGACCTTACATCCCTACTATGGTGGCAGGAAATACAACCATAGAAAAACCTAGGGAACAATGGGATGAGGAGGAAAGGAAGTTGGTTCAATATAATCTAAAAGCCAAAAATATTATTACATTTGCATTAGGAATGGATGAATACTTTAGGGTGTCAAACTGCAAAAATGCTAAAGATATGTGGGATACCTTACAAGTAACCCATGAGGGAACAACAGATGTGAAAAGGTCTAGAATAAATACTTTAACTCATGAATATAAATTATTTAGAATGAATCCTAATGAAACTATACAGGACATGCAAAAGAGATTCACATACATAGTAAATCATCTTGCATCCTTGGGAAAAATATTTCCAAATAAAGATCTTGTTAATAAATTTTTGAGATGTTTAAGCAGGAAATGACAACCAAAGATAACGGCCATTACTGAATCAAAGGATCTTTCTAACATGTCTCTTGCTACTTTGTTTGGAATGTTACAGGAACATGAAATGAAATTAATGAGATTGAATCAGCATGAGGAGAATGATAAGAAAAAAAAAGGAATTTCTCTTAAAGCTTCATCATCAATCCAAGAAGAAAGTGATAAAGATGATTCAAATGAAATAGACGATGATGATGATCTTAGTCTTTTTGTAAAAAGATTCAACGAATTTTTAAGAAACAAAGGAAATCAAAGAAGGTCAAATTTCAAATCAAAGAAAAGGGCAGAAGATTCGTCCTCTATTCCAAAATGTTATGAATGCAATCAACCAGGACATCTGAGGGTTGATTGCCCAATTTTCAAGAAAATGATAGAAAGATCTGAAAAGAAAACTTCTAATGATAAGAAAGCCAAGAAGGCCTACATTCCTTGGGATGACAATGATATGGACTCATCTGAAGATTTAGAAAATGAAGTTGTGAAACTAAGTCTGATGCCCAAGGATTATGAAAGCAATGAAAAGGTAACATCTTCTGACAACAACTTATGTATTTCATTTGATGAATTACAAGATGCATTTACTGATGCATTTACTGACACACAAGGACCCAAGAAAGTTTGGGTACCTAAGTCACAAACATGATCATATAGGTTTCCTTGAAGAAGAGTTGGTACATAGATAGCGGATGTTCTAAACACATGACAGGAGATGCATCAATTTTCACTCATATCTCTCCTAAGAAAAGCGAACATATGACTTATGGTGACAACAATAAAGGTAGAATTCTTAGAGTCTGAAAAATAGGTGTCATACCCTAATTTCGTCCGGGGATTATTACTTGATGACATGCAATAAATGAAGTCCCGAGACGTCTCAGAAATCCAAAAGGAAGCAGGCTTGCATAATCCGTGAAATTCCGTAATGTGGCGGAAATCGAAAAGAGATGTTTTTGCGCAATCCGTGAGTTTCCGTAACTTCTTTGAAAGCCAAAAAAGAGTAAATACATAATCCGTAAGGATTCGTAACCTTGCGAAAGGAAAATAAGTATCGTTACGAAATTCGTAAAGTTTCATAACGTTATGGAAAAAGAATTACAAAAAAATAGAAAAGGGGGGGTGCCTTTAGTAAAAAGGGGGGTGTAAATAGCAACCAGGCCCACTTGGGCCCTCCAGAAGATTCCTCAAGAAGGCTGTTGCTTCTGGAGGAAGCAACCTTGCTCGCCTGGGCGAGCTGGGCGGCAAGCTTCTCCCCTATTTTGCTATAAATAGGGGAAGAAGTGAAGAAGAAAAGGGTTCAGCCCCTTAGGCACTTCTCTGTCTTTCGAATTTGCTGAGGAAAATTATTTCCGTGAAGAAAATCCAAGCCGAGGCGCTTCCGTAACGTTTCCGTGAGTAATTACGCGAAGATTCTCGACCGTTCTTCAAAGATTCATCGTTCGTTCTTCGTTTTCTTCAGTCTTCAACGGGTAAGTACCTCAAACCAAGCTTTTCAATTCACTCTATGTACCCGTGGTGGTCCACATTTTGTTTCATGTATTTTTATTCTCGTTTTCATTTACTTTTTATACCCCCTTTTGACGTGCTTAAGCCATTTATTTAAGTCATTTCTCGCTTAATCTAAAAATAAAATAAATTTCCACCGATCGTTTGAATTGCATCATCCGTTAATTTTGGTTAAAATGAATTCCGACCGTTCGGTCGTGCCGTAACCACGTTGGAAATCAAAAAAGAGGTAAAATAATAATATAATAATAAAAAAATACCTTTTAGTAAAATAAAAGCGAAAAATCAATCGGACGTTTTCTCTTTGGGATTTCTCATTCTTAATTGAATTGACTAAATAACTAAAGTGAAATTAAGGCTAAAATCAACTCTCCTAGTCAAGCTCGTCCACAAAAATAGGATTTGGAAAGTTTATCATTTCAGTTTCTTACCAAGTAAAATGGATCATTTTTAAGGTCCAACGCCTTAAAATGATCACCTTTCGAGTAAAAAGAATCACTTGATTCACGCATAAGAAAGAACTACGTAGGTCTGATTTCCTCTCCAAAGGAGGGTACGTAGGAGCAAAAGCCCCGCTTTTGTCGACCTCAAAAAATAAAAAGAAATAAAAGTTAAGATAACACAATTCCACAAATTCTAAAAAATAGGTTGTTGTCCTTTGAGACAAACGTAAGAGGTGCTAATACCTTCCTCAAGCATAAATACAAATCCCGAACTTAGAATTTTCATTTTGACCGGTTTCCTTCGGTTTTTCTGACGTTTTCCATAAATAAACATTGGTGGTGTCTCCGCGCATCTTTCCTCCTTTGGAAAGCGCACCCGTGAGCCTCGCCCTCGCTTGCCCGCGAAGGGCACGTTGCAACAGTTGGCGACACCACTGGGGACTAATTTTGTGAGTTAGGCCTATTTTAGGAATTGTGGAATTGTGAAACTTTGGGTGTACTTTTATTGAACTGTGTAAAATGTAAATAATTGTTGTCTATTTCGCATTCTTTACACTGCATTCTAAGCACCCACGGGTTTGAGTAAAAAAGGGGCCCTACACCCGGGTTCATGGGAATTTAAGGAGTGGAGGTGAATCTATCATCATGCTAGGTCTCCGACTTGCTTGATAATAGTGAAACCTCGTCTAGAGCTTTCTCTCTTTATAATGTGTTGTCGCTGGTATTCCATACCGCCACAACATTATTATCTTGAGTGATGATACCTCTAGAAAACAGCCGTGTGAGTTATGATTTGTTGGGGAGTAGTTATTAGGGACCCCTAGATATTGTCCTAGGTTCCCAAATAGGGGCAAAGAGCAAACACGCTCCGTGCCATTCGTTCTCATGCATTTTTGGTAAATAGCACTAGTTTATATTTTGCTAGTGATGTTTGGTTTCTTTGGAGTAATACGTAACCTTTTTAATGCTACGTTGAGGCGCCGTCATGCCCAAAACGTAGCATTAAAATTGGATCTCTGCGGTCTCGTATGTGTGAATTACCCCTTTATGTTGTTTTCTTTCCGTTTCATACATACGCATTGCATCATTCATGTCGGAGTCTTAATCCACCCCTTTTTAGGTAAAATGATGGGGACAAATCAAAACGGCAAAAGGTTTTATCAAGTCAAGGTTAAAGGTCTAGATGTCACTAGCCTCAAGGAATTGGGACGATTGATGGGACCCCTCCAAAGGCAAGCCTTCCGCAAAGTTTACGGGAAGATTCTAGATTTGACCGTAGCGGAGGTATTTACGGAAGCCGTCGTATCCCTCGCCCAATACTATGTACAGCCGTTGAGGTGTTTCACGTTTGGGGACTTCCAAATGGTACCAACTATTGAGGAGTTTGAAGAGATATTAGGATGCCCTCTCGGGGGGAGAAAACCGTATCTTTTCTCCGGCTTTCTTCCTTCCTTGAGCAAGGTTGCGGCTGTGATTGGAGATTCAGAAAAAGAGTTGGATCGCACGAAGCAAACTCGAAACGGCGTAGTGGGCTTGCCTCGGAAATACTTGGAAGGAAAGGCAAGGGATATGGCGAGCCAAGAGAAGTGGGGCCCGTTTGCGGATGTTTTAGCTTTGCTGATTTTTGGGGTTGTCCTCTTTCCGAACGTTGACGGCTTGGTAGACTTAGCAGCCATTGATGCTTTCCTCGCATATCACCATAGCAAGGAAAGTCCAGTGGTGGCTATCTTGGCAGATTTGTTCGACACCTTTGACCGGAGGTGCGAGAAAAACAGTGCACGGATTGCCTGTTGTTTACTCGCTCTCTGTGTATGGTTGATTTCACACCTGTTCCGACAAGACACGAGACACCCGTGTCCGCTTCAAAGCTATCGCTCGTGCGCCGAAAAAGGAAGAGTCATTTGGGACCAACATTTGGCTGGGATAGGGGGCAGCACGATCAATTGGTTTCCTCGTTGGAAGGAAGGCAAGGAAGGAGTTCTTTTCTCGTGTGGGGACTATCCTAATGTTCCACTGATAGGGACTAGGGGTTGTATTAATTATAATCCCGCACTCGCCATAAGACAGCTAGGGTATCCCATGAGGGGAGCGCCAACCGAAGAAAGTCTTTCACCTTTCCTTGTGAGGGATCTAGGCGCGCAAGGTCTCAAGGTTATACAAAGAATCCACAAGGCGTGGAGGAGTCCGTTGAGGAAAGACAAGGAGCTTAGGGGCATCCGAAACGGCGTCATTGGAGGTTATCATGGATGGCTAAGAATTCACACCCGGGGCTTAGGTTGGCTCTCCAAATTGAAAGTTGTCGATGAGGAGAAATTCGAAGCTCCGGAGGAAGATGAAGAAGTCCGAGCTCTAAAGTTAGAGCTAGGGAAGGCGAGACTCGCCAAGGAGAAGTTCAAATTAGGTGCTACACACATCCGGAAGGAGTGCACCGAGTTACAAGAGGAAAACGCGGCCACTGCAAGAGCTCTTGAACAAGAAACCAAAAGGGCCCGCAAGGGGGAACATGGCCAAGAAAAATTCCGAGGAGCATTGTGGAGTAGCAACAATGAGCTCAAGCTCCGAAGAGAGGAGAGAGATCGGTCACGGGTGCATGGCATGATCTTAAAAGAAGAGTTAGTTGCTTGCGCGAGGTCCAAAAGGAGTTTGGCTCAACACTTGGAAGCCACGGAGCAAAGCATGCTAGCCATCATAGGGCAATACAAGGAAGAATTGAACCAGTCCATGGCCCATGAACAAAAGCTAGTGGAGGATTTTGCACAAGTGTATGTCGAAAAAGAAGCAAGAGGGAGGGTGATTGATGCACTGCATCAAGAAGCGACTATGTGGATGGATAGATTCGCCTTGACCTTGAATGGGTGTCAAGACCTCCCGCGTCTATTAGCCAAAGCAAAAGCCATGGCCAAAGTGTGTACTGCCCCCGAGGAGATTCATGGGCTAATCAATTACTGTCAACACATGATAGATTTGATGGCCCATATAATTAGGAATCGTTAGGTTCTTTTGTAACACCTTTGTATAATCTTGGCTAGATGAAAGCTTTGTTCTTTTTATAAAATGAGAAGTTCTGGACTCATTACGTTATCTAAAAATCTTGGGGTGGATCCAAGTGCTCCGATCATCCATTTGCATACTCATGTTTTGGTGGCATACTCACCGTTGTTTATTTCTTTAGGAATTTCATCATAACTAAGAAAACACCAAGGCACCCCTATAACACTCGATCCAGAAAAATGGATAATGAAGAGGGCGTGCAGGAACAGATGAAGGCCGATCTATCGTCTTTAAAAGATCAAATGGCTTCCATCTCGGAGGTCATGTTAAAACTCCAGAAAACCATAGAGGATAAAGCCACCGCAACCGCCTCCAGTACAGTTAGGGAAGCGGAGCCGGTGCTATAGCCCGCCTTGAATCCTGGCCTAGACAGAAACACGGTCGTGTTCGGTCGAAGGTGTAGTCCGCAAGCTTATCCTTATGGCCTGCCTCCGGACTTCACCCCCCGTGCCACTCCGGAAGATTTAAGCCAAGCCCCTACTTTTGAAGGGCAACTCCCACCTTATGAAGACTATCCCGGACAAGACGATGGGGAAGGAGATACCCATCTTAGCCCCCTGCTCCACCTCAAAGATCCATCCCCGCATGAACTACCCCAGCCGAACATAGCCCGCCATATCCCAGCCTCACCCACACCCGTAAAAGAATCTGTTCCCTTTGCGGAAGATAAAGGAAAGATTGAGGCGCTTGAAGAGAGGTTAAGAGCAGTCGAGGGCCTCAGTAATTACCCTTTCTCGGATTTGGCAGATTTATGTCTTGTGCCCAACATCGTCATCCCTCCCAAGTTCAAAGTACCAGACTTTGATAAGTACAAAGGGACGACATGTCCAAAAGGGCATCTCCGGATGTATTGCCGGAAGATGAGGGCGTATTCTGCGGACGAAAAGTTGTTGGTCCATTTCTTTCAAGACAGCTTGGTCGGGGCAGCTGTAGCATGGTATACCAATCTGGAAGCTTCCCAGATCCGATCATGGAAGGACTTGGCAACTGCCTTCATTAGGCAGTACCAGTACAATACGGACATGGCTCCCGATCGGAACCAGCTTCAGGGTATGACTAAACGAGAGCATGAGTCCATTAAGGAATATTCCCAGAGATGGAGAGATCTCGCAGCCCAAGTCGTGCCACCCATGACGGAAAGGGAGATGATCACAATTATGGTAGATACGTTACCGACGTTCTACTATGAAAAGCTGATAGGCTACATGCCAGCTAACTTTGCGGATCTCGTCTTCGCCGGAGAAAGGATTGAATCCGGACTACGAAAAGGCAAGTTTGAATATGCTGCCAATATGGCCCCCAACAACAACAGAAGAGCCCCAGCAGTGGGCGCGAGGAAAAAGGAAGGAGACGCCCACACGGTCACCACCGCCCCAACATGGATGAAAGCACCCCAAAATATCCAAAGCTCATACTAGCCCAATCCCCCAAATTTTTTAATCCGAGCCGGGAATTCCCTCCCGACTCAAGTAAAAGGACCACCCGCAGCAGAAAGAGCGCCGGCCCAACGCACAGCTCCAGCCGCACCCCGGCCGATTAATAATACAGCCCCCGACGCGACCTATAAATATGCACAGCACCCGAAAGACAACTTCCCTCCTATTCCCATGGCATATTCCGAGTTATGGCCTTCATTATTGGAGAATCATTTGGTGGTGGCCATACCTGGGAAGGTTCTCCAGCCACCCTACCCCAAGTGGTATGATCCGGGTGCCAAGTGTGTGTACCATAGTGGAGTTCCCGGACACAATATTGACTCCTGCATCCCGTTCAAGTATAAAGTGCAGCATCTGATTAGTGTCGGCTGACTAGCGTTTGAGGAAGAAGGCCCAAATGTTAAAACCAACCCGCTAGCTAGTCATGGAGGTGCTAGCGTGAACGCCATCGAAGAGGACGGGCCATCACGGACAAAGAGGTTGGGAGACGTGGCTACTTCTAGACGCTTCATCTATCAATCACTGCAAGCGGCGTGCATGGTCTCCCGAGGTGGAGATGAAAGGGATGAATGTTTGTTTCACCTCGGGGAGTCGCATGACATGGAAACCTGTCCCGTGGTGGAAGAATTGCTTCAGCGGCTCATGGATTGCGGGCAGCTTGAAGTGTTCATAGAAGGGAAGGAAGAACCACAAATTTGCATGCAGTCGGAAGAGAAGAAGGTTCCTCTAACCCCCAAGGCCCTAGTGATATGTTTTACTAGGAAAGGGACCGGCTCCACACCCATATACCCATGGGCAGCACCCAAGCCAACGCCATTTGCATATCAAAGTAATAAGGTCGTTCCGTGGAAGTATACCCCTCCCGCGTCCAGCGAAAGAGTTGCAACCGAAGTTGACTCCCTATCAGCTAAGGTAACCAACATCACCGGCCTCAGTGGCGTAACCCGCAGTGGTCGGGTATTCGCTTCCCCTCACCCGGCGGATTTGCCCTCTAAAGGGAAGGCGCCCATGGTCCAAGAGCCCGCAGACATAGCCACCCCCTCGAAGGAAGTAGATCCTCCCGTGGCAAGAGGAGCCAAAAAGAAAGAAGGTCTTCAAGGAAAAACAGTGACTTTGGAAGAGGCCCATGAGTTCCTCCGCCTCATCCAACAAAGCGAGTTTAAGGTAGTCGAGCAACTGAACAAAACTCCAGCAAGGATCTCCTTGCTTGAACTACTCATAAACTCTGAGCCTCATCGTGCGCTGCTGATAAAGGTCCTTAACGATGCGCATGTAGCACATGATATCTCAGTGGAGGGTTTCGAAGGCATCGTTAATCATATAACCACCAACAACTACATCGCGTTTGCGGAAGAAGAGATTCCCGTTAAGGGGAGAGGATACAACAAGGCTCTACATGTGTCGGTGAGATGTATGGACCACGTTGTCGCAAAGGTACTTATCGACAATGGATCGAGTTTAAATGTAATGCCGAAGACCACTTTGGAAAAGCTTCTTTTTAGTGCGTCACATTTAAAGCTGAGCTCGATGGTGGTGCGAGCCTTTGATGGTACTCGGCGGGAAGTAATGGGGGAAATGGACATTCCCATTCAGATAGGCCCCCACACTTGCAATGTGGTGTTTCAAGTAATGGATATAAATCCTGCCTATAGCTGCCTCTTGGGAAGACCGTGGATTCATGCCCTGGGAGTGGTCCCTTCAACGCTTCACCAGAAATTGAAGTTCACAGAGGGTGGGCTTTTAGTGATAGTGTCGGGTGAAGAGGACATGTTAGTGAGCTGCCCTTCCTCCGCACCATACGTAGAAGCGGCGGAAGAATCATTGGAAACGGCTTTCTAATCCTTTGAGGTGGTGAGCTGCGCCTCGGTGGAACCAAGTCCGTCGCTACCTTCTCTCTCCAAAGCGGCCATAATGGTGGCGCGTGTTATGCTCAGGAATGGATTTGAGCCCGGAATGGGTCTAGGCAAGGACTGCCTCGGGAATGCTGACGTGGTCAATATCAAAGGAAATCCATACAAGTATGGATTAGGGTACGAACCCGGGATGCCGGGGAGGAGGAACGTGCCGTCAAGGTTTCGGGCGGATAGGGTATGGCCCGGCCGTATTAGCCAGTGTTTCACCAGCGCTGGAATGGCGTCCGAGGAGGAGGTGGCCGCAATAGAAGAGGAGTTCCCTCAAGACCCACCAAGTTTTGTGCAACCATGCCACCCCGATTCCCAAGTGGGGAACTGGCGCGTGATAAGCCAGTCAGAAGTCTATACCGCTGATTCAATGTAATTAGAGCCTATGGATTTCCGTTCTCTTTTGTTTTGTGAAACCTACCTTATTAAATAAACAAAGAGATCTTGTTTCATCTGTTCTTGCAGTACCACCCTTTCTCATATCATTTTGCATGTTTTTGTTTCTTTTGTCTTGTTTGGTATAGATATGAGGGTCGATTCTTTGAGAATCCTAACAACGAGGGTTTGACAATCGATTTCGATCGAGATATAAGCCAAACGATAAATGAGGAAGAGGAAGAGGACGTCCTGTCACCGGAATTGGAGAGGTTGGTCGCTCAGGAAGAACGTGAAATGAAGCCTCACCAAGAAGAAACCGAATTAGTAAACTTGGGGACCACGGAGGAAAAGAAAGAAGTGAAGGTAGGAACTGGTATGACCGCGCCTATCCGCCAAGGCTTGATAACCCTTCTTGAAGAGTATCGAGATGTCTTTGCATGGTCGTATCAAGACATGCCCGATCTGGATTCCGACATTGTGCAGCATAAGTTGCCTTTGAATCCTGGGTCTTCTCCGGTTAAGCAAAAGTTACGAAGAATGAGACCCGAGATGTCCTTAAAAATTAAAGAAGAAGTAACGAAGCAGTTTGATGTAGGTTTCTTAGTTGTGGCACGGTACCCGGAGTGGGTGGCCAATATTGTCCCAGTCCCGAAAAAGGACGGCAAGGTTCGAATGTGTGTAGACTACCGGGACTTGAACCGAGCCAGTCCTAAAGACAACTTTCCCCTGCCACACATTGACATATTGGTAGATAATACAGCCAAATTCGCCCTTTTCTCATTTATGGATGGTTTCTCGGGGTATAATCAAATAAAGATGGCGCCCGAAGATGTAGAGAAGACCACTTTCGTCATCCTATGGGGGACATTCTGCTATAAAGTGATGGCCTTCGGTTTCAAAAACGCTGGGGCAACCTATCAACGTGCCATGGTGGCGTTGTTCCATGACATGATGCATAAGGAAATAGAGGTCTACGTAGATGACATGATTGCCAAGTCTCGGACTGAGGACGAACACCTTGTCAATCTGCGTAAGCTGTTTGGAAGGTTGTGGAAATACCAATTAAAACTGAACCCAACCAAATGCACTTTTGGGGTAAAGTCGGCGAAGCTGCTAGGATTTATCGTAAGTCAGAAAGGGATAGAGATAGATCCCGAGAAAGTGAAGGCCATCCTTGAAATGCCGGAATCACGCACGGAGAAGCAGGTCCGGGGATTTTTGGGCAGGTTAAATTATATCGCAAGATTTATCTCGCAACTCACCCCTACCTGTGAACCCATTTTTAAGCTGTTACGTAAGAACCAGGCGGTCCTGTGGAACTGTGACTGCCAAGAGGCCTTCGAAAAGATCAAACAGAGTCTCGCAAATCCCCCGGTGCTCATGCCACCCGTAACAGGAAGACCTTTTTTCCTGTACATGACCGTTTTGGACGAGTCTATGGGGTGTGTGTTGGGTCAGCATGATGATTCTGGAAAAAAGGAGCAAGCCATCTACTATCTGAGCAAGAAGTTTACCGCATGTGAGATGAATTACTCAATGTTGGAAAGGACATGTTGTGCTCTGGTATGGGCATCACATCGGCTCAGGCAGTACATGCTCAGCCATACCACGTGGCTTATTTCCAAAATGGATCCCGTAAAATACATCTTTGAAAAACCGGCCCTCACGGGACGAATCGCCAGGTGGCAGGTACTATTGTCTGAATTCGATATCGTTTACGTCACCCAAAAAGCGGTAAAGGGAAGTGCCTTAGCGGATTATTTGGCCCAGCAACCCCTCTAGGATTATCGGCCGATGCACCCCGAGTTCCCAGATGAAGATATCATGGCCCTGTTTGAAGAGAAGCGGACGCCTGAGGACCTAGACAAATGGATTGTTTGCTTCGATGGGGCATCAAATGCTTTGGGCCATGGAGTAGGGGCAGTCCTTGTATCCCCGGATGATCAGTGTATTCCTTTCACGGCTAGGCTAGGTTTTGATTGTACCAACAATATGGCCGAGTACGAAGCATGCGCCCTCGGGGTTCAGGCGGCCATTGATTTTGATGTAAAACTACTCAAGGTGTATGGAGACTCAGCTTTGGTGATACGCCAGTTGAAAGGAGAATGGGAAACTAGGGATTCGAAGTTGATACCCTATCAAATTCATATCTTGAGGTTAGCCAAGTACTTTGACGACATTTCCTTCCACCACATACCTCGGGAAGAGAATCAAATGGCTGACGCACTAGCCACCCTGGCATCCATGTTTCAACTTGCCCCACACGGGGATCTGCCATACATCGAATTCAAATCTCAAGGCAGGCCGGCATATTGTTATGCAATAGAGGAAGAGCGGGATAGGAAACTGTGGTATTTCGACATCAAGCGGTATGTCGAGAATAAGGAATACCCACCAGGGATTTCTGACAATGACAAGAGGACGTTGAGGAGATTGGCTACTGGTTTCTTTGTAAGTGGTACCATCCTGTACAAACGAAACCACGATATGACCCTCCTACGATGTGTAGATGTCAAAGAGGCGAACTTCATGATTGAGGAGATCCACGAAGGTTCCTTTGGGACACATGCCAATGGGCATGCTATGGCCAGAAAAATCCTCAGGGTCGGCTATTATTGGCTCACCATGGAAAGCGATTGTTGCGTTCATGTCAGGAAATGTCATAAATGTCAGGCATACGCGGACAACGTCAATGTTCCGCAACATCCTCTGAATGTTATGTCCGCCCCTTGGCCTTTTTCTATGTGGGGAATAGATGTCATTGGGGCCATCGAACCCAAAGCGTCGAATGGTCACCGATTCATTCTTGTGGCGATAGATTACTTCACCAAATGGGTCGAAGCGGCTTCTTATACTAATGTCACAAGGAATGTGGTAGTTAGATTCATAAAGAAGGAGTTGATTTGTCGATACAGACTCCCCAGGAAGATCATTACTGACAATGGCACCAATCTGAACAATAAGATGATGCAGGAGATGTGCGAAGACTTCAAGATCCAGCATCATAACTCTACCCCTTATCGGCCAAAGATGAATGGGGCTGTAGAGGCTGCGAATAAGAATATCAAGAAGATTGTTCAAAAGATGACGGTGTCATACAAGGATTGGCATGAGATGTTGCCTTTCGCCCTACACGGATACAAAACCTCGGTATGAACTTCTACTGGGGCAACACCGTATTCTTTGGTTTATGGGATGGAGGCAGTACTCCCATTTGAGGTAGAAGTTCCTTCTCAGAGGATAATGGCAGAGTCGGGCCTAGAAGAGTCAGAATGGGCTCAAGCACGCTACGACCAACTTAACCTTATTGAAGGTAAGCGTTTGGCCGCCATGAGCCATGGGCGTTTGTATCAATGAAGGATAAAGAACGCATTCGACAAGAAGGTACGCCCGCGCAAGTTCAACGAGGGGGACCTTGTGTTGAAGAAGATGTCCCACACTGTTAAAGATAATCAAGGCAAGTGGGCCCCGAATTATGAAGGACCTTTCGTGGTGAAAAGAGCTTTTTCTGGGGGTGCTCTGATACTCACCCACATGGATGGCAAGGAATTGCCTTCGCCTGTGAACTCCGATGTAGTTAAACGATATTATGCTTGAAGTCTGGGGCAATCGAGAGGACCGTTGCACGTTTTTATTTCTGAGTTTTTTTCGTTCCTCTTGGTCTCCTCTAGGGATTCCCATTCACTGTATTTGTCTCGTTTCTTTGAAAAGAAAGATGGGCAGGGTTTTAGTCCTCCCTTTGATGTTCCAAACTTTGTGCTTTAGATTTGTTATAACTTGAGCCCTCTTCGCTCGGTGTATGGGGTGCCCCAAACGCTTATTTAAAATTGAACCTAACTAGCCTTCACTAAAATAAAATCATCGTATTAGAGGCATTCATACATTCATACATGCACATACATATCTTGTGATAGCAAAGAGTAGAATCGTCTCAGGCCACGGTCAGAAGTCAAGACAAATCAATGGCAGAAATCAACCAAGGTAAGACGATGACCGGTCACGATTGGCCGCGTATTTTGTTTCCTGTTTACAGGTACATAGGGACGGATGCAAGTGGGGGTGGGGTCACGACCGACCAATCGTTGCCCCTTCCCGGCGCTAAACAAGCAGAGAACGTCACTGCAAGGCAGCCCAGTATCCTTTGTGTTCATAGTTTCTTTTACTATTTTGTTTTAAATAAGTAATCGACGCCTAATTCTAACTTAAGTAGGTTCAAGTTAGGCAAACGCTAGCCCGTAAGGGAGGAGGGGACATGGTTAATGTTCCCCTCAAAAAAAAGAAAAAAAAGGGGGGGGGGGGGGGGGGGCAGGTTAGCTCGCCTGGGCGAGCTGAGCTCGCCTGGGCGAGCAACCCCTGCACTCAAAATATAAAAACGAAGGAGGGGAACGTTTTTGTATCCAAAAACTTCCCCCCCTTCATTCCAGAAAGAGAGAACACGAAGGCTTGCGGTTTCTTGCTCCCCTAAGCCTTTTGATCGCATTTTGCTTTCGTTTTTGGGTATTTTAATTCACTCCAACAAGTAAGTATTCCATCCTTGGTGTTTTTGCTTTCCATTGATGTGCTTTCTTCATCCTTTGGTGCCTTAAATTGTGAGAACATGCTTATATTTGTAAGGCAGTTTTGGTTTGCTTTGGTGCTTGTTTTCTTGAATTGAGGTTTTGAATGAAAAGGCCTTAGGCCTAGGTTGTATTCTGAAGCAATGGGGCATGCCACATTGCTCCCGTTCTCTTGCAATTTATGTCTAAACGTGCGCCCACCAAGTGCTCGATGAAATGCCCCAATGATATATGAATATGATTTTGCAAAATTGGGACGGTGGGGCTGTTTTATGTATGTAGAGACAGCATGGGAAAGTCAAAATAGGTGCCCAAATGTAATCCCAAGCTTAGAAACCCAAACCTTTTAAAGCTTCAATGCAAGGAAACATGCTTATGGCTAGGAATCCAAAATTTGGTTTTAGGATTAGAAAAGCGTGAAAATAGGGACTTTTTTGTAAGGATTTGAGCTGCCCCATGATTGGCACTTTGCACCTAAGTAACATGGGAGATGCTTTTCAATGGTGTGTAGATATATGTGAATATATGGCATAAAAATACCTTGCAAAGTGAATGAATGGTAAATAATGCATTTCAAGATATGTATATTTGTGGATAGGTAGCATAAGAAGCTTTTCAAAAAATGTACCCATGCCAGAATGGCACAAGAATGCTTCCCAAATGAATATATGATGTGGAATTGCCCCTCAAGAGTAGGTAGATGACATGAAAGTTCCTTTTCAAATACAAGTGTGTGCGTGATGTGAGATTGGCTCTCCAATGTGCATATATGTATAAATAAATATGAATGGAACAACAAAAATTTGTATGTTAATAAAATACTTCAAATGTGTGTGGGTAGTTTGTGGTAGCAAAATAGTTAGGATATGAACATATGTAATTTTGGCACAATACCTTGAGCATGTGTGTAAGTATTCTTTCCAAAAAAAATGTGTATATGTGTGGTAATTAGAATGTTTTGAATATCCTTGTATGTTGATATAAATAATAGGATATTTTCTACACGTACATGTGTGCATAAATGGATTACATGAGTCCGTTCTCCATTAGAGGGATTGGCATGGCATTTTGTGCGTTAGGATAAGCATTATCTTGTAAAACTAACTTCTCAATGTTTGTTCTCACAGGAAATGGCCCCGAGGAAGCTCGCCTCAAAGAGATCTAGGAAGGATAAAGCGGCTGAAGGAACCAGTTCCGCTCCCGAGTATGACAGTCACCGCTTTAGGAGCGCTGAACACCAACAGCGCTTCGAGGCCATCAAGGGATGGTCATTTCTCCGGGAGCGACGCGTCCAGCTTAGGGACGACGAGTATACTGATTTCCAGGAGGAAATAGGTCGCCGGCGGTGGGCATCACTGGTTACCCCCATGGCCAAGTTCGATCCAGAGATAGTCCTCGAATTTTATGTCAATGCTTGGCCAACAGAGGAGGGCGTGCGTGATATGAGGTCCTGGGTGAGGGGTCAGTGGATCCCGTTTGATGCAGATGCTATCGGCCAGCTCTTGGGATATCCTCTAGTACTGGAGGAGGGCCAGGAGTGCGAGTATGGCCAGAGGAGGAATCGGTCCGATGGATTTGATGAGGAGGCCATCGCCCAGTTGCTATGTATACCGGGGCAAGATTTTGCCCGGACTGCTGCCGGGAGACGGGTGCGGATCATGCGCACCAACATGACCACCCTGACTCAGATATGGATGACTTTGCTGCTCAACAACATCCTGCCCACCGATCATAATTCCGACCTCCCCCTGCCGAAGTGTCAGCCGGTGTACGCCATCCTGACGCGGATGAGCATCCATGTGGCTCAGTTAATCGCTGATGCCATCTATATTTTTGCAGGTATGGCGCCTACCAGGCACCCTCTGGACCCAGATAAGTCCAACAGGGCCCTGGGATTTCCCGCCTTGATCACAGGACGCTGCCAATCGTTCGACGTCCCCGTCACACCTAGCAAGGTGATTCGGCCGCCCATCACCCGAGCTTTTATTGAGAAGTACTGCACGCAGAGACAGGTCCAGGGTGATGCACCACAGGCCGCGGACGCGCCGCCACCTCATCAGGCTGGCCCAGCCGGATCATTTGACACGGAGCAGTATTTGCGGCATTTGGTTCGCCAGCAGGCGGCCAATCACCGGGCACATGTACAGACCCATGATTGTCTTTATCAGATGAGTCTCAGCCTGCAGAGCCAGGGCTTTACTTCTTTTCCGTGCCCTACTCCGGACCAGTTCAGGGCAGAGGTCACATGGCCTGGAGATTGGCCTGAGGCCCAGGCAGGAGAGGCACCAGCAGGGGCACCAGCAGAGGCTCCCGACGAGGCAGATGAGGCCCGCGAGGATGAAGAGATGACCGATTTACTTGATTTCTTGGGAGGGAGCGGTGCCACATGATTGGGAGATCTCTTGATCCATATTTCTTTTTGTTTCCATTTGTTTTTTTTTCTGTTACATATCATCTTATTTTGTGTTTGACTAAGGGACTGACGTTTGTTTCATGTTTTGACTTTTGTTTTGTACATACATATCACTTGAGTTGTTACGTTGGTATTTGTTTCATTGTTGTCAATAATGTTTGTTGAAATGATGGAACCGCGTAGAGTTTTTTCATTTTTAGGAACGTCGTCCTAAAAATAATAAAATAAAATGAACCAAAAATCGTAATAAAAAGAAAGAAGCGTTGTGAATAAAAGTCATGTTCATAAAGAAAAGAAAAAGGTTTTTATTTATACATGTATGTAAAAGGAAATGTGTATAGAAGGATTCTTGTGTGTAAATGATGCGTAGAAAGGAATTCTTGTGTGTGTGAGCAACGAGTGTATATGAAGAAACCTTTGTGTGAACCATAAGGGTGTGTTGGGAAAAATGAAAATCTTTGAATGTAAATAGGGTTTGTATATAGACTGTGTGACGTAAGAAGAAGAGTTCTAATGCGTGTATAGAAGAAGTTTGTCATAGATGTATAAAGAAAGATTTTCCTCATAAAGAACCACAAGTGTATAGTTTTGGTGAACATATTTAAAAATAAAACAAAAAGTAAAAAGAAAGAAAGACCGCAAAGATCGACATGATTTAGTTAAGAAGTATGAATCATTCGTAAAGAGCAAACACATCTTCTGGAAACAAGGGACCGATGCTAAGAGTTTATTTTCTGGAATGAACCGAGATAAGGATGGATGAATGCATTGAATTGATGAAAGAACATAATTTGGAAACGTTGGGTCTGTCTGTATAAATTCCCAACCGTAGTATCACAATGCCATAAACGGGATGCTTGAGTGCCCACCTGGCTGTAGCCATGACTAATTTTGCACGTTGTTTCCAAATCATCATTGTCACGCGTGCCTTATGGAATAATGTGGAAGTTCGGCCCGAGACCGACACCTCGTCACCCAAATTTGTTTTGCCCCAGATATCAAGATTGGGTTCCCACGATGAAAGACCCCATCGAAACACAACCTTAGACCTTTTTGAACCTTGGCCTGTAAAAAAGGGAATCCTCATTCTTTCCCCCGAAGCAAAGGACAGCGGAATCTCCTCAAGGGAGAGCGAATAGAATGCTAAAACCCGATTTCCCAAAGAAAGGGATGGGGAAGGAAAAGTGAAAAGAAAGAAAAGGAAGAAATGGAAAGAAAGAAAAGAGAAAAATAAAAATAGAGAAAAGAACAAAAGAAAGGAAAGAAGAATTCCCGATCAAAGATCGAAAGGAAGTAAAAAGGGAAAAGAAGCAATTCTCGATCAATGAAAGAAAGAGGATAGAAAGTCTCCAAAAGCCAGATTGCCACTCAGAATCATTCTTGACTGGCAATATCCCACCCCACATGAACAAAGAGGAAAAGACCGAAACACCCAGCTTCCTCTCCACAAAACGCTGACCTCGAGAAAATCCTATTGGTCCGTGATCGTACGTTTGATCTATGAATCGATAGGAAGTCGCGCGCAAAATAGAGTCATGGTGCAGTTATTGGTTTGGGAATAGGTTAAGACACTTGCCTTGTGAGTTTTATACACCATGAGTGATTTATTTTTAGCTTAGCCCCATGTTTCCCCTGCGTGTTCATTTGAAAGCTAGAAGTTGACGTCCTACTCTTCATTCTCGGTTGCAAGGAAGATTACCCTTGGCACAAGTATGTTGTTTCTCTAAGATGTGGTGCTCTCGCGAATGATTTATTTTTCTTTGCAAAAAGCATGTTATCCTATTAGGTGGAAAAACCCGGTGGACCGTTCGGTCCCGCCAACATCCTTTTTCAGAGCCACATGAATGTTATTGCTTAGGGCTGTTCATGTGTTCTCCATTTTCGAGTTTGGAGTTGTGTTCCATGATTGCCTAAGAGAGGACCCTCAAGGCAATCCTCCATTCTCACCCTTTTTCCGGAGCCACATGAATGAATTGCGTTGTCATTCATGTGTCCTCCATTTTCGAGTATGGAGCTGTGTTCCATGATTGCCTAAAAGAGGACCCTCAAGGCAATCCTCCATTCTCATCCTGTTCCGGAGCCACATGAATGAATTGCGTTGTCATTCATGTGTCCTCCATTTTCGAGTCTGGAGCTATGTTCCATGATTGCCTAAGAGAGGACCCTCAAAGCAATCCTCCATTCTCACCCTTTTTCCGGAGCCACATGAATGAATTGCGTTGTCATTCATGTGTCCTCCATTTTCGAGTCTGGAGTTGTGTTCCATGATTGCCTAAGAGAGGACCCTCAAGTCAATCCTCCATTCTCATCCTGTTCCGTAGCCACATGAATGAATTGCGTTGTCATTCATGTGTCCTCCATTTTCGAGTCTGGAGCTGTGTTTCATGATTGCCTAAGAGAGGACCCTCAAGGCAATCCTCCATTCTCATCCTGTTCCGGAGCCACATGAATGTATTGCGTTGTCATTCATGTGTCCTCCATTTTCGAGTTTGGAGCTGTGTTCCATGATTGCCTAAGAGAGGACCCTCAAGGCAATCCTCCATTCTCACCCTGTTCCGAAGTCACATGAATGAATTGCGTTGTCATTCATGTGTCCTCCAGTTTCGTGTTTGGAGTTGTGTTCCATGATTGCCTAAGAGAGGACCCTCAAGGCAATCCTCCATTCTCGTCCTGTTCCGGAGCCACATGAATGTTATTGCTTAGGGCTGTTCATGTGTTCTCCACTTTCGAGTTTGGAGTTGAGTTTCATGATTGCCTAAGAGAGGACCCTCAAGGCAATCCTCCATTCTCATCCTATTCCGGAGCCACATGAATGTTATTGCTTAGGGTTGTTCATGTGTCCTCCACTTTCGAGTTTGGAGCTGAGTTTCATGATTGCCTAAGTGCGGACCCTCAAGGCAATCCTCCATACTCCACCTTTGTCGGAGCACCATGCATGTCATTGCCTAGCGCTGTTCATGTGTCTCCATTATCAAGTGCAAAGCTTCTGGTGACTAGGAAGCACGTTATTCTGTTGTTTTCCAGATCGGTTCCTTCGCCAAGTATGTGTATATGTGTATTATGTTCATTGTTCTTTGTTATTGTTTGTATTTTTTTTTTGTGCAGAAGAAAAAAGAAGGAATGGAGACGAGAGTCATCATCACAGAAAGGGTAGGACGGACGAAATCAGTGTCCTATCTTTGCTTTCCTCTTATCTCCGATGAGAGGTAAGTAAAGAGGGACAACTGTCATACCCTAATTTCGTCCGGGGATTATTACTTGATGACATGCAATAAATGAAGTCCCGAGACGTCTCAGAAATCCAAAAGGAAGCAGGCTTGCGTAATTCGTGAAATTCCGTAATGTGGCGGAAATCGAAAAGAGGTGTTTTTGCGCAATCCGTGAGTTTCCGTAACTTCTTTGAAAGCCAAAAAAGAGTAAATACATAACCCGTAAGGATTCGTAACCTTGTGGAAGTAAAATAAGTATCGTTACGAAATTCGTAAAGTTTCGTAACGTTACGGAAAAAGAATTACAAAAAAATAGAAAAGGGGGTGCATTTAGTAAAAAGGGGGGTGTAAATAGCAACCAGGTCCACTTGGGCCCTCCAAAAGATTCTCCAGAAGGTTGTTGCTTCTGGAGGAAGCAACCTTGCTCGCCTGGGCGAGCTGGGCGGCAAGCTTCTCCCCTATTTTGCTATAAATAGGGGAAAAAGTGAAGAAGAAAAGGGTTCAGCACCTTAGGCACTTCTCTCTCTTTCGAATTTGCTGAGGAAAATTATTTCGGTGAAGAAAATCCAAGCCGAGGCGCTTCCGTAACGTTTCCGTGAGTAATTACGCGAAGATTCTCGATCGTTCTTCAAAGATTCATCGTTCGTTCTTCATTTTCTTCAGTCTTCAACGGGTAAGTACCTCAAACCAAGCTTTTCAATTCACTCTATCTACCCGTGGTGGTCCACATTTTGTTTCATGTATTTTTATTCTCGTTTTCATTTACTTTTGATACCCCCTTTTGACGTGCTTAAACCATTTATTTAAGTCATTTCTCGCTTAATCTAAAAATAAAATAAATTTCCACCGATCGTTTGAATTGCATCATCCGTTAATTTTGGTTAAAATGAATTCTGACCGTTCGGTCGTGCCATAACCACGTTGGAAATCAAAAAAAAGGTAAAATAATAATATAATAATCAAAAAAATACCTTTTAGTAAAATAAAAGCGAAAAATCAATCGGACGTTTTCTCTTTGGGATTTCTCATTCTTAATTGAATTGACTAAATAACTAAAGTGAAATTAAGGCTAAAATCAACTCGCTTAGTCAAGCTCGTCCACAAAAATAGCATTTGGAAAGTTTATCATTTCAGTTTCTTACCAAGTAAAATGGATCATTTTTAAGGTCCAACGCCTTAAAATGATCACCTTTCGAGTAAAAAGAATCACTTGATTCACGCATAAGAAAGAACTACGTAGGTCTGATTTCCTCTCCAAAGGAGGGTACGTAGGAGCAAAAGCCCCGCTTTTATCGACCTCAAAAAATAAAAAGAAATCAAAGTTATGATAACACAATTCCACAAATTCTAAAAAATAGGTTGTTGTCCTTTGAGACAAACGTAAGAGGTGCTAATACCTTCCTCAAGCGTAAATACAACTCTCGAACTTAGAATTTTCATTTTGACCGGTTTCCTTCGGTTTTTCCGACGTTTTCCATAAATAAACATTGGTGGCGTTGTAACATCCCAATTTTTCGTAAATAAATTTAAAAAGCTTTTTAGAAATAAATAAATAAATAAATAAATATAGAGCAAATAATAGGCTGAGTACCCTAGGTATAAATAGTTATGTTAAGTCAGCTGCCTTCTTTTTGGCCTCATTTTCGTTTTTCCCCTTCTCCTCTCAAAACCCTTTCTTTTTCCCGCAGCCCATCAAACCAGTCTCAGAAAAACGACGATCTCGAACCCGTTCACCGTTGGATCGTCGTGAAATTTGAGTATCATGTTCCCAACACAATTCCGAGCACTTGCACCGTTGGGAATTTCGATATCATGTCTGAAGTGAGAGAAACACCCTTCGCATTGTAGCCTTTTTCTTTCCCGCAGAAACCCAGAGATGTCTTGGTAAAACTACGATCCCGGTTTCGTTAACCGTTGGATTATTGTGAAATTTGGATATGTTGTTCGAAATTCAATTCCGCACGCTTCCACCGTTAGGATTTGCGAGATAATATTCGTGGAGGGAGAAAAAGGAATCGCATGAAGACAGCACAAGTGGAGGTTTCAATCTCTTCTCCGTCTCTCTGACGTTTGGGAATTCTATCGGAGCAGTCGGATGAATAATTGAAAGAATTTCCGGGAACCGCTAGAGATGTTGCTATCGCTGGCTAAAGACACGTGAGCCCACTTAGAGGTAAGGGATGAGTTATTCACAGTTGGGGATTAGTGAGAACATGTGTAGGGATCCTTAGAGGATTAAATTGGGGTTTTATTTTGAGATGTTTATTAAATTGCAATTTTTCCTTTATGATTATAAATAAAATATTGATGTCCTAATGAAAATTGATTGATAAATTGTGCTCTTGATATTTGTATATTTCGACCTATGATTTTGATATAATTGTGTAATATTAGTTAAGGGGTTTTAGTCCTAATGTTGTGATAGTGTTTTATATAAATTGTTATATTGAGGATATGAAATGATGATTCAAATTGTGAGTATGTGATGAATTGTAGAAGAATATGTTGCTTTGAGATTATAATATTGTTATTGAGATTGAGTATAAGTGTAAAGTTGAACATGTGTTAATTTGTGAGATACGTGTAAACATGTGATGGTGGATTGTCACACTATGAGAAGTGAAATTGTGAATGAGTTCTAGTTGTGGATAAGTGTGTAGTTAACACTTGATGTGAAATTACTTGTGTTGTAAGCTATGAATTGTACAATAACCCGACCAGTGTTATCTTGATAAAAGCGTTGATGCGCAGTGTTAAAGAGAAAATGTAGGTTTCCTATTTAGGAGCCAGTGTTAAATCATAGTGCGATTGTGTTGAACGTGTTTAAAACACGAGTGTAAGGTCGTGGGTATTGTATAATTCATGAGCAGTGTCTGCATGCAAAAATTATTTTAGGGGTTGGACCTGAATCAGGAGGGAGAGGCCCTGACGGACTCTTCGGAGTGTAGGCCTTGGGGGTCACCGGGTTTGAGTGCTCCTTTAAGCCTATGCTGATCTCATATGGTTGGAGCATTCTCGCAAAACATCGTGACCCTGACTGGTCTCCCTATGTTCTTACTTAGTGAGAGTGACCTGACAAACCCATTGTGTGGTGTGTCTTGTTATGTACTCCTAAGCGCCCCAGGGTGGTTTTTCACTGACATGGTACCACATTGCATATAGGCTTGAGTCTTAGCATAACTGTCACATACGCTTGCTAATTGTTTATTATGAAATTGATGTGTTATTATGTCTTGATCGGAGTGTGTGATTTCTGTGTATAGTGATTGATGATTGAAAGGTGTAATTGATGGATGAAAAGTGTGATTGATGAATGACAAAGTGATGAAATAATGTGAGATATGCTAAGTAAATTGTATTTGGCTACTATATGTTGTGTTGTTTCTCTCTAGTAGTTAGCAATGTGATAACTCACTCCCGGTTTGCTGTTTGTGTTTGGATCCTGTGATGATCTTGAACTTTGTGTTCGGGGGAGCAGATGAATAGGTTGATGACTATGAAGAACCTCATGCTAGAGGACATGGGAACACAACGCTCTGATAGGATGTGACATTAGGATATAGGTTCTATATTAATTGTATGAAGACCTTGTTGAGTCGAGAATACTTTATTATTTATTTGGACAAGTTTGAATATGATGTAGAAGAAAATGAATGTGAGCCTTTTTCCCCTTTGAAAGACTTGTTTAAAAAAAATGTTTTAAAAATACTTTTAATTAATATTTGAATTTTTTTTATTCCTTATTAGTATATATGTGAGGGGTAGAGGGTGTCACAGGTGTCTCCGCGCATCTTTCCTCCTTTGGAAAGCGCACCCGTGAGCCTCGCCCTCGCTCGCCCGCGAAGGGCACGCTGCGACAATAGGTACGAATTCATCTTCCTCCATTGAGAATGTTCTACTTGTTGAAGGTTTTAAGCACAATTTTCTTAGTTAGTCAATTATGTGATAAAGGCTATCTAGTATCATTTGACTCTTATAATTGTGTCATTGAAAACAAACATGATATAAATATAAAGCATATATGCTACATAACCAATAATGTCTACATGATAAATTTAGATCAAAAATCAAATCATGATCAATGTTTTCTTAGTAAAGATGATGATCCTTGGTTGTGGCATAGAAGAATTGCTCATATTAACATGGAACATTTAAATAAACTAATTTCTAAAGATTTAGTTATTGGTTTACCAAAACTGAAATTTGAAAAAGATAGATTGTGTGATGCCTGTCAAAAAGGAAAACAAGTAAGAGTTTCTTTCAAATTAAAGAATATTGTATCTACAACTTAACCCTTACAACTTTTGCATATGGATCTCTTTGGTCCCTCTAGAACTATGAGTTTTGGAGGAAATTATTATGCTCTTGTTATTGTTGATGATTACTTTAGATATACATGGACATTATTTCTCACTCATAAAAGAGATGCTTTTCATGCTTTCAAAAAACATGCTAAAATTATTCAAAATAAGAAAAATCTCAAAATTGCATCTATTAGGAGTGATCATGGAGGAGAATTTGAAAATAAAGATTTTGAATCATTTTGTGATGAACACGACATCGGACACAATTTGTTTGCACCTAGAACCCCTCAACAAAATGGAGTTGTTGAGAGGAAAAATAGATCCTTAGAAGAAATTGTCAGAACTTTGCTTAATGAAACATTTCTTCTAAAATGTTTTTGGGCTGAAGCTGTAAATACAACATGTTACATCATGAATAGACATTTAATTAGACCCATCTTGAAGAAAACTCCATATGAATTGTATAATGGAAGAAAACCAAACATTTCACATCTTCATGTGTTTGGATGTAAATGTTTAGTGCTAAACAACAACAAAGATAATTTAGGAAAGTTTGATGCTAAATCTGATGAAGGTATATTCCTTGGCTATTCATTGCACAGTAAAACATTTTAAATTTATAACAAAAGAACTATGATTATTGAAGAATCCATTCATGTTTCTTTTGATGAAACTAATGTTATTTTGCCAAGAAAGGATATACTAGATGATATTTCATAATCTTTAGAAGAAATGCATATGCATGGTGAAGATCACAACGGCAAAGGAGAAGGAAATGATGAAGATATTCACATTGATGAAACAAAAATAAATGTTGATCTTCCAAAAGAGTGGAGAACTTCTAGATATCATCCTCTTGACAACATTATCGGTGATATATCTAAAGGGTTAACAACTAGACACTCTCTTAAATATTTTTGCAATAATATGGATTTTGTTTCTTTGATTGAACCTAAAAATTTGAAAGAAGTCATAATTGATGAACATTGGATCATACCCATGTAAGAAGAATTGAATCAATTTGAAAGGAATAAAGTCTGGGAATTAGTAGAAAAATATGATAATTGCCCAATTATAGGAACAAAATGGTTATTTAGAAACAAATTAGATGAAAATGCTATAGTTATTAGAAATAAGGCTAGGTTAGTAGCCAAAGGGTACAATCAGGAAGAAGGGATGGATTATAAGGAAACATATGCTCCAGTTGCTATATTAGAAGTCATTAGAATGTTTTTAGCCTTTGCATCCATAATGGATTTTAAAATTTACCAAATGGATGTGAAGAGTGCCTTTTTGAATGGCTTTATCTAAGAGGAAGTATATGTAGATCAACCCCCTGGTTTTGAAAACTCAGATAAGCCTAATCATGTTTTTAAATTGAAAAAGGCTTTATATGGTTTAAAACAAGCACATAGGGCTTGGTATGAACATCTGAGTAAGTTCCTTTTAGAAAAATATTTTTCTAGAGATAAAGTTGATACTACTCTTTTTATTAAAAGGAAGTTGAATGATATATTATTAGAACAAATCTATGTTGATGATATTATTTTTGGATCCACTAATGATTATCTATGCAAAGAATTCTCTCAAGATATGCAAAGTGAATTTGAAATGTCAATGATGGGTGAATTGAATTTCTTTCTTGGGCTGCAAATCAAGCAAACCAAGAATGGAATATTTATCAATCAATCAAAATATTGCAGACTTAATTCGCAAATTTGGGATAGAAAATGCTAAACGTATGGCTACTCCAATAAGCACTGCTTGCTACTTGGATAAAGATGAAATCGGTCAGTCAATAGACATTAAGAAATATCGAGGTATGATTGGATCTCTTCTTTATTTATCTGCTATCAGATTTGATATCATGTTTAGTGTTTGTATGTGTGCTAGATTCCAAGCAAGTCCCAAAGAATCACATCTTAGTGCAGTTAAGAGAATTATGAGATATCTATTAGGCACTATTAATATAGGATTATGGTATCCTAAAAATTCCACTTGCAATCTAATAGGATACTCTGATTCTGATTTTGCCGGTTCTAAAACTGATAGAAAGAGCACTAGTGGAACTTGTCACTTCATTGGATCTGCTCTAGTTTCTTGGCATAATATGAAACAAAATAGTGTTGCTTTATCCATTGCTGAGGCGGAATACATTTTTGTTGGCAGTTGTTGTGCCCAAATTCTTTGGATGAAGCAACAACTTTTTTATTATGGAATATTTCTTGATAATATTCCCATAAGATGTGATAACACGAGTGCTAGAAATCTATCTAAGAATCTTGTTCAGCACTCAAGAACCAAACATATAGAGATAAGACACCATTTCTTGAGAAATCATGTTCAAAAGAGAGATTGTGTACTAGAATTCGTTGATACAAAGAATCAGTTAGCTGATATCTTTACAAAATCTCTCCCTAAAGAAACCTTCTTTGTAATTAGGAGGGAATTAGGACTTTTAGACATAAATGATTTAGACAAATAGTTAACATAGTTCAATACAATTTTTTTTATTGTCTTTGTGTTTTAATAAGTCATAATGATTGATTGCTTGTAGATTTATAATTATCAATGATTATCTGTGTTTGTGTTTTGACAATCATAATGGTTATGCATTGTGCTTGTGATTGTGGTTGAAGATTCTTGTTTTGATGAGTGTATTTATACATGTGATTGTGCTTGATGATTGTAGTTAATTTGTTTATAATGCTTGTTTTCAATGTCTATTATTGATCTATGATTGTGGTAGATAAAAACTACAATGAGTATGCAGTTTTTAGGAGTAACTAATAGTTAGATTTGTAGAAAAGCCTTGACTTAGGGTCTGGTAATTGATTACCACTCAATGTAGTCAATTACCATAAGAACAATAGGTTGTAATCGATTACCAGTAAGTTTAGTCACTTACACGATAAGTCTGTAATCGATTACAAGAGGCTATCACCGATTACAGATCATCCCTGACTATATATACCTCACTTTCTCTCTCCTTTTCACATAACCTTCATTCCTTACACTCCCTTGACAACGCCCAAGCTCTTTCAAGCTTCAAATCATCATATCTTCCTCGTTTCTTAACCAAATTCCTTCAAACAAAGCCCAATCTTCTTCTTTTCCAATTCTTTACAAAGCCCACCGATTAAAATCAGCTGAAACATCTTCAAATGGCAGAATCATCAAAGAAACAAAAGGGATCCGCCTCTACCACTACCGTTGCAGGCCACCACTTCAAACAAAGAAACATTTGCTTTTGAATGTCACATCATGCACTACATTATTTGTCACATTTTTCTTCCTAGGTCCACCAACCTTGCCCAAGCCTCTGAGGAGGATTTAATCTTGTTATGGGCTCTTCAAACTGGTGGTCAAATCGACTGGGCCTATCTTGTTCGGTACTGGATGCATAAGGCATTACGGGCCAATGCACCTTTGCTATATCCCCATCTTGTTACCCTCTTTCTTCACCATTTCAATGTCCCCTTGGATGATGAACCTTTTGTCAAAGTAAAACATTCCTTTTCTATTGGTGTCGGTGCTGTCACATCTATTGGTTACCAGAAAGACATGGATGGTCAATGGGTTCGCAAGCAAGACATGCCCCTCCCTATTCCCGACGAGTGTACACCATCTCCACCACCGCAACGGGATGCCTCTTCTTCTCTCGTGGCTGGAGTTCTCATGGAGCTCCATGATCTTTGAGCATTTGTTGGAGAGCACTTTGATTTGATGAATACTCGTATCACTAGGCTTGAAGATGATATGAGTTTTATCCGGCATTGCTTCGATCCACCGGCATATTCTTAGTTATTTTCTCATATTTACGTCCTTAGTTTTATGAATAATTTTATCCTTGTATTTTGGCTTTAGGTACTTGGTACTTTGGTAAACATTTTGTTATTTTGTTCTTGCTTGCTTTTTATCTTGGATATTTAGTTTGTGGTTGGTTTTGTTTGGATCTTTTAAAATTTGATTGGCTTTTGCCTTGGATGTTTAGACTTGCTTGACTTATGCTATGGCTTGATTCAATTTGTGGTTGTTTTATAATTTTCTGGATATGTTAAGCTCCTAATTTTGTTCTTTTCTCTAGATGTTTTTTGCTTTTTGATGTTGCCAAAGGTTGAGAGAACCTAAGGGTAGAACTTATCATCAAATTAGGCCATCAATTCCAATCTTAAGGGGGAGTAAGGATGAGAACACTCGCTACAAATTGTGTATTGTTTATCTTGATTTCATATTATTGTCATCATCAAAAAGAGGGAGATTGTAGAAGCATATGTTTGTATAAAACTTTTGATGTTGCCAAGAATAAAGCAATTCAAGATTGATCAAGTCAAGAATCAAGATTTCAAGAGAAACAATAAATAATTAGTCCAAAGTGTGTTAAAAGAACTCCTTAAATGAGGTTGCAAAGGTTTGGCCTTAGGTTAACTCCTCAAAATATTTTACAAAGGTTTAAAGTGAAACTCTGTTTTTGAAATAAATGTTTTTCTCTCTGGTAATTGACAACCAGAGGATGTAATCGATTACCAGAAGCCAAATGAGTTTTAAAATAGTTTATAAATATTTGAATTTCAATTTTAAATTGTGTAATCGATTACCAGAAGATAAAAATTGTTTTAAATAGCTTTTAAGAAATTTTGAATTTAAATTTCAAAAAGATGTAATCGATTACAATAGTGGTGTAATCAGTTACCAGACACAAAATTTTGAATTTCAAGTTTGAAGAGTCACAACTCTTCATAAACAACCTGTGTAATTGATTACCACATATTTGTAATCGATTACCAGTGAGGAAATTTTTAAAATAACTCCCAAAAGTCACAACTATTCAAAAGATTTTGAATGGCCACCAAAGGCCTATAAATAGGTGACTTGGGTTCGAATTTCCTCAGAGTTTTTCAATACAAAAATTGTCATATCCTCTCACAGATAGCCTTGGCCAAACATTTGCAAAATCTATAAGGATTCTTACATGATCTTAAACTTGTAATATTCTTCTCTTCAAAAGAGATATAATCTTCCTACTCAAAGCAAAAATTGTTGTTGAAGAGACTATGAGTCTCTTGAGTTGTAATGATTTCTAAACACAAGGGAAGGGTATCCATGTGTGGTTCAGACTTTATAAAAGGATTTTATAAGATAGTGGAAATCCCAAGCAGGTTGCTTGGGGACTGGACGTCAGCACAGGACGTGGTCGAATCAGTATAAAAACTGAGTTTGCATTCTCTCTTCCCTTAAACTTCTTTAATTTATTGTAGTTTATTTTTGCTTTGAAGAAGTTTGATTTGAATTGTTCTTTACTTAATTCATATTAAGGGTGCATATTCTAATTCAAGGGAGAATTAAACTTTATTAGGGGAAAGTTTTTAAACTTAATTCACCCTTCTTTTAAGTTACTGAGGTCACTTGTCTAACAATCACAACATGGGTTTCTCCCTCCTTCTTATTCCCTTCACTCATCCTAGGTCTTCTATTACTAGAACTCACAGTAGCAGCATAATCAAATTTCCCTCTTCTCAAACCCACTTCAATCCTTTCGCCAGCAAACACTAAATCTGCAAAACTTGAAGGCATGTAACCTACCATCTTTTCATGGTAAAACACTAGCAATGTTTCCACTATCATTGTTCTCATCTCTCTCTATCATCGGGAGTGCTACATGAGTTGCCAAATCTCTCCACCTTTGAGTGTATTCTTTGAAAGATTCATTGACTTTCTTGCATATATTCTGGAGTTGCATTCTATCTGGAGCCATATCATAGTTATACTGATATTGCCTAATGAAAGCTGACCATTAGGAATGTACCCGGGAAGGTTCCAGGTTAGTATACCAGGTAATAGCTGCCCCAGCAAGACTTTCCTAGAAGAAATGCATAAAAAACTTTTCATCTTTCGCATACGCCCCCATCTTCCTACAATACATTTTCAAGTGATTCTTTGGGCAAGTGGTTCTCTTGTACTTATCAAAATATGACACCTTGAACTTTGGAGGAATAACCACATCGGGTACCAAGCACAACTTTGCTATGTCAGCAAAGGAAAAATTTCCTCCTTTTCAATGGCGCATAGCCTCTCCTCCATATGCTAAAACCTTTCCTTCTCAAGTACTACAGATGACCTCTCTCCCCTTAAAAAATGCAAGGATTGTGATAACGGGCGACATTGAGATATTCCCGGAGCATTCAGCACAGGGATGCCAGAAAATGCCTGCCCTTTAATGGTATATCCTAGATAAACCCTGGACCCAATTTGAGTATGGTCTTGGGGAACTTCATGGGATGAGAAACATATGCATGATCAAATTGGGGTTGTTGATTCTCAATGAGTGCGGTCGCAAAATTACTGATATTCTCACCAGAAGCATATACAACAGTGGGCGATATATAATTAGGAGGCAACCCATATTCATTTTTCACTGCCTTGCCTCCTTGACCTACTACATCTGAGATTGGACGATTCACTTTATTGAAATCGGGTGGATGAATCGAGTCCATCTCAGTAGCAGTACTCACAACAATAATTGTAGTAGTGTTATCCTTCATCATCTTCCTCATGCTCATCATTATTTCCATCATCGTTGTCATTTGTTCCTTCATGGCCTCCATATTGACCTTCATTTGTTCATGTACTTCATCAATTTCACTCATTATTCTAGCCTTGGCACGAGTCTGGTAAGGGTGTCGTAAAGCGCAATCTTTCTCTTTGGTTACAATGACTACGATTATGATTTCAAGGAAAGAATGCAATGAGCAATGCAACCACACTAGAAAGACACACAAGCATGAATGCATGTGAATGATACATTGCTGAAGTATTGCGAATTTTACACAAGACATTCAGTAGAACATAGGGTCAAATCAACTCTAATTTTCATTAAATCTGGTCAGAGTCAAAGTGCAATTGGAAATAAAACATGGACACATGAATGATTCCTAATTTTGTAAGTTATTAGCTCAACCATGTGTTGGCAGAAGTCAAAGAAGCTATGTATACTCAACCCATCTTCTGCCCCAACTTTCGCAAGTTGGTTACTTCCATACTTTGACCTTGACTTGATAAAATTCTTTTCTTAAAAGACTGCACTTGGTTCGACCCTATGTTCGTAGGAATAGAAATTTTGATCGCCAATATTTCTCCAACCTATCATAAAGGAGATACGATGAATGATCAGGCATAGTTATGTTTTGCATGACAAATGTATTTATCAAACTGACACAAGAAGCCTGAAAGACCAACCTTTTTCTTGTTAACAATGCATTGGGTACCATGTTCATGTGATTTCAATTATTTTCGAGAGAAAGGATTATATAACCCCAACATGGTTTGTTTATAGCTATTACCAACACATGAAACTAAAATTACAATGTAAACTTTCACATTTCATTGTGGCTTTTGGAAATGAAGAAGGGAATGTAAGGCATGAGCAACTATACGGCAGGATTATGCATAACATGTGAACGATGATAATAGAATGTATGCAATTGGCTGAACAAAAACATGCTAAATGAATATGTATGACAATGTAATAACTTACGCAACTGCAATGCATGAATATGATAAATGATAAATGATAAATGATAAATGCAGGAATGATATGTCCATTATGAAATCATGAAGAGATGCAGGATGCGATCAAGGAAATGAGACATGGTGAGTTTTCCCTATGTCCTTAATTTAGGAACCTATTGGAAAGGATCCAAAAGTTCACTATCTAGTGACAACTCCTAAGGGTAGTTTCATGTAACCTTATTGGCCTCTAGAGATATCATCTTCTTAGGTAACAACACTATGGCGGTAGGGACTACTAGTGACAATGCATCACCAAACGAGGAAAACTCTAGAGGAGGCTTCACTATTATCAAGTAAGTCAAAGACCCAGCATGATCACAGATCAACCTCCATTCCTTATGGCTCACACAGACCTGGGTATAGGGCCCAATATATCAAAGTGTGTGCAAAAAGTGTAGGTGTCATGTATGAACATAGTAACCTAAGAATTAACCAACCCTACCATCCAAGCAAACAAAAAATTCCCAGGTAGATACAACAAGTACATCACATGTCGTCTACCCCAGGGTTCAATGGCACAAATTATTTCTAACTACGAAGGTAATAGATGTAAAGATACATATCAAGAGGTAACAACATGGCAAAGGTTATATACAAGTATGAACAAAACAAAGGATAAAAGAGAAAAGGGAACATAAATAAAAAAATTGTAGCGGAATGAAACGATCATGAACGTGAGCATAACATAAAAATAAAAGAGAAAAGAGAACATAAATAAAGAAAAAGTCACGATAAAATTGCACACTAATCAAATGACTTTACTCTCTAGCGAGTCCTTAGTGGAGTCGTCATCTATCACAACCTACCTCACCATCGTCTACTAGGGAAAAAATGAGGGGAGTTGCCACCAATGTTTATTCGAGGAAAACGTTAGAAAAACCAAAAAAAGGACTGTGAATTTTGAAAATCAGGATTCAGGAGTTGTTTACACATAGGGAAGGTATTAGCATTCCATGCGCCTGTCACAAGGGATGACAACATTTAATCGAGAGTGGAAAACGTGACTTTAAAATTACTTATTTTCCCAAGAGCGGTGAATTGCTTTTCTTTTATTACATTATTTTTATTTTTATTTTTTTTGAATCAACAAGGGTGTTGCCCTTGCTCCTACGTATCCCCAGGTGCAATGAGAAAATCAGACCTACGTAGTTCTTTAAGTCTAAATTTTTGTGTGTTAAATTGATTTTATGTTTTTTGAAAGATTTATTTTAATTGCAAACAAAGAGTCGATAAGGCATTGGACCTTGAGACAATGTTTTAAATTTTGAAAAGGCAGAGAGAATCATTTAGGCGTTGGACCTTGAAACAATCTCAAGTGATATTTGATGAAAAGAAGTTGGGTTGTGAATTGATTTTTTTTTTCATTTTTGTTGTGTTTATTACCTTCCTGTCTCACTAAAAAACCAATTTTCATGACATTACTAATCCACTAGAATTAAGCCTTACGAATAAAATAAAATTACCAATGATAAGAAGAGAAGATAAATGCACACATAATATCACAGAGGACCCATAAGGGTACATAGATTACATCAAAATCTTAAGGGAAAAAAAACTAACCGACTGTTACATAAGGTACAAGGCTAGCAAGAGAAAGGATGTAGTAATTATGTTCCTTCAATTGCCAGCCCTTAAACACTTCCCCCTGCATGGCTATTCATAGAAACAACCATTTGGTGCAGGCGAAGCTCGCCTGAGCAAGCTAGTTGCTTCAAGATGAAGGCATTCTATGGCCCAGGGGAGCCAAATGCTGGCCTGGGCGAGCTCAGGCCTAGAATCATCTAAAAAATGGTCATTTTTTTGCCCCCTTTCTTGGTGGTTTTTGTTCCTGAATCTGAGAATCAAACATCAACTTGAGCGATCCCTCGACATTGCGCTGCAACTGGTTCCAAACATCGTAATTTGATTACCAATGATCAAAACATCATATCTAGATGATAAAACATTATACCCGATGAAATTAGGGTTTGGCAATCTCCTTTGGTTAGAAACAATAGTGTTAGGGATCTAAGTTTATTTTCTTATGTGTGAAATTTTGATTTTGAAATACATATATGTTTGGTGGATTTTTAGTCTCCTCAAATATCGTTATCAAATATTTGGTGGACATGTCATCACTTAACTAGCGACTACGATTTAAAAAAAAAAGATTTCAAATATCAGGGAACAAAAATTAAGAAAAATTTTATTATGGATCAATAACAATATTCGGGTATATATTTATTTATCTATCTATAAATGTATATAATTATACAAATTTTATGGATATGTACATGCGTACAACTATGCAATCAGTACCATCTTAGAACCAATATTTCTCGAGACAAGCCTGTAATCCATCGACCATTACCATCTCTCAGAGCTCCTCCAATCACGGGCAGAACTAGGATATTTTCTTAAGGGACCAAATATAAATAATAAAAATAAATTACATTCATTACCCTAAGTGTTGTGAAATTATATATACAAATTGTTATGAGAATGATGCAATCCTATCCCGCAAGGGCATTGGGTAGAAGACTCCAAGTAGATTGGGCTAGAGATCCAAGGGAAGGCCCTAGGGTTCTCATGAGCCTTAGGGTAGATTTCGAGCCCATGGGCTAAGTATAAGCCCGCTTATCTTTGTAAATATTAGAATAGGTTTTTCCTTCGTTTGGGCCTTGTATTTTGGCCATTCTAGTAGTATAGGGTTTTAGCCTTGTATTTTGGGGCATTTTGAGTAGTCTTTGTAGTAAGGACTTTGTTTTTTATTTTCATGTTTTTTTTTCATGGGGGTGAGCTTATCTATTATAGGGGGTGTGTAGCTAAGTTCTAGTTTCTCATCTCAAGGAGGTGAACTTAGCTATTAGAGAAGTATGTGTAGCTAAGCTCTAGCTTCTTTAGGAATCTTCTTAAGGAAGCTTCTCAAGGAGGTGAGCTTAGTTATGAGAGGGGTGTGTGTAGCTAAGCTCTAGCTTCTCAAGGAATTTTTCTCAAAGAAGCTTCTCAAGGAAGTTTTCTCAAGAAAGCTTCTCAAGGAAGCTACCTAGTCTATAAATAGAAGCATGTGTAACACTTGGTTGTAACTTTGATGAATGAAAGTTTTATGAGACACACTTCAAAGTTCCACTTCTCTCCCTCTTTTATTCCTTCAATTTCGTGCTCCCCCCCTCTCTCTTTCTCTCCCTCTTTCTTTTCCTCCATTGAAGCCCCACAAGCAAGCTTCCATCAAGTGGTATCAGAGCACAAGAGCTTCAAGTAGGTGCTCCTTAAACCTCCATTAATTTTTTTTGCTTTACCTTCTCTTCCATTGTTGTTTCTTCATTTTTTCTCCATGTATCTCCTCACATGTCTTGTGATAAATGTTGTTAACATGATTCTTTAGAGTTTCCACCGATTAAACTTGCTATAGAAGCTAGATTTTATTTTCTATGGTTCAAATTTCTTGTTCTTGTTCTTGAACCATGAATTGTGTTGAGTTTAGGTTCCTTTGAGTTTTGTCTTGTTATTTTTTGTGGCTGAAACCTAAACCATAAAAGTCTTACAAAAATATTAAAGTAGAAGAAAACCTCAAAAATCTAGAGTGACTTGTTCACCTATTGTAGTTTTGTCATAGAAGTCATGTCTAGTCATGAAACTTGTCACATAAGATTTTTTATGTTGTGCTGAATTTTATTTTCTTGTTTCTTTGTCTAACTCATTTGTTCATGAGTGTATGAAATTATTTTAGCCTATTATTTGATTTGAGTCAAATCTTTCATGTTAATTAGTCCTTAACATGTTCATGCAAAATTCTTAGAGAGTCTTTGATTGTGAACCTTTTCTTGAACTTTTAGGTTTCCTTATGATTGTGTCTATTGTGAATTTGAGTTTTGGTGATTGAATTTCTGGCTGAAATGTTGATCCTAATTGAATATTGAACTCCTAAAACTGTGTTAAACAATCCTAGTGAGTTCAACATACATAGGAAGGTTGAAAGTAAGCCCAAGGCAATCAATATACCATGCTTAAAAAAAAATAGCTGGTGCTGGCAGCTTGGACATACAAACTTGTAAAAATTACTGGGAATTGGTTACTTTGAATTTTGAGCTTAAATTTTTAATTAATTTTCTAGACATCTTGAAAAATGTTATAAAAAAAGAACCAAGTGATTTGGATAAAAGTAAAAAATACTAAAAATCAGACAAGTTGGCAGGAAAATGAGTATCCAGAAAAGAAAAAAAAGGTGAAAGGGGAAGTGTGCTTGTTGTTTTGGCTCAAAATTTATTCTATAATTGGTGCCTATGTTATACCAATCTTAGTTCCAAAATTTCAATTGAAAATTACTATGAAAACAAGTGTCAAAGCTAGAGGTTTGTTGAGTCTTTTTTTTTGTAGTTTTTTTTATTCTACTCTAGAGCCATTCTAAGTTTCTCTTTGAGTCCTAGCTTGCTTCTATGTCCTTTTCATTGCTTTAATTGTTGAGTAATCCTTGAAAAATTGTCTTGTTAAAAATCCATTGATTTAGCTTTCATTTCATTTTTTTTGGTCTTTGGTTATTGCTTGTCTCTTTGTTTCCTTGTTTGTGGGTTGCCATATAGGGAATTGGAAGGAGGATTGGTGCCATCCCTTGAAGAATTTGAGTCCAGAAGCAAGTGGCCAACCACCTTAAGAGCTATTGGACTAAGAAGCACTCCAAATTGAGTGAATCACCAAAGAGAGAAAAACCACCAAAATTGAGGACCGTTTTGTAATTTTGTAATTTGCAATTTACTTACCTTCATTGCTTTCAAGTTTTGTAACAAAAAAGGCCTTTCATTGGAAGTGTGTTGGGAGCCTCCAATAGGTTACCAAACTTCCATTTGTGTGTAATAATTTTAGGCAATTTTTCCTTAGGATAGTGAGTGTTTTGTTGGGAACCTTGAATGTGGTAATCCAAACACTCTTAGGATTCGCCTAGTTTACATTTCTTGCTTACTTTCATAGCTTATTTCCTTTACCTTCCATTGTCAAACCGCCTAGATAGCTTTCCTTTTACCAATTAGTTTTTTACCTTATCTTTCACACCTCTTTTAGTGTTTATTTGGCTAGTTTCAACCATAGTTTCTTTTACCTTTTGTTTTCAAACCTCCAACAAGAAAGAACCACAACTTAGGAACCAACATGAGTCATCATTCATCTAGTGTTAATGGCAAGGGTACTAGTCATAAAGATCCTTTATCTAGAATCTTAGATGAGTTGAGTTCCCTCAAGTTATGGAAAGAAAAACAAGAGAGAAAATAAAAAGGAAAAAAAGAGTGGAAGAAATAAGTCAAGATGAAAGAAAGAAAATAAGAGAGGAAGAAGAATGTGGTGTGAACAAGAAGTTTATATGGATTATGAAAATGAACAAGAATGTGGTGTGAATGAACCGTATGTTGATTGTTCGGATGCTTTTAATACTTCTCAGGTAATGATATTCATTAGTTTGAGTCATTTGGTTGAATGTATGTTTTGTATAAAAATTAATATGTCAGGGTTGCATTGTAGGTCTTTGGTACCCGAGATGATGTTTTGCAGTGGGCTCGATTAGTTGCCCATAAAAACGGATTTGTTCAATCATTATGAGGTCTAACACAGATACTGATATTAGAGGAAGAAGTTCATTTGTGTTAATTGGCTGTGAAAGAAGCGGTCAATACAAGTGTAGGAATAAAGAATTTGTTAGAAGAGACACTGGGAGTAGGAAATGTGGTTGTCCCTTCAGGCTTCGTGGGAAACCAGTGCATGGAGGGGAAGGTTGGATGGTGAAGTTGATCTGTGGGATTCACAATCATGAATTGGCCAAGTCCTTAGTTGGACATCCATACGCTAGGCAATTGACCAACGATGAGAAAAAATTATTATTGGCATGACAAAGTCGATGGTGAAACCTAAAAACATTCTGCTAAAGTTTAAGGAGCACAATGCCAACAGTTGCACCACAATCAAACAAATTTACAATGCAAGAAGTGCATATCGTTCTTCCATTAGAGGAGGTGATACTGAAATGCAACATCTAATGAAGCTTCATGAATGTGATCAATACATTCATTGGCATAGATTGAAGGATGAAGTTGTGGTGCGTGATCTGTTTTGGTGTCACCCAGATGCAGTAAAGTTATGCAATGCATGTCATCTAGTGTTTTTTATAGATAGTACCTACAAAACAAACAGGTACAAACTCCCACTACTTGACTTTGTTGGGGAGACACCAACGGGGATGACATTCTCTGCTGGGTTTGTATATCTGGAGGATGAACGTGTTAATAATATTGTATGGGCTTTGGAACGGTTTTGAGGTCTATTTTTAAGAAACGATCGCCTCCCTGTTGTTATTGTCACTGATAGAGACTTAGCCCTGATGAATGCAGTGAAAACTGTGTTTTCGGAGTGTATAAACTTGTTCTGCAGGTTTCACATCGACAAGAATGTGAAGGCCAAGTGCAAATCTTTAATCGATCAAAAAATTGGCTGGGAGTATGTGATGGATAACTGGGGTACTTTGGTTGATTGTCCGTCCGAACATCAGTTCGCTGAGTGCCTTCATAAGTTTCCAATTACTTGTTCACCTTCGCCAATGTTCGTTGACTATGTTAACGAAACATGGATTATCCCACACAAGGAAAAATTTATTACAGCCTGGACAAATAAGGTCATGCACCTAGGCAACACAACAACAAACAGGTATTAAAATGTTATTTTTTTCTAGTAAGAGTTATTAATAAATGGTATTTAATTGTTGTATATTTTTAATGTTTGTTGTGTATTTTAAATGTAGGGTTGAATCTGCTCATTGGGCTCTAAAAAAAGTATTACAAAATAGCCTTGGAGACCTGTGTAGTGTTTGGGATGCCATGAACAACATGATCGCGTTGCAGCACATTGAAATTATAGCATCCTTCAAAACTAGTACACATGTGGTTGGACATGTATTTAAAAAAACTTTATACAAGAGGCTTCTTGGAATGATTTCAAGGAATGTTTTAAATGAGATTGCTGCTGAGGTTGAGCGTCTACATTATCTTGGCAACAATCCCTCTTCTTATGGTTGTGTGATGAGAAGCACTCATGGTCTTCCTTGTGCATGTGAGCTATCTAGGTATATTGTTGGCAGCATCTCAGTGGATTTAGTCCATATGTTCTGGAAGAGACTTTGCTTTTTAGACCAAGGGTTATGTGAGGTCGAAGTCAGCATCAAGGAAGAGATTGAGACCATATCTAAAAGATTTGAGGAACTTGATGTGTGTGACAAAGTAACTCTCAAGAGTAAACTTCGAGATATTGCATACCCTGATCAAAACTCTATGTGCCCTCCTCCGTCAAAGGTCAACACTAAAGGTGCACCGAAGAAACTGATGAAAAGAAGCCAAAGATCCACAAAGCGTGATCTGAATTACTGAGAGTATGTTGATGCTTTTCATTCTATTCAAAATAGCAACTCTTCAGTGAAATGTAGTGCATCATCTTCTGAACCGCCAAAGCCAACAAGGATCATCCCGATGTTGGATCAATATGTGCCATTTATACAGGGTTTCATTCACGACGTTGTGGATGTGAAAGTGGACGGTAACTGTGAATATCGGTCCATTGCCGCTTTATTAGGTATGGGGGAAGATTCTTGGTCGTTGGTGTGCAACGAATTGATTAAAGAACTTGGCAAATGGTCGCATGACTACATCAACCTCTTCGGTGGCACAGAGAGATTTGAACAATTAAGGTTGTCCCTACTTGTTGATGGGTTTTCCAAGGTATGTTGTTTAGGTTATTTTTTTTAAGAACAAACTTTAAATAACTTAGATGTGTATGTTTGTTTGATTTAGGTTAGTGTGGACAAGTGGATGGATATAACAGAAATGGGATATGTCATTGCATCAAGGTATAACGTAATCCTTGTATCGTTGTCCCAACAACAAAGCTTGACATTTTTTCCTCTTAGAAGTCAACCACCACTCGATTCTTTTGTGCACCGCATGATATGTGTCGGTCACGTGTTTGGAAATCATTTTGTTCAAGTACATTGAAGATAGTTAGTCTAACTTTTAGAATTATGCAATCACTTCCCTAGTTCATTTGAGTTAATAATGTTTGTTCACATACAACAGGTTTATTTGAAAGATCGTTGTCCTTTACCGCCTCTAGTGTTGTTGTGGTCAAGCAATTCTTATCCTTAGGCAAAGTAGTGGCCAATTCCATATATTAGTAGAATGCAACAGTACACAAACTTCATGACCTTCAAAAGAGACTATGTCGACCTAAATGAAGACTGAACATGCATTGTTTATCTAATTGTATTCATTATGCGATATAATTTGTTGTAAGCCCTTAGTCAATAAATAGTAAGTAATTGTTGCGTTAAGAAATAAATTGGTTGGTGCAACCAAAATCAATTATGCATGTATGATACATCATTGTCATAATTGACAATACATAATGAAATGCATCCGTATTAAAGTTTGAGCATGACATGACATTGACTGACTTGACAAGACATTCTAATGCACGATACAACTTGACACCATATTGGTTTAGTAGGAAACATAAACACGAAACATGTTCACGCGTGTCTATTTTTTTATTTTAAAAAGTAAACCAATATGTTGGTGAAAACCATCTATATATATGAGACATAACAAATGCTAAAAAATGACACATGAGCTTGCTTTCACATACTCTCCCAATTGTTACACAAAGTATGACATTTTTAGAAGAAACTAGCAGTCAGACGATTGTCAACTCAAGGTTGGATTTCATTTTTCCAAATGGATCGATTATTTACAATGATAGCGGGGTTTACTTCCAAACTTCCACTCCGGTGCCCATTCGAGTACCAAACAGTTGTGATTTTGCAACGCTAAAAACCAAAATACACAATACCCTTCAACTAATCAACAAATAATTTTTGGATGAAATTCACTACCGGCAGCCATTCACAAATACAGGTAACCAAATTCACTTTCAATGTAAGCAATTGATAAATGATGACGATGTCAACACAATGTTAATGTGTAATGATCAATTTTCGTGTGTTGGTCCAATTGAGTTATTATGCACTGTTGGAAGAACACCAGTTGGAATAATAAACTTACTTGAACGCACTATGACCCCTACTCATGATGCGCTTCTATATTACAACGAGAGGTGGAACATGCCAGCCAAAACAACTTTGTAGGTTACACGTTCACAGGAAAAAATCCTAAAAATTTTGAAATTCCTTCAGGATGTACCATTGATGAACTGAAGGATTTGATAAAGCAAGTTGCATCACAAATAGTAAGACGATTGTTTTTTCGACAACTAGGTCATTTTGAGTATCCAGAAAAAGTTATCAATTTTGAAATTATTGAGCTAAAAACTAACGATGACATGCTGAAGATCTTAGTACAGTCTAACTATTGGAAACAATTTGGGCCAATAGAAATTTTAGTTGTTTTTACTAAACAGGTTATACAAATCGAAGACGACATGCCTACGTTGCTACAGGATTGAATGCAAGTTTTATTTCCTAGTTTTTCATGCAAATTTTATTTCTTTCCAACATGTTGAAGTGAATGTAATGTTTGAATTTGAGAAAAAAAATGTGTTTGCCTTTTTTTTATGATTATTGTAGTTTCTAACGCGGTTGTAGCACACATGTATTTTTATGATACCAAGGTTAGACAAGTGGCAGTGACCGTAAAAACATTTAAATGTTCAAAAGCCACTGCAAGAGGTTTACCACAATTAAGTTCAACAAAAATAAAAATATATTAAACAAATGACATGCTAGTCACCATTAAGAAGAAAACAACAAGGAATGTGACATCGGAGTAAAATAACCAGAGACCTCATCCATTATCTTGGCATACCTAACATAAAGACTATTCACAACTTTCCCAACATTAGAAATTGGTGTTAGGATCGTCAAATATGACAAAGCTTCTCAATATGCCTTACTTTCCATCAGAAGTGCTGCAAGCCTTGCCTCAAGTCGTTCTTGTAACTTTTATACACAATATCACTTTTTTTCTTATTCTATGTTATTTATTTGTATATTTATTTTATAATTTTAAATTAAAATAAACTTAAAAACATTATTGGTAATAGAACATAAATCTACATGTAGTTATCTTTTAAACTGGTTGATATTTTTAATCTTAGAATAATACACCTTGTTTTTTATTTCTATTGTATAATTTTTGACGTTATATGTTTTATATTTATTTTTAAGATAATGTGATCATCATATTATTATTTATTAATTTTATCATTCATGGAAGGTATGTGTGTGATATAGATATATGAATATTAAAATTTATAAATATTGTATTTCATATTTTTGAAATTGTGGATAATTGGTTTAATTAGGTATAATATTAAATAATTTAGGTATAATAATTGTATTTTGTTGTAGTAGTGTAATGTTTAATAATTTAGGTAAAATCTTTATTTGTTTGAAGTAATTTTTTGTGAAATTAGATGTTTCGTAAAATTTAATATTATTGTGTTTTTGTAGTAATTTGTTGTAGAAATTTAAAATTATTATGATTTTTTTGTAAAAAAGTGTTTTATCATATGCATACTTTTAGCATTGAACTTCTAAACATCTTTAAAAGACAAGTGCACAACAAAAATCAATGCAAAAAATAAATTCAATAAAAGTTGTAACCAAAATAATATAACAAATACAAAAATGTTATCAAATACAACAAAAGACATGTATCAATGATCTATGCGGCATCTACGTCGCGCCCTAAGACTTCCATCTGAGGCGTCACCCCTAGCGATCTTGAGGCAATCTTGCATGATCTCGTGTAACTCTGTGCCTTCAGTGACCATCCTGAGGTTGAGCACACGCTCCAACTTTTCTGCGATCGCTTCACAACCTTCACAAGCATCCTGTGACAGTCATAAAAACACAGTTATTACAAAATTTTAAATAAAAATCAATTTATAAAACATTAAACCAACTAATCTTACCACTGAATGTCTAGGGAGATTAGATGGCACTGGAACCACCAGGATATGTGGCTCGACGTATTCCTCATCATGTGGGGCTGGTGGATGTTTGGGCTGATCACCTGCTTGGGTTAGTGTGACGAATGGATGAGATATTTGGAAAAACCAATCCATGTAGTTTGCTGATACCTGTCTAGGACAACACAAATCTCACTAGCAGGTGCTACATGGTCCGAGAAATGCATCCACCTGTCGTCTATCTCCTCATATGACAATGAAGCACTAACAGGCGGCGGAGGGATCATCTGAATGTACCCAAACTATCGTACCACCCTCTCTGGTCGAACAAAGACCACAATAGAACCCCATCTCAACTGACCCCGGAAGTAGGAAATTAGGTCAAAGCCCCTAACTCCATGGTGGTCAGCGTAAGGCATCAAGCACATGTCCGTGATTGTCAGAGCATCTAAACGTGCCTGGTATGGTGCTCCTGTGATCCCCCTCATGTGAGCCTTCGTAGTCAGCCACCGAGAGGCACGTGGGGTCGTCTCAGCATACGCATCATCAGTGACGCACTGATGCATACTGGGAAAGTGGTCATATATCCAACACTACAAACATGATGTGAACATAAGATAAAAAAACATGTTTACATCATAATCCAATTTAACTTATTACGAACAAAACATTTACCTGTAATAAAGTCAAGTACCCAGCCATTTGTCGTGTAGGGGTCTAGCAAGCTTCATTTAGCTGGTCATACATGTGCACCAGCGCCGCAGCTCCCCAAGCATAGCCCCCAGTCTTACCCAGGTCTCAGAAACCCTCCAGATGAACCACATGAACATGTGTTGCACTCTTGTTAGAAAAAAAAGAGTGCAACCCACCAAGTGGAGGAGGTAAGCACGGGCTGCTACAATCCACCGTCGGGCATGGCATCTACTCTGATAGACCTCCCGAAGCCACCAAAGTCGTATGTATGCCCCATGCGCCTATACGGTCTCAGCTCTAGCCTCCTCACCGGAGACCTCAAGCAGCTCCATCAACAAGAAGACCGCCTCGTCCACAAGCAAAGGCTCAAAGCTGTGTAGCACTCCTGTGATGGGAAGATGGAGGAGTGCCGCCACATCGTCCAGGGTGATCGTCAACTCTCCTACTAGAAGGTAGAAGGTGCTGGTCTCCCTATGCTACCTCTTGACAAATGCGAATATAAGTCCAGGATCGCCGGTGACTACAGAACACCTGATCAATGGACTTAATCCAGTGGCCGCCACTAGGCCTTTTATCTCAGGCGCTGGCCTCCCAAATTTATCAACCTTCATACCGTGGGAGGCCAACTTCAACTCAAGTTGTTCCTGAGTTGAAGAACACATCATAACAGTTTATTATTCATTATCACAAACAACTCAACAAAAACAAATAATTAACAAATAACTTTACGTAAAAATTAAAATACCTCTCCACTCCAGATGCTATGTGCCACATGGTCGGCAAACGAAGTCAGGACCGATGGGTCATATGATCCACCAAGGAATCCCTCAGCATGATCAGCAGGTGACCCCTCAGCACCATCAATAGCTATGCCTTCTACGTCTGCAGCATCTACGTTCGCAGTCCTCTCAGGAATATCCTCGTCCATATGAGGAGCATCCTCAGTCACCTGAGGAACATCCTTAGTAACATCAACATGAACCTGTTGCCTATGGGCAGAAGCGATAGGCCTACACTGTCGTCGAACATCAACATGATGCTCATCCTGACCCATGTCTCTGCCTCTAACACTAGCTAAGGCACGACCTAAACCTCTTGTTCTAACCATGATCTGAAAATCATGAAGAACATATAGTTTTTTTGGTCAAGTTAACAATTCATATCATTAACACATAAACTAAACCCTACACACTCAACCCTAACTACTACATATCTATCATACACTCTGCTAGGACCTAATAACCGAATTTTATGCAAATCCAGAAAACATAAAAAACATAAATATATAATATTAAATTAAATTTTTGTTATCACAAACATAAATATTATCAAGCATAAATAAAAATGTTATCTATCAATCATAAACAAAATTGTTACCTAATACATAAAAATGTTATCTACAAACATAATAAATAAATAAAAAATTAAGCAAACTAATAAAAAAAATTTCAAACCTTGTTACGAAAGAAGGTTCTTCCGTAAGAAGAAAAGCATTAATACGGAAGAAGGTTCTTTCGTATGTTCTTACGGAAGAAGGTTCTTTCGTATATTCTTACGAAAGAAGGTTCTTTCGTAAGTTCATTCGAAAGAAGGTTCTTCCGTATGTTCGTACGGAACAACCTTCTTCTGTTACGAATGAATTTCTTCTTACGGAAGAACCTTCTTTCGTAAATTCTTATGGAAGAAGGTTCTTCCATAGGAACTTACGGAAGATCCTTCTTCCATACGAAGCATTTTCAAACAATCACGCATACGGAAGAAGGTTCTTCCGTAAGCGAAAAACGCTTCCTCTCCTCCCATGGTTTCTCAGAAAAACAAAGTCTTCTACCCTAAAGCAATAACGCCTAAACTACATCACCAATGGCAATTAAAGAGGAGGGGAGATAGGAAGTACTAACCTCAACGACGGAAAATGCCAGCAAACACACCAACAGAGCTCCGAAAACACACAAAAATGGCAATATGGAGAAGAGCAGGCGCAGAGGAAGAAAGAAACAAGAAAGGAAGTGAGAGGTTGATGGGTGCGCGTTGTTTTTTTAAAATTTAATAGAAGGACAATTTAGCCCATTCACATAATTGTTGGGTGCACTAGCAATGTTGTTGGGTGCACCTAGCAAGTCCCTTTTAACAGATTGAACCCAACTATTTTAACCCGCAAAGATCAATTATTTGAACCAAACCAAACCAAATCGTCTGTTAGCTTGTTTTATATCTCAGATATTTCAGTTTCGGACGGTTTATTTTTTCTTTGCTCAACCCTATTGACTCCACCACTATATTCTTTGGAATGCTTTGATGGAAGCTGTATAGCTTTGCTGGAAAAACAATTGAGAAAATTATGAGTAGAAATTGAGACAAATCCAATTTCTTAGTCTTTTATGCTGTATCTTGCTGAATTTATTGGCTGGCTAACAATTTTGTAGTGATTAGACAAATAGAAGTTGGATTTGGTTGTTCATGAGCCAAATTTGAATAGTTTGGTGAAGCATTAAGGAGTATATGTTAACAATTTTTGAAGAGGACTTCTGGAGCATATTCCCTAATTCTACACCATTGAAAAATTCTATTATACTCCAAGCTCATAGGATCTCTAACTCATTTCTCGGCTTGTATCAGAACATACAAAAAGGCTACATAAATCAGCAATGAAATATTTGATTGGTGTTTGTTTCTTATTTGAAGTTCCCTTGATTTATAACAATAATAAAGGGAATGGGAAGTTTTGGTCTACATAGACTATTTAACCTCTCACATTTATATAAATCGTTCCTTTCCTTCACTTTTCCCCATTTCTTCACATTTTTATGTATATAGGTTATATTTAGAAATAATATATTATTTATTTCTATATAGTAAAGGTTAATAATTTTCGGTCAAATTTTACTATAGTTTAATCTTAGGAAAAATGATTCGTCGATAAATTAGAATAATAAAAAATGTTCTCATTTATTTAAAATTTAATAAAAATGGAACCACGTACATATTAAGTAAAATATATAAATTAATAAGCTAAAATTAATATAAGAAAATATATTTATTTTTTCGTTTTCAATGATTTTAACTTTTGACCAACCGGTGCCAACTGAGCTAGACGGGCTATAGATTATATATAAATTAATCTTAGAAAACATAATTCGTCAATAAATTAGAATAATGAAAATTGCTCTCATTTATTTCAAATTTAATAAAAATGGAACCACGTACATATTAAGTAAAATATATAAATTAATAAGATAAATTAATATATTTAATTTTTCGTTTTCAAAGATTTTCAAGTTTTGACCAACTGGTGCTTTTATTTGATAACATAAGATGCTAAAAGAAAAATGTAATTCATTAATATTTGGAGGAAAATTTTTAAGATTATTTTTATAAAATTATAAATAAATCGCCCACCATGGGGCTTGATAAAATTAATATATGATAAAATATTTAATTTTTCGTTTTCAAAGATTTTTAAGTTTTGATCAACCGGTGCTTTTATTTGATAACATAAGATGCCAAAAGAAAAATGTAATTAATTAATATTGGGAGGAAACTTTTTTCAGATTATTTTGATAAATTTATAAATAAATCATCCACCGTGGGGCTTGATAAAATTAACATATGATAATATATTTAATTTTTTGTTTTCAAAGATTTTCAAGTTTTGACGAACCGGTGCTTTTATTTGATAACATAAGATGCCAAAAGAAAAATATAATTGATTAATATTTGGAGGAAACATTATAAGATTATTTTTATAAAATTATAAATAAATCACCCACCGTGGGGCTTGATAAAATTAATATATGATAATATATTTAATTTATCGTTTTCAAAGATTTTCAAGTTTTGATCAACCCATGCTTTTATTTGATAACATAAGATGCCAAAAGAAAAATGTAATTGATTAATATTTGGAGAAAACTTTTTCAGATTATTTTTATAAAATTATAAACAAATAGCCCACCGTGGCGCTGGAAAAATTAATATATGACAATATATTTAATTTTTCATTTTCAAAGATTTTCAAGTTTTGATCAACGGGTGCTTTTATTTGATAACATAAGATGCCAAAAGAAAAATGTAATTGATTAGTATTTGGAGGAAACTTTTTCGGATTGCTGTTATAAAATTATAAATAAATCGCCCACCGTGGGGCTCGATAGAATTAATATATGATAATATATTTAATTTTTTGTTTTCAAAGATTATTCAAGTTTTGACCAACCGGTGCTTTTATTTGATAACATAAGATATGCCAAAAGAAAAATGTAATTGATTAATATTTGGAGGAAACTTTATAAGATTATTTTTATAAAGTTATAAATAAATCACCCACCGTGGGGCTTGATAAAATTAATATATGATAATATATTTAATTTTTCATTTTCAAAGATTTTCAAGTTTTAACCAACCGGTGCTTTTATTAGATAACATAAGATGTCAAAACAAAAATGTAATTGATTAATATTTGGAGGTAAATTTTTTAGATTATTTTTATAGAATTATAAATAAATCGCCCACCGCCATGGGGCTCGATCAAATTAATATATGATAATATATTTAATTTTTCATTTTCAATGATTTTCAAGTTTTGACCAACCGGTGCTTTTATTTGATAACAAAATAAGATGCCAAAAGAAAAATGTAATTGATTAATATTTGGAGGAAACTTTTTCAGATTATTTTTATAAAACTATAAATAAATCGCCCACTGTGGGGCTTGAAAAATTAATATATGACAATATATTTAATTTTTCGTTTTCAAAGATTTTCAAGTTTTGACCAACCGGTGCTTTTATTTGATAACATAAGATGTCAAAAGAAAAATGTAATTGATTAATATTTGGAGGTAACTTTTTCGGATTATTTTTATAAAATTATAAATAAATCGCCCACCGTGGGGCTCGATAAAATTAATATATGATAATATATTTAATTTTTCGTTTTCAGATTTTCGAAAATTAATGGCAAAATTATATTTTTGGTCCCCCACCAATAAGTGGCTTGCATAAACTTGCTCACCCATAAGTAGAAGGGACAATCCTTTTATTTACATATTACAATCACTCTCCTTTTATCATTTTTTTTAATCTTCAGATTCTTCTTACAAATCACATCAAAGGTCTTCACAGACTCTAGAATTTGTTTCTTACCGCTCGATAGAATTAATATATGATAATATATTTAATTTTTTGTTTTCAAAGATTATTCAAGTTTTGACCAACCGGTGCTTTTATTTGATAACATAAGATATGCCAAAAGAAAAATGTAATTGATTAATATTTGGAGGAAACTTTATAAGATTATTTTTATAAAGTTATAAATAAATCACCCACCGTGGGGCTTGATAAAATTAATATATGATAATATATTTAATTTTTCATTTTCAAAGATTTTCAAGTTTTAACCAACCGGTGCTTTTATTAGATAACATAAGATGTCAAAACAAAAATGTAATTGATTAATATTTGGAGGTAAATTTTTTAGATTATTTTTATAGAATTATAAATAAATCGCCCACCGCCATGGGGCTCGATCAAATTAATATATGATAATATATTTAATTTTTCATTTTCAATGATTTTCAAGTTTTGACCAACCGGTGCTTTTATTTGATAACAAAATAAGATGCCAAAAGAAAAATGTAATTGATTAATATTTGGAGGAAACTTTTTCAGATTATTTTTATAAAACTATAAATAAATCGCCCACTGTGGGGCTTGAAAAATTAATATATGACAATATATTTAATTTTTCGTTTTCAAAGATTTTCAAGTTTTGACCAACCGGTGCTTTTATTTGATAACATAAGATGTCAAAAGAAAAATGTAATTGATTAATATTTGGAGGTAACTTTTTCGGATTATTTTTATAAAATTATAAATAAATCGCCCACCGTGGGGCTCGATAAAATTAATATATGATAATATATTTAATTTTTCGTTTTCAGATTTTCGAAAATTAATGGCAAAATTATATTTTTGGTCCCCCACCAATAAGTGGCTTGCATAAACTTGCTCACCCATAAGTAGAAGGGACAATCCTTTTATTTACATATTACAATCACTCTCCTTTTATCATTTTTTTTAATCTTCAGATTCTTCTTACAAATTACATCAAAGGTCTTCACAGACTCTAGAATTTGTTTCTTACCACTGAATTGCAACCCAATCTCAAACTTCACATCTTCATCATTTTCAGGCACCTTATAATGAGGATATCTAACTTTCGGGGGACCTTCATCTTCACTTCCAAGTGGAGTATCCAACTCATCAAAATATTCAATTTCATCAGCCAAATCAGAATTTCTTGAGTCCACTTTATTAGGATCAAAAGTAGCCTCAGTACTTTGACTAAATGTTTCAGACTCCAACCATGCTGTCCAATCAGAGTTTTCTTCAAAATCACTAACTGAATCTTCACTATAGTCGCTGCTATCATCATCATCTTCCTCATCCCCAACATAATTCTCATCACTTTCTTCAGACCTCACATCATCATCATCTTTGTCAACCCCAACATGAATATCATCCATACACTCACAACAACCTCCATGTCACCCACACCATCAGCCTCTTCTTGAACCTACACCTCAACCTCAATCTCACCTTCATCATCAAGCTGAACCTGAGGCTCCACATCAACCTGATCCTCCACTTGAACCTCAATCTCCACTTCAACCTCACCCTCCACCTGAACCTCAGCCTACACAACGGTTCAGCCTCCACTCCATCAATTACAACAACTTATCTCCCTCAACATCATTCAACTTTTTATCACATCTGTCAATCACCCCATCTTCCACATGCACTTCCACCACAACAAACCCAGCAACATCTTCAGTCAATTGTAAAATATCAGAGTCACCATTCAATGGCTTCAACCCTCTGCAAAGTGCCTTTTTGGGGGTACCTGTACCATAAGCACTTGAATGCTTTGTAGCCAATAGACTTAATGACTTTTGTCAAGTTAATATATGACATAGTATCCACATTCCGACCCCATTCCTCTTCAACAATGTCTCCATTGACATACACAATGGATGGCTTATAAATAAACATCCATCCATGGTGAATCTTTAACCTCATTGCATGTTCTTCAGTTGGCCTGCAAAAATGCGAATGACAAAGCCCAAAAAATTAATAAAAACAATAGTACCAACAAAGCTTTTTAGAACATAACAAAAATAAAGCCCAAAATGGGGACCACAACAACAAAAACAAAACAACCATTCATGTTTTCTGTTTTACAACAGCAAGGGTCCACCACAAAAAAAAAAAAACAATATCGGGATCACACCTCCAACAAAACACAAAAACAAAATAAAACAAATAAAGCTTCGTGGACCCCGACAATTCAACACAAATAAACAAACCTTTACGCACAATTTAACCACCAACAAGCCCCACACAAACACACAAAACTATAAACACACGGCCACCACTAAAATTAACCAAAACCACTTCCTTGATGGGCATGTACAAACAAAACCCTAAACTATGTGGACCACTTCCACAAACAAACCCACAAATATATTAACTTACTTGAAAACATAAGTCTCGTCCATGTTCCTAGGATCAACAACGACTCTTCAACCACCTTCGCCCACCTTCACCCAAGGCGGCTGCTTCACGATAACATTTGAGGTTTGCGGTTTCTGGGACTACACTTCCAAATACCTTAGGGTTAGGGTTAATTAAAAAATACCTTTTTGACGCGTAAATAAAATAGGAGCAAAAGGGGGGGGACCAAAAGTGTAATTTTATCAAAATTAATATATGATAATATACGTGGGACTCAAACCCACGACCACAAGGTTAAGAGCCTTGTGGTCTACTAGCTGAGCTAGACAGGCTATTAATTATAAAGAAACTCTCTAGTATAATTAAGGAATAGGTCCTTGGAGCTTGGCACATGGTATAAAACACTTATTTCTGCATTAAATTATAAAATGTACAGACGTATAAAGTTAAAATAAAAATATTTGTACCGTTAATTTTAATTAGAATACTTCATGATCTCCTTACCTTGAAATTAATTAAAAATGTATTTTTATTTTCTGAGTTAAATTATACATTATATATCTTTATAAAATATTAGCTAGATTTTTTTATTATAACTTTACATACTCATTCTCTTTGATACATTCTGCTTATAAAAAGTTTGACGAAAGAAATTTTCAAAGTTGAGCTTATATGATATTTGCTTCTCTCTTTTTTCCCTCATTTGCTTTACTATGCATTTTTAAGATAGTTAACTTACAATCAGCTTCCGGGGAAACGCTCAAAAATCATGGAAGCACTTTGATCCAGATTGATCAGCCAGCCTATCACTAAGATAACAAGTAACATTCTCTTTATTTTAATTACTCAACAATTACTCGTAACAATTCCATAATGATATAATAAATTTATAATGTCCATTAATCTGCAATGATCAAGTGGCCACTTGATTGCCAAGTTTAGCTATTAAACATAATCAAGTGACTCATTTGAGAGAAAACACATTTGAAACATGTTTGGAACTAATCAAAGAAATAGTCATAACTTCTGGTGGCTTCTAGATGTAGACATGAATTTGTTATACAGCATTAAGGTTGAACTACATACAGACATACAGAAAAAGACCAAAATGCAATGGACCATCAGCAAACCCTGCTATTGGAGTGAAATAGCATTAGTTCATGGAAATTGGGAAATATAAACCAACTTAAACATCTACCATGCAACTGCATCATACTTCTCCAGTCTGGTTTTGACATATCATTATCCTAAAGTAGCACACAAGTTTCGTGTGTTAAACACATGCTTGGAGAATTCAAGCTTGCCAAATTTTGATTTCTCACAAATGAAATCTCAGGTGAGTACAATTTACACTGTATTCCTAGATTTTTGTTCCAAAACAGTTGTTTGTACAATATATCTAATCGTTATTGAGGCAAAAGAATGAAGCTCTCAGATATTTCAGTGCATACAGTGAAGGAATCAATCAACTTTTGGTTCAGATTTAACCAAGAAACCTTCAGGCTTTGTCATCAGTATTTTCACTGTATGAAGAAACCAAATAACAAATTATGATCCAGAAAAGAAGAAAAACAAATACTTACATGAATTGAATCATGAGAAAAGTGATAATACAAAAACCTGTCTATAGCTTCTGTTTAGGAGATCAAGGTGAGTTCCTTAGAAGCAGGATATTCACATAAACTAGGAAGGTTTTTCTCTTGACAGAAATTCCGTAGATGCTTAAGGAAATCATTGAACTGTTTTGGTTCCTTCACAAACAAAAAAATTGTTAATTCATCAAGTTAAAAAGCCAAGGCAGATAAAACAAAGAAATTCAAAGGGTGATAACAAATAAATCAACAGTTGAACAGGGAAAATCCTAACCATCTTCTATGAGCAAGAATAAGGAAGATGCTTACCTGCTCAAGGATGCAACCCTTGCAAGTGCAACTAAACATTCCAGTGCTTTAAGATAGTTATCCCCTTCATGGGAGTCCTCCACCAGGTCAAATATTTTATTTTTCATTTCATTAATGACTTTTACAACCCAATCTGGACTATCTCTGCGTCAAATCAAGGCTTCAAAACATTGAACGGGAGTCAGATCCCCAATTTTCCCAACTTTAACAGATGCATTTCCGGTGAGATTGGCTGGTTGAGCAGTAATGTTTCCTTTAACCTCTTCATCATTTGAAAAAGATCTCTTTCCTCCTGTTGAATGTTGAATATTTCTTTTGTATTTTAGCTTTGTTTGGTAGCTTAATCTGTAAGCCTTATTCAGAAGGCAGCAGTGAGATGTCACTGTCATCTCTCCTCTCTCTTTTTTGTATCCTATATATATGTAACATTTTGAATCTAATAAAGCTGAGAGAGAAAGTGAGGTTTTGACTCCTCCTCACCTTCATTTCAAGTTGGCATCAGAGCAGGTGTCATCCGCCGTCGCCCGCCGCCGTCGCCGCCGCCGTCCGCCGCAACCGCCGCCGTCTGCCGCCGCCGCCACTTTCCGGCGGCCATTTCTCCGGCGAAGCCAGGGTTAGGCTTGCCTTGGGAAGCGCGAGCCAGCCGGCCAACTCGCGTCGGCAACGGAGCAGCCACGCGCCGCCACCGTCCCGAGCGTCCTCCGGCGCGTGCAGTCCACGCGCCGCCGTCCCGGCGCCGGAATCGCGCCGCGCCTCCGCCGTTCTCTTGGTCGGCTTCTCTCGAGTCCGTTCCAGCCCTCAGTTTCCAGTTTCGTCACCTGGAATGCTACAGCCCTATTCTCTCCACCTTTTTGCTCCCTTAGGGTTTCACCTTGTGGGTCAAAATGGCTTCCCCTGGACCTGTTTTCTCCTTCTCCGGGACTCCAACCATCACAGCTGCTAAACTCAATTGGAAAAATTACCCCTCATGGTCTGCTTCCGTAGAACTTTGGTTTCTTGGTCAAGGACACCATGACCACTTGGAGAAAGCTTCCGATTCTGTTTCAAGTGACAAAAGAGCCGAATGGGAGAAACTTGATTATCAACTGTGTGCTGTGTTACGGCAATCAGTTGAGCCGGATATTTTGGATATCCTTAGATCATTTAAAACGTGTCGTTCCTTTTGGAAGAAGGCTCAAGAAATTTTTGCCAATGATATTCAGAGCTTATTTGATGCAACCATGAAGGTTACAGCCCTCAAGCAAACCAGCCATGACATGATTGCTCATGTGGGTAAGGCTCGGGCTGCCGTGGAAGAGCTGAGAAAGTTTCTTGTGGCTGATTCATTAGAAGAAGTGAACAGGAAACTGGACAAGTTTTACATGGTCCTTATCCTGAGAAGCTTACACTCAGACTTTGATCATGTTCGTGATCAAGTACTCGCTGGGGATCAGGTTCCATCCATGGATTCTCTCATCACTAGGCTTCTCCGTGTGCCTCACTTATCGAAGGATGAAAATCCTACTGATAGTGTGGAGACGTCAGCAATGGTTGCATCACGTGGTAGAGGAGGCGGTCGCAACAGCAGAGGAGGCCGCAATGGAAGGGGTGGACGTCCTCATTGCACCTACTGCAAGAGGATGGGTCACACCCAAGAGAATTGTTATTCGTTGCATGGGTTTCCTGACAAGGTTGCACAGGTTTCTAGATCAGAGAAAGTAGAGTCTAAGTTCTCTGATGAGGAGTATCAGGAGTATTTGAAGCTCAAATCCGAGAGACCCAGCAACCAAGCTCAATCCTCATCTGTACCATGTTTTTCAACAGCTTGTATCTCTCAATCAATTGAAGGTCCTAGTCCTTGGATACTCGACTCAGGTGCCTCTGACCATATTTCTGGTAATAAGTCTTCCTTTTCATCCTTTTCCTTACCAAAAATTCCTCACCTCGTCACTGTAGCTAATGGCTCCAAGGTTGCGTCTCAAGGAAGTGGTCAAGTTTCATTGTCTCCTTCCTTGAAATTAAACTCTGTTTTATTCCTTCCGCAGTGTCCCTATAATTTAATCTCACTAAGTCAATTAACTCGTTCGTTAAATTGTTCAGTAACCTTTACTGCTAATTCTTTTGTTATTCAGGAACATGGGACGGGGCGACTGATTGGAGAAGGACATGAATCACGAGGACTTTACTATTTGGACTCCAGTCCACCTGGGTCTTGTTTTGCAATCTCAAAACCCAAACTTTTGCATGATCGTCTAGGACACCCAAGTTTATCAAAATTGAAGATGATGGTCCCTAGTCTTAAGAATCTTCGAGTCTTAGATTGTGAGTCTTGTCAACTAGGAAAACATGTCAGGTCGTCATTTCCTCAAACTGTACAAAGATGTAACTCGGCTTTCTCTACCATTCATTCTGATATTTGGGGACCAAGTCGTGTTACATCTTTTGGTTTTCGATATTTTGTAACCTTCATTGATGAATTCTCCAGATGTACTTGGGTTTATTTAATGAAAGACAGATCTGAACTTTTGCCTATATTTGTGTCATTCTACAATGAAATTGAGAATCAATTTGGAAAAACAATTAAAATTTTCAGAAGTGATAATGCTAAAGAGTATTTCTCTCATGATCTTTCTTCTTTTCTGTCTTCCAAAGGTATTCTACATCAATCCACATGTCCTCACACACCACAACAAAATGGTATTGCAGAAAGGAAGAATCGTCATCTTCTTGAAACTGCACGCTCCCTAATGCTAAATTCGAATGTTCCGATACATCATTGGGGAGATGCGGTGCTTACTGCTTGTTTCCTAATAAATCGGATGCCTTCTTCTTCTCTTGAAATCCAAATTCCTCACTCACTTGTCTTTCCTCATGATCCTTTATTTCATGTCTCTCCTAAAGTGTTTGGTTGTACCTGTTTTGTTCATGATTTGTCTCCTGGTTTAGATAAACTCTCTGCTAGGTCAGTCAAATGTGTCTTCCTGGGTTATTCTCGTCTTCAAAAGGGTTACAAATGCTACTCTCCAACCATGAGACGATACTACATGTCTGCAGATATAACCTTCTTTGAAGACACACCTTTCTTTTCACCCTCCGTGGACCTTTCTTCATCTCTTCAGGAAGTTCTTCCTATTCCTTCTCCTTATCCCCTAGATAACTCAGGCCAAAATGTCAGTATTGTTCCATCTTCCTCACCAAATTCACCTGAAGTCATCTTACCACCTCTGACTACAGATCAACATAGGACAAGGCAGATTGGATCTCCAGTACCTGAAGCCTCTCCTAGTGATTCTCGTCCTTCTTCAACCAGTCCTCCACTCATGGATCCGCCCTCTCCTTCCACTTCTTCTCCTCATTCTGATTCACATTGGCCCATTGCCATCAGAAAAGGTACTCGTTCTACTCGTAATCCTCATCCTATTTATAATTTCTTAAGCTATCACAGTTTGTCTCCTTCATACAGTTCCTTTGTTTGTTCATTGTCTTCCCTTGCCATTCCTTCCACTGTCCGTGAGGCACTTGATCATCCTGGCTGGAGACAGGCTATGATTGATGAAATGCAGGCCCTTGAAAATAATGGTACTTGGGAGCTTGTTCCTCTTCCCCCTGGTAAGACCCCTGTGGGTTGTAGGTGGGTCTACACTGTTAAAGTTGGGCCCACTGGTGAGGTTGATCGGCTTAAGGCTCGTTTGGTAGCTAAAGGCTACACACAGGTATATGGCATTGATTACTGTGATACTTTCTCTCCTGTCGCCAAACTCACCACTGTTCGTCTGTTTCTTGCTATGGTTGCTATTCGTCACTGGCCCCTCCATCAGCTTGATATTAAGAATGCCTTTCTCCACAGTGATCTTGAGGAGGATATTTATATGGAGCAACCACCTGGGTTTGTTGCTCAGGGGGAGTATGGCCTTGTGTGTAAGCTTCATCGATCTCTCTATGGGTTGAAGCAATCTCCTCGTGCTTGGTTTGGTAAATTTAGTCATGTTGTTCACATGTTTGGACTGAAACAAAGTGAAGCTGATCACTCTGTATTTTATTGTCATACATCTCCTGGAAAATGTGTTTATCTAATGGTCTATGTTGATGATATAGTGATTACAGGGAATGATGCTACTAAGATCAGCCAGCTAAAAGAGTATCTATTCAGTCATTTTCAGACCAAAGATTTGGGATCTTTGAAGTATTTCCTTGGTATTGAAGTGGCTCAATCAGGAGATGGTGTTGTGATCTCTCAGAGGAAGTATGCCCTTGATATTTTAGAAGAAACAGGTATGCAAAATTGTAGACCTGTTGAAAGTCCTATGGATCCTAATTTGAAGCTCATGGCAGATCAAAGTGAAGTTTATCCTGACCCCGAGAGATATAGGAGGCTTGTGGGAAAACTCATTTACCTTACCATCACTAGACCTGATATCTCCTTTGCTGTGGGAGTGGTTAGCCAATTTATGCAAAATCCTCATTTGGACCATTGGAATGCTGTCATGCGTATTTTGAGGTATATTAAGAGAGCTCCTGGACAAGGGTTGTTGTATGAAGACAAAGGTAATACGCAATTATCAGGATATTGTGATGCTGATTGGGCTGGCTGTCCCATGGATAGGAGGTCTACATCAGGCTATTGTGTCTTCATTGGAGGAAATCTTGTTTCTTGGAAAAGCAAGAAACAGACGGTTGTAGCTCGGTCTAGTGCAGAAGCTGAATATCGATCGATGGCTATGGTTACTTGTGAACTCATGTGGATTAAACAATTTCTGCAAGAATTGAGGTTTTGTGAAGAGTTGCAAATGAAGTTGTATTGTGATAATCAGGCTGCTCTTCATATTGCCTCAAACCCAGTCTTTCATGAAAGGACTAAGCATATAGAGATTGATTGTCATTTCATTCGAGAGAAGCTTCTGTCCAAGGAGATTGTCACTGAGTTCATTGGTTCTAATGACCAGCCAGCGGATATTTTGACTAAGTCCCTAAGAGGACCCAGAATTCGGACTATATGTTCCAAGCTTGGTGCATATGATTTATATGCTCCAGCTTGAGGGGGAGTGTTGAATGTTGAATATTTCTTTTGTATTTTAGCTTTGTTTGGTAGCTTAATCTGTAAGCCTTATTCAGAAGGCAACAGTGAGATGTCACTGTCATCTCTCCTCTCTCTTTTTTGTATCCTATATATATGTAACATTTTGAATCTAATAAAGCTGAGAGAGAAAGTGAGGTTTTGACCCCTCCTCACCTTCATTTCAAGTCCTCCCAATAAATGCCTCGACTTTTTCTACAGCAAGATTTATTGAATTTAAATCATAATTGAAGTTTGAAACAAAAAGGAGCAAAGGACTCATTCTTACCAAGGGATTTCCCTTTAGCTCAAAAGACCTACAAAATGAGTCTATTTCAGATTTGTTTTGCAAAAGCAAGTCAGCATCAGGCTCTGTAATTTTCTTGAGTGTGTCATCAAGAGGAGGTACTGCCACATCTGGATCCTTTGATTTCAGCTCAAGATAATGATAAAAGCGCTGAATGATTGAAGAAATATATCTGTTAACTTTATCTTAAGATTACCCTTTTCGGGGGGAGAGAGGATATTGTATTAGATATCAATGCTAGTTTTTTGGGAGGGTAAATAAGCTGATTAACTTTTAAAATACACAAGATAGCAAGAACCGCAATATAGGTTTACACATTACTAACACGGGTATTGGCTGCACCCCATGTCTTTCTTTGTAATTAGTTCATCTTATTAATAAACTATTAAGCATTCTT